>NC_044552.1:11678155-12048155 GCF_007565055.1 Rhinopithecus roxellana
GAATAATATAAAATGGGCCCTGCTATGTGTTATAATTAAATGAACATTAGAGTCAAGGCAAACCCAGGTTCATATTTTGCAACCCCACAACATAGGTATGTCACTTTTGGCAAAGTCAAATATTTTTCATCTTTAAAAAAGTAAAATTGCATTGCCTATTTATCTTATTTATTTATTAATTCTTACAACAAGTTTTAATGAATACATGGTATGTGCCAGGCACACTCCTTGATACTGAGGATACAGGAGTAAGTAAAACAGACAAAATCCCTGCCATCATGGAGCTGGCATTCCATTAGGTAGGGAAGGGTTCAGAAACAAACCAAATATATGAGCAAATTATATACTATGTAAATTAGGTGATAGAAGCTATGCAAAAAAATGGAGCAAGGAAAGAGAATAAGAAATAAGAAATCGATACTTAAGTAAATATTTAAAGAAGAGGAGTTAAGCTATCAGGATATCTGGAAGAAGAGTGTCTCAGACCAGGGGACAGCAAACACAAAGACCCTGAACTTGGAGAGTGCCTGGTATGATGCAGGAATGGTAAAGAGGTCCATATGGCAGGAGCAGACAGAATGAGGATAACAGCAGGAGATGAAGTCAAGGGGGCAACAGCGTTTTTAGCTTTAAATTTGAGAGTTTTGAGCACAGAAGTTACATAATCTGACTTATACTTTAACAAGTTCACTCTAATTGCTGTCCTGGTAAATGAGACAAGGGTAGAATTAGGGAAACCAGTTAAGAAGATGTTGCAAAACCCAGGTAAGACATAATAGTTCCTAATATTTTGGCAGTACAATTAAGGTAGTTGGATTCTGAATATATTTTGAAGATAAAGACAAACAGCTTTGCTGATGGATTGGATATGGGGTATATTAGTTATCTATTGCTTCAGGACAGTTTAGCTCAACACTTACTGGATTCATGCAAACATTTATTATTTCATAATTCTTGTGGGTCAGAAAGTCAAGAGCAGCTTAGGTGGGTAGTTTTGGCTCAGCGTGTCTTATTAGGTTGCAATTAGGGTGCTGTCAGGGGCTGCTATTATCTGAAGGCTTGACTGGGTCTGGATGATTTGCTTCTAAGATGGATCGTTGCGTGGCTGTTGGCAGGAAACCCCAGTCCTTTGCCACATGGACCTCTCCATTGGGTGCTTGTGTGTCTTCGTGATAAGATCACTAACTTCCCCCAGTGTTGTGGTGTAATATGTGGGCATCTGCCAACCCCAAAATTCATCTGTTGAAACCCCAACCTCCAATGTGACTGTATCTGGAGATAAGGCCTTTGGGGATGTGATTAAGGTTAGATGAGATTATAAGAATGGGGTCCTGATCCAGTAAGATAAGTGCCTTTAAAGAAGAGATACCAGAGAACTTGTTCTCTTTCTCCACCAGTGAGAAGGTGGCATCTGCAAGCCAGGAAGAGAACTCTCACCAGAAACTGATTGTGCTGGACCTTGATCTTGGACTCCTAGCCTTCAGAACTGTGAGAAAATTTGTTGTTTAAGCCACCCAGCAGCTTTTATTATGGCAGCCAGAGCATACTAACACAGTCAGGGTGAGAAAAGAGAAACAAAAAAGAAATCACAATGTCATTTACAACCTAGTCTTCAAAGTTGCACATCTTCACTTCCATTTTTTTTTATTAGAGGCAAGTCAATAAGACCAACTCTCACTCAAGGGGTGTGAAATTAGGCTCCACTATTTGAAGGGAGAAGTATAAAAAATAGTGGGCATATTTTAAGACCACCATATAGGGTATGAAATAAATAGAAGCAAAAACAATCATGCCAAGATTTCTGGACTCAGTCGTTGGAGGAACAGAGCTAGCACTAATGGAAATGTAGGCAACAATGAGTGAGTAGCAACGTGAGTTTAGTTTTGTACATGTTAAGTTTGAGTTGCCTAAAACACCTCCAAATGGAGATGTCAAGTAGGCAGTGGAATATGTGAATCTGGAATTAATGAGTAGTCTGTGCTATAAATACAGATTTGGGAGTTATGAGCATACAAATGGCATTTGAAGACATGATACTTAGTGTGGAAAGAAGAGATGAGGAGGGTAGTAAAAATGAGGGAAGGGGGAAGAGAGAAGAGCTACTGCCTGAGCCCTGGAATATTCTTACATTAAGGGAAAGAGGTATGAGAAGGAGCCAGAAAAGTTGTCAGTGAGGTAAGAAGAAAACAAGGAAAGTGATGTTTTGAAAGCTGAGTGTAGAAAGTGTTTCAAGGAGTACAACAGAGTGGTCAGCTAATGCCACTGATGATATAGGATGAAGTCTGAAAACTGACCATTGGATTTAGTAATATGGAGGTTATCAGTGACCTTAATGAGAACAGCTTTACTGGAATGTTAAGAGGAAAGTGTACTTGTGTGAAATTTAAGAGAATATGAGAAGAGAGGAATTACCTCAGTGATTCAAGTCATCTAGTATATGTTTTCTCAGATTCTCTCTTTACTGAGATTTCCTTGTAGAGTGACTGATCGTCTCTTAATTGATAAAGCCAAGAGTTTTCTTAAACGTTTTATACACCTTGATATTTTCACAGCCCTTGACACCATAAATGTACTTTCTTCATCCTGTTCATCAGCTTGTGTATGTGTATGGTGCATGTGTGTTTGCGTGTGTGTGTGTGTGTGTGTGTGCTGCATCTACATCTGCACGAATATGTCTGTATCTAGTCCCATCTGCTGATCTGAGCTGCTTCTGTGACCATGCTTTCTGTCTGTCAAGCTTGGGATCTACTTATTTTCTTTCCCTTTTTAAAATTTTTTTCATACTGTAAGTTCTACAGTACATGTACACAATGTGCAGGTTTGTTACATATGTATACATGTGCCATGTTGGTTTGTTGTACCCATTAACTCGTCATTTACATTAGGTATTTCCCTTAATGCTGTCCCTCCCCCAGTCCCCCACCACTCCACGACAGGCCCCGGTGTGTGAGGCTCCCCACCCTGTGTCCAAGTGTTCTCATTGTTCAGTTCCCACCTATGAGTGAGAACATGAGGTGTTTGGTTTTCTGTCCTTGAGACAGTTTGCTCAGAATGATGGTTTCCAGCTTCATCCATGTCCCTACAAAGGACATGAACTCATCCTTTTTGGGATCTACTTATTTTCTTAACCCAACTGCAGCTCACCAGTGGAGCCTCTTTTGAAGAGTTTCAGTTATAAGGAGAAACAGAGGAGTGGGACAGCAGCTGGGAAAAGTGGAGTCAAAGCAAAATTCCTTTCAGATGGGAGAAATACTGAAGGTTTGCAAATTGATATATTATAGAGGATTAATGCAGTAGAGAAAATAATGGTGAGTGGAAGAGAGAAGGGGGCATCAATTGTCATGGTGACTATATTAAATGAGATAATATTAGCCTTCATTTAAACCCCATTATATAAAATACTCTAGGTACATTATCCCATTTCATCCTACCTGAAGTCCTGTAAGTTAAAGCATTATTATACTCATGTTATGGATGCTGATTCCAAGGCTAGTCAAGTAATGTGCCCAAGGTCACCCAGATAACAAACACTAAAGCTGATGCTCTTGTCTACCTGATTTCACACTCTACACAGTGCCTGGCATGGACTAAAATGTGGTGAACATCTTTTTGTTTGCTGTATTTGTCTTCCTTCCTAGATAGCTATTACAGTGTGGTACATAAAGTAAATGCCCAGTAAATGCTTGCCAGGTGTATTAGTTCATTTTCATGCTGCTATAAAGAACTGCTTGAGACCGAATAATTTATAAAGGAAGGAGGTTTAATTGACTCACAGTTCCTTATGGCTGGGAGACCTCAGAAAACTTACAATCACAGCAGAAGGCACCTCTTCACAGGGCAGCAGGAGAAGAATGAGAACCAAGTGAAGGGGGAAGCCCCTTATAAAACCATCAGATCTCATGAGAACCTAGTCACTATCATGAGAATAGCATGGGGGAAACCATCCCATGATTCAGCTACCTCCCACTTCCCACAACATGTGGGGGTTATGCAAACTACAATTCAAGATGAGATTTGGATTTGGGTGGGGACACAGCCAAACTATATTATTCCACCCCACCCCAAATCTCATGTCCTCACATTTCAAAACACAATCATGCCTTTCCAACAGCCCCCCAAAGTCTCAACTCATTCCAGCATTAACCCAAAAGTCCAAGTCCAAGGTCTCATCTGAGACAAGGCAAGTCCCTTCAGCCTATGAGTCTGTAAAATCAAAAGCAAGTTAGTTAGTTCTGAGATACAATGGAGGTACAGGCATTAGGTAAATACACCTGTTCCAAATGGGAGAAATCGGCTAAAACAAAGGGGCTACAGGCCCCATGCAAGTCTGAAATCCAACTAGGCAGTAATTAAATCTTAAAACTCCAAAATAATCTCCTTTGACTCCATGTCTCATATCCAGGCCACACTGATGCAAGAGGTGGGCTCCCTGGCCTTAGGTGACTCCACCCCTGTGGTTTTTCAGGGTAAAGCTCCCTTTCCAGCTGCTTTCCCAGGCTGGCATTGAGTGCCTGTGGCTTTTCCAGGTGCCCAGTGCAAGCTGTTGGTGGATCTACCATTCTGGAGTCTGGAGGATGGTGGCCCTATTCTCACAGTTCCACTAGGCAGTACCCCAGGGGGGGCTTCAACCCCACATTTCCTTTCCACACTGCCCTAGCAGAGGTTCTCCACAAGGGCCCTGCTCCTGCAGCAAACTTCTGCCTAGACATCCAAGTATTTCCATACATCCTCTGAAATCTAGTTGGAGGTTCCTAATCCTCAATTCTTGACTACTGTGCACCCGCAGGCTCAACACCATGTGGAAGCTGCCAAGGCTTGGGTCTTGCACCCTCTGAAGCCACAGCCCAAGCTGTACCTTGGCCCCTTTTAACCATGACTAGAGCAGCTGGGACACAGGATACCAAAGCCCTAGACTCCACACAGAAGGGGGACCCTGGACCCAGCCCAGGAAAACATATTTTCCTCCTAGGCCTCCAGGCCTATAATGGGAGGGGCTGCTGCAAAGGTCTCTGATATGCCCTGGAGACATTTTCCCCATTGTCTTGGTGATTTACATTTGGCTTCTCATTAGTTATGCAAATTTTTGCAGCTGGCTTGAATTTCTCCTCAGAAAATGGTTTTTTCTTTTCTATTGCATCTTCAGGCTGCAAATTTTCCAAACTTTTATGCTGTGCTTCCTTTTTAAACATAAGTTCCAATTCCAAACCATATCTTTGTGAATACATAAAACTTTTAACAGCACCCAAGTCACATCTTGAGCACTTTCCTGCTTAGAAATTTCTTCCGCCAGATACCCTAAATCATCTCTCTCAAATTCAAAGTTCTACAAATCTCTGGGGCAGGTGTAAAATCCTACCAGTCTCTTTGCTAAAACATAGCAAGAGTCACCTTTATTCCAGTTCCCAAAAAGTTCTCCATCTCCATGGGAGACCATCTCAGCCTGGACTTCATTGTCCATATCACTATTAGCATTTCAGTCTAAGCCACTTGACAAGTCTCTAGAAAGTTCCAAATTTTCCCACATCTTCCTGTCTTCTTCTGAGCCCTCCAAACTGTTCCAACGTCTGCCTGTTACCTAGTTCCAAAGTCGCTTCTACGTTTTTGGGTATCTTTACAGCGGTGCCCCACTACCCAGTACCAATCTACTGTATTAATTCATTTTCATGCTGCTATAAAGAACTGCCTGAGACTGGGTAATTTATAAAGGAAAGAGGTTTAATTGACTCACAGTTTCCCATGGCTAGGGAGGCCTCTGAAAACTTACAATCATGGCGGAAGGTACCTCTTCAGAGGGTGGCAGAAGAGAAAATGAGAACCAAGCAAAGGGGTAAGACCCTTATAAAATCATCAGATCTCATGAGAACTCACTCATTATCATGGGAATAGCATGGGGGAACCACCTCCATGATTCAATTACCTCCCACCAGGTCCCTCCCACAACATGTGGGGATATGGGAACTACAACTGAAGATGAGATTTGGGTGGGGAAACAGCCAAACCATATCACTAAGTAAATTTTTTTAATGAAAATGAAAATTTATTTAGAAAATGAATATAAATATTGAACCGTTTTTATGCAGTCCTTAAAAGATACCCTGCTATTCAAGAGTTGCCCCTAAATTATATCTTTCTTATAAACAAATTAAAATAATTCAGAAAATTATCAGTTAATTTTGAGAATTTATATTAGATTCCTTAATGTATACTTTCATATTCAACAGCCACGCAATTCAACTTATAGAATGAAATTTCTAACATTGGTATGACAAGTAATTATTTCTCTAGAATCATTGGGCATCAGAGAATCCAGTTGATTGAATAATACAAACGACAATTTTATACCATCTGAAGATTACTAATTAAAAAAATCAAAAACTGTCCTTAGCACCAAAACTTGCCTTAAGATCTTGCTTTGCTGCCTGTCAATGAGGTATTTCGTGGTTTCCTCATGCCTCAGGGCTGAGGTTATGAAAATGAATTATCATCACATGTTTCAGTGGAAAAGCAGCCAGACGGTTTAACCTTCCTAGTTTTCTGAATTCTGAATCAGTGGAATTCTGAGGTAATGTCAGAAGAAAGTTTTATTAGGAAACAAAGATAGGAAACCAGAGTAGCCTGGAAGTGCATTTAAAAGATACCATACATCATTCTGAGTAGACTTCAGCAAACCCACGGAGTAAAAAACGTGTATCCAAAGAGCAGCAGGAGCTCCCAAGAGCAGCTAGTTCTTCCTGGACCAATATTTCTGCCAAGAACCCCACCTTGGATGTCCTGAATGTTGGAAGGTTTTGCATCAAGTCACAATCTCTTGTAATCTTACCAATAATAATAATGATAATCATAACTTCTGTGGCATCTCATTTGAGCCCATTGTGGCAATGGAATGTCTATGTGTATATTTAAGCATTTTTACAGCAATGCTGTGTTGATAAGCACCATCCATTCCAATAGTCCTGATCCATTCAACAATAAGTGCCATTCTGCCGAAATGTTTCCTTCCTTGTCTCAGTCCCAAGGCAACTATGCTGGAAAAGCCTCAGCCAAATTTCTTGAACTGCATTTGAGTTATACATGAACGTTGGAAAAAAACTACACTTTTCCTGTATTTAAAATTTGTTCAGAATTATTCATTTGTTTTTATCTATAGCATTATAAGGTAGTGGCACACTTAACTGCATTTAATTTTTTTCCTAATATTTCCTTAGCTTTATAAGTTCACTATTTAAAAAAATTTGAAATATATGCTAAGCTGTTCAATAAAGCTAATTTTAATGACATTCAAGAGATTTTTCTTCGGTTCCCCAGCCGATGTCCATGCTCCTCAATGAGGAAGGAAAAATCAATTCAATTATCAAAGCACGGTTAATTGCTTTCAAGATTAGGGTGATTTAAAGAGCAGCAAACTATTTTATCTGTACTCAGCAGTTTTGGCTAAGAATATTCTCCTAAGCACACTGGAAGAGAAGTTTAAAATTCCATGAGTTCACATGTGACATCCTTCCCAGATCTTGCCTTGCGTGTCATTAATAGTGTTAATGGCAGGGGCTCTTATACCAAAGAGCCACAGCATGGGGACATTATTTTCAACTAGTATTATCTGTTTTGTCTCTCAAAAGACAGATATTTTTAGGCCTTGGTGCTTGGCAGTCCCAATTTGAATATTTAGTCAAAGTAGATTTGTGAACATGCATAGAATAGAAAGAAAGCTTGTTTATCTACTTTATATATTCGCTGTGGACCAGAGGTCTTTTACTTCTAGTGTCACTTGAGTTTAGTTCAGTTTTTGCAGCCTGTATCATGTTGGCAGAACCTTCTAGAAGCTATGATATGAAGATAGTAAAATGTGGCTTCTGCTCTTTGGGAGCTTACAGTACAGAAAGGAGGGTAGACAGAAGGACAAATCATTTCATCTTCAGGGTAAAATGCAATTAGGATCCATGGAAGGCTCAACCAGAAAAGTTCCTGGGCAGCTGTGCCTGCTCTGAGGAGAGAAGGGTGGTATGAAGGTCACCAGGAGAAGGGAAATTATCTTCCAGGTGGAGGTAGACATGTGAGCACAGACAAAGAGATGTGAATCAGCTGGGTGTGCACAGGAAGCACTCTGGTACTATTAGGGCGTCAGCTACAAGTGAGAGAGGGGTGGGAAGTGAGGAGAGGAAGCTCTTAGGCTGAACATCAAGTGTCATCCTGCAGGCCATGGAGAACCATGAGAAGGCTTTAAATGGGGATGTAAAATGTATATAGATCATGGTTTAAATTTCAACATCTTTTGATGATTAAAAACATATATGGATCACAGAAAATTAGGAAATTACAGAAGATTATAGAAAAAATATATAATCTCACCACCTAGAGACAACCAGCACTAACACTACCATTGTGCTGTTTTTCCTAACAATTTTCCATATGCATGTGTGCACGGGTATATATATAATGCATATGTACGTATATGTAATATATATAATGAATGTATATGTGGTAGTGATTTTCCTAACAATCTTTCATTGTATAAACATATATATAATGCACATGTATATTAAATTAACGAAAAGAAAAATGTATTTTCTTAACAGATGATCTGTGGAAGGGAGAGAGCAGCGTGCTGGAGGGGATGCTTTGTCAAGTCTGCTGAAGAACACAAGCGAGCCTCGACCGCTCCCGAGCGTGGAAGAAGGAAGGCAATAAATACTGCAAAGGAGGACGAGGAAGGAGCACTGAGTTCTATGTGGAAAGAAAGGGTCAGAAAGAGGAAAATGCCTATTCACATGCATGGCGTTTAACAGATTTATCAGATATTTTGCTGTGTGATGTAAATATCCTCCTCTCTCTCTTTGAAATTTCTTGAGTGAATTCTACATTGTTCATCCATTCACGTTTATGTGCCAGCAAGCTTTGGAGCACTGTAAAAATAAAAAGGGTTAGACCACTGTTAGACATCTGGGAAACATCTATGTTACAGAAGGACTATATATTAATTTGTCTCATTTGTGGGAAGGAAATACTATGATTAGAGAAGGTACATCTCTCTCTTTTATGAATGGAGTACATCTTATTTTTCTAAAATTTGTATTTGAACGTATTTATTTCTAATTGTCAAAAATGTGAAGAGAGAAATTTAAAAACTTTTTAGTTTCTCTTGTCCCACCATTTTATGTACTTCCAGATTGTCAAGAAATTTGGAATTTTAGACTTAGATAATTTTCTAATGTATATTATAGATCTTTTATTTCAAGAATGTTTATATTTTAATTAAATTTCATAACTGCATTAAAATATACTTAACTATGTTTTTCTAGTTTTATTATTTAGTTTTTCATTTAGGAAATATTTATGTTTGTGTGTATGTGTGTATATATACACATATATATGTACATACATATACAGTTGCCCTTCTAGAATTCTTTAGTTTGATTGCATCGCTATTGACTAGATAATGGTATGTGTCTTATTTATTTATTTATTTATTTATTTATTTATTTATTTATTTATTTTTAAGACAGTCTCATTCTGTCACCCAGGCTGGAGTGCAGTGGCGCAATCTCAGCTCACTGTGACCTCAATCTCCTGGGTTCAAGTGATTCTCCTGCCTCAGCCTCCTGAGTAGCTGGGACTACAGGCATATGCCAGCACACCCAGCTAATTTTTGCATTTTTAGTAGAGATGGTTTTTCACCATGTTGGTCAGGCTGGTCTGGAACTCCTGACCTCAGGGGATCCGTCTGTCTCCACCTCCCAAAGGGCTGGAATTATAGGTATGAGCCACCACGCCCAGCCAGTATATGTCTTTGGATAAAATTTTTTCGGAAAGAGTGAATGAACCATGATAACTAATCTTTACTTAGCACTTCCCATGTGCCAGTCACTATTCTTTATCTGTATTAACTCATTTAATCTAGACAACAACCCCATGAGTAAGTTACCATTACCCAAGTAGTGAGTCTTGGGATGGGTTGAAGGAAGGATGACTAGGTATAGGGAGATCAATTAGGAGGCGATTACAAGAAACCTGGTGAGGGACAAGGGAGGCCTCAGTGAGAAAGAGACAGATGTGAGAAATGTCATGGAACTGAAAATGAAACAATTATGGGCTGAATAGGTATGAAAGCAAGAATAGTGAGTAGGGGCCAGCTGACCTGATTGGCCAGGGACTCTTGTGGTTTTAGCATGGATAGACCCACTCCTGGGAGGCCTTTCGATCCCAGACAAACAGGGATGGTTGGTCACTCTAGAAGGCAGTGACAGTCCTGAAATTTCAGTTCTGAGTAGCTCAAAGAATTATGGTGTCTTTAACAAAAACAGGATGCACTGGTGGAAAGAGGCCTACGGGAGAAAAATAACCAGTTAGGTTTGGCATGGTAAGTGTGGGGTTCCTGCGGGGCAGCTGGCCGTGGGACCCAAGCTCATAGCAGACTTGGTCAGAATGAGAGTCACAGGTGGGGAGCTGCTCACCTGGAAGCAGCTGAAGCTCTGATATTAGGTAAACTTTCCCAGGGAGAGAGTTCAGAGAGAACAGTAATAAGAGAAACAACGGGTCCTTGAGTGGCTCTATTTAAGGGACAACCACTATCATCTACTTTATACAAACACAGAACTGATGACACGAAAAAGTAACTCACCTAAAATCCCACAGCTATCAAGTGGCAGAGCTGAGATTTGAGCCCAGTCATTATGATGCCAAAATGCACATACTTAACTGTTTCACTGTACTCTGTGGTGTCACTTAAGAACCGTTATGTACTCAAGAAGACTTCTACTGTGACCACCACTTTTAAACAATAAAAGTAGGCACAATCAAGAGGAAAACTGAAAAGTTTTCATTGAGTTTGTCAATTAGGAAGTCATTGAATGCTAGAGCTATTTTCAGAGGAATCAAGAGGTAGAACCAGGTTAGAGTTAGTTGAAGATGGGAGGGAACTACTAACTGGAGTATGTTCTAGGTTCAAAGAAGAAAGTGTGTTTAGATACATAAATATCTACCTATCTCTGTCTAAATATATATATATATATATATATATATATATATGAGTGTGTGGGTATGTGGCATATAACTGGCCCCTTTCCTATAAAGAGATTGAGACTGAAAGGCATCAGTATATGAGAGGAGACAGCCTAGCATGTTTATAGGCTGAAAGCACCATAAGAAAGAGGAAAGCACCATAAGAAAGAGAAAGAGAAAGGTAAACAATTGAGGGAGTAAGTCTGAGGGAAATCAGAAAGTAGTGGAATCACAAGCATAAAGAGAAAAACTGGCCTTAAATAATAGGTTGGTGCAAAAGTAATTGTGGATTTGCCATTACTTTTAAGACTCTTTTCTCCTAAGCCTGGAAATAAGTGGTTAAGGTGGACCCAGGTGGAGTCTACAGCTGGGGTTGACCAGAAGCTGAGTGAACACTGCACTGCATGGGTGCCAAGTTTGTTGCAAATAAGAGACATAGGGGTTGGATGAGGGCTTCCGGGGTGTGCTGAATGCTTGGAAGACACTCTGGGGAGAATGGCAGGTGCTGCAACATAGATAAAAAAAAAAAGATGACCAGGTTGTACTGCAGACTTAGCTGAGACCAGAGAACAGGCATATGGAGGGAATTATTTCCAGTGGGGGTTTGCAGTTCTGTTATCATACTAATATTTGTGAAACATTATTATGTGTGCAGCTTGGAACTAAGTGCTCTTTCAGCAGTATTACACTTAACAACTCCATGAGGCATGAGTCCTTCCTCCCATTTTGAAGATTCAGGAAACTGAGGCATAGAAATTTTTAAATGAATATACTGTATATCTACAGTTAGTAAGAATAGGAGTAAGAAAGTCAACCATGGAACTTAATATTCCCCTTAGTGCCTGAAGGAGGCTAAAATCAGAAAGCATTAAATTCAGAATAAATTATAGTTTACTAGATTTATCAGAACAAACTGTTAGGAAACGTCGGCTGAAAAGAAGGCAACATGGTGTGCTAAGTAATAAGGACCATCACGAGTCTTTTCTAACAGAAACTTCAGGACTTAAATCTAAGGGACTGGGCCACTCATGATGGCAAGTTTTTACAGAATCACTTGCACAAGCATCATGTAGGCATGTGGTCCAAGACCCTGCCCACCCTGGCCTCGACACCTTGCCAGCCTTATCGAGCTCTAACTGATCTGCTTATTAACACACGTTAGCCAAAATCCTGGGGAACACCAACAGCTAAGGGTGCAATCCTCAAGGACGAGTCCATGTAATATTTAGAACGGATTTCTGGTTATTCATGTGGGCCATTTGGCCATCAGAACTGGATAACTGGGGGATTGTTTAATGAGGCTTCTTGGTAGTTGCGGCCTTCTCTGTGACCCTTCAGTATCTTGCGCCACTTTTGCTATTTCAGATCCCATCACATTTTCTTACAGTTGTTGGTTTGCACACATTTCTCCCCAACTCACAGAGAATAGACAAAATACGATGATATCCACAGGACTATCAGACTATCGGCTACATACTAGGTGATTTGTATATATTTAAAGAATGAGTAAATGATGAAAGGAATGAATGGGCAAGCCAATTTTAGGTTTCATTTGAATGAAACGTGGTTGCACAGGTGACGCTCAGCATACATTGGTGACTACTTTCAGTTAATGGGATCTTTAAAATGTAGCACAGTGTATAAAGTAGTTTCAAATTTAATGTTGATGAAGAGGTTACCAAGTAGAAGTTCTGATAGGCTTGCAATAAAGAAGAGTTCATTCTTTATTCCATCATTTGAGATCCTACAAGATTTAATCCCAAACTACCTTTTTTATGATATTTCTCTATATTTTCCTTAAAATGCCCATCATTTCAAACAACTCTTAACTGATCCTTGTTTAAACCCCTACTTGTCTATGTTCTTCCCATCACCTGAATTGACTTTCCTTTCTATATTTGCAATTTAAAATCTTCCCAAGCTCCAAGCTAAGCTCCCATCTCCTTCTTGACAGCGTGTAACATTACTGTGGTTAGAAGAAATCTCCCCTTTTTCCTTTTTTTAAAATAATTTCCATGTTTATTTTAGATTCAGGGGGTACACATGCAGGTTGTTACATGGGTATACTGCCTGACACTGAGGTTTGGGATACGAGCGATCCCATCACCGAGAGAGTGAGCACAGTACCCAACAGGTAGTTTTTCAGCCCTTGCCCCTCCCTTCCCCTCTCACCCCTCTAGTCAGTAGTCACCAGTTCCTATTGTTCCCATCTTTTTGTCCACAATTATCCAATGTCTGGCTCCCGCTTACAAGCAAGAACTAACCCTTAACCTCTTCCACCTACTGCAGTTAGAAATCTCATTGTGACATCCACAAGGCAAGTGAATATTTGAATATTGTCTCAATCATTAACTAATTTTGTGACCTTAGAAAAGTCACTTAGCCTTTCTGAGTCTCATAATCTTCATCTGCAAATGGAAACATAGTAGCTCCTGCCTCTCATTGTTACTATGAACACTGTAATATTGAATGTAATTAAATACTCTTCCTTATAATTATAATTGCTTGTGTTTGGGTAAGCTGGTCTACTAGACACAAGTTCCTCGAAGGCAGAAGTACTCTTCAATGAATGTTCACAATACTCCAAACACGTAATACTCAATAAAAATTAAAATGAATATGTAATCTGTCTGTGTCCTTTCTGTGCAAATAGAGACTGCTAAGATAATTAGAAACAGGGTTTTTTCCCCCTTAGTTATGTTAGCTGTTTTCTCCTATACACTTGCTCTTATTTCATTTTTTATTAAAGACCTAAATAAAAAAAGCTAGACTGTGTTTAGTCAGTCACTAATTCTAGATTAGTAGTAATTTTAGTTATGCGATTTTTATTGAGTATATCCTCCAACACTGATATAATTATAAAATAGCTGCACATTCATGTTACTACATATTTTACACATACTTGGAAACAACTGAGAACAGTGCCTAGTACATAGTAACTGACTGATCAAAGTTAGCTATTATTATAATTATTAGTGCAGAAAACAATGATTAGGAATTGTTTGTTGTTTCTTTTGTTGCAAGCAGCAGAAATTAATTGTCAACCTTTAACAAGAAAAAAGGTCCCATGAAATGGTTCCTTATCATTTACAGAATTAGAGGAAGAATGGAAAAATTATGAAAAGCATAGAACATTGCTGGAGGGCATTGCTATTGGATGACAAGCACCAATCTCTTTCCGGAAACAATCTTTGGTCAAGATTTTTCTTTTCCTGGAAAGGAGAAATGGACTTCAAATGAATTTTGGACCACCCCAGAGGAGCATGGGCTAATGATTGGCAGCCCTTCTGAGCCCGACACTAGGACTAGCAATGGGCAAGCAGGAGGAATATATGTTCCGTACAAAACTTAAAGAGGAACTCATCATTATATCATGCTCGGCTTTGTGAATTTTTCTAGACTCTCTTTGTAGTTTTTAAAATTTTACCATTTGCCAATTTATGGGAATCAATATGTGGGGAACTGTAGACTACAAATATGGGCTTTGTTCTAATTAGGAATTTTGTTAAATATTATTTAAGCAAAGGAAAAGATAACCCTCAAGCTCCAAGCCAGGTTATCCCTACAGGTTATTAAGCAAATAGGGAGATGTACAACTAACCTCATAAAGACGTTATTCTTGTTCTCTGCATTTGACAATTCAATTTTTATTGATTATTATCTGTGGCACAAAGGTTTTGAGGCAAAGTCTGTTCAGTGATAGGTAAATACGTGGAATGCCTCCTGTCAGGTTCATTCATTCATTCAACACGTATTACAAGCCCTGGCCTGGGGCTAGGGAGACAAAAGTAAACAAAGCTCACAGACCAATGCTGGAGAGGAGACATACTCATCAGTCACACAGGTAAGTATATGGCTACAGAGGAGGACAAATTCTACGAAAAAAAAAAAAAGAAAACTTCCTATGAAAAATATAATTGGAAATTCTCCTTTATATTGAGTAATCAAAAAAGCATTTTCTGAATAAGTGAGAGATGATAACAATGGCAGAGATGAAGATATGGATTCCAGATACATTGCAGAAGAGAGAATTTACAGGGCTTCACACAACCTGATTGAGAAAAGGTGAGTCCCAGGTTCCTGGCATGAGAAACCAGGAAAATGGGGATGCCACTTACTGAGATGTGGTCACTGGAGTAGCAGTAAATCCAGAGGGGATGGTGAAGTGTTAAAGTTGTTAAATTTGAGCTGCTACATGATATTCAAGTGGAAATATCAGGAAATTCAGCAGGAAGATACAGTGGTCTGAGCATAAAAGAGCCAGGGATGAAGATATACTTTTGGATGTTGTCATATATAGATGTTAATTGGAGTTGTGGACAAGGCCAAAATTGCTGAAAGAGAACATGGACAATGAGATGAAGTGGAAACTCAGGGCACAGCACTGGAAATTCCAACTTTCAGTAATGAATAAGCAGGAGAAACCCCCAGAAGATACTGAGAGTGTCCCAAGACATGTGGACAGAAGGAAGTTGCATACTTTCTTCACCATCAGAAAATGAGAAACATCACAGGAGATGCATGTAATCTGGAAATTTAGAGGAGAGAAATTATGTCCAATTATGGAATCAGCTTTAGACAAATGAGTTTTCAAGTGCAACTGCCTTTTCCAGCCTATCCTGGCTAGAAACCAGCTGCACTGAAATATAAACTTGTAATAAGTTGCTTTTTCAGAACATGTTGGTGGCACTGGCAATCTTGGAAAACAAGAGGATGAGACAACACCTCTGGATGACAAAGAATCAGAAAACTGTCCTAACTCTTTCAATGACATGATTATGGGAACTGACTTGTGTTGGAAGCAGCTGGGAAAGTTAAATCATCTTTGTGAAAAGATCTCTCTCCGTATTGGGCTTTCACCAAGACTTTCCTCACCTCTCTTGAATGACAACAACATAATGTGCCATGATGTTTTCTTAAAACCGAGACTCTCAAAAGGCTGTGGCCCCTATGCAAAAGGGGAATGGTTTCTATTATCTGTGGCTTAGACATCAATGAAGAGATTTCACATAAGCTATCATTGGAATCATGGGTGGGCTGGGACCTGCAGAGACAGGAGTGAGACAAAAACAGACAAAGACGTCTGCAAGGTGTTTGCATGTGCAAACACGTGTGTGTGGAAAGGCAGAGGACAATCACAGAGGAGAGGGAGCTGCTTATAGTGGCCAGAGCATCAGTGGCCTGAATGAGGGCAGAGTGAGATAAGGCAGCAGAAGTCATATAAAGCCTGGCCTATGAACAATATTAAATTCCAGACCAAGAACGTTGTCAATGGGAGAGGATATTCTTTGTGGAGGGCTGAGCTGGGGAACTCTGTGTGTGTGTGTGTGTGTGTGTGTGTGTTTAATTGATCTGCATTTTACTGTTCTCTGTTCCTACTCCTTAATATGGAGAAAGAAAAGTAAATCCTCAGGAAAATAATGTCTGCGAATAAAGCTCTCTTGTCCCAAAAAGGCTAGTGATAAGGAGGAGGAAGAAGACCTGCAAAGCAACAAAGACCTGGCAGCAGAGGGAGGTAATCAGCAGGAAAATCTCCACTTGCCAAATCCTCACACCAGCGACTACAGGCTGGAGTCACTCCCCAAATCTAATGATTTGACGCCTGAGATCTCTGGACCCAGAAAGAATGAAACAAACCTCTGCTCTTCCACAGGACATTTGCTCTTACTTCACTCTTCAGAGCAGGTGCCTGACTTTTGTTTCCAGTCTCTTTCTGTCCCTTCCCCAAGTCCTCAGGGAATATTTTAGAATTAAAAAAAAAATTACATGATTAAGCTGAGTTATAGAAGAATGGCCAAGTAGTGGGTCTTGGGCTGGGTTGAAGGAAGGATGACGAGGTATAGGGAGATCAATTAGGAGGTGATTACAAGAAACCTGGTGAGGGACAAGGGAGGCCTCAGTGAGAAAGAGACAGATGTGAGAAATGTCATGGAACTGAAAATGAAACAAATTATGGGCTGATTAGACATGAAAGCAAGAATAGTGAGTAGGGCCAGCTGATCCGGTTGGCCAGGGACTCTTGAGGTTTTAGCAGATAGACCCACTCCTGAGAGGCCTTTCAACCCCAGACAAATGGGGATGGTTGGTCACTCTAGAAGGCAGTGACAGTCCTAAAATTTCAGTTCTGAGTAGCTCATAGAATTATGCTGTCTTTAACAAAAACAGGATGCACCGGTGGAAAGAAGCCTACGGGAGAAAAATAACCAGTTAGGTTTGCCATGGTAAGTGTGGGGTTCCCTCGGGGCAGCTGGCCGTGGGACCCAAGCTCATAGCAGACTCGGTCAGAATGAGAGTCACAGGTGGGGAGCTGCTCACCTGGAAGCAGCTGAAGCTCTGATATTAGGTAAACTTCCCCCGGGAGAGAGTTCAGAGAGAACAGTAATAAGAGAAACAACGGGTCCTTGAGTGACTCTATTTAAGGGACAAAGGAAGGTAGAGGAACTGGAGAGGGAGACGACAGTGGAGCAGAAGACAGGGCTGAAGGGAAAGGAGAGAAAGGAAGGCGTGTGCAGGCAGCTGTTCTTCAATGCTCCAAGATTCAAGAGGAGAGATTGCAACATAGAAGATTAGGCCTTTGGATTTAGTGGCTAAGATGTGATTGACGGCCTTGGAGAAGAAATTTTAGTGGTAGTAAGGCTTGAAACTCTGCATCCAGAAATTGCAGAGTAAATGGGCAGAGACACAGATGAAATGCAAAAATAGCCTCTCAAGGAGCTTGGCAACGTAGAAAAGAAGGATGATGACAGGGCGCGGTGGCGCATACCTGTAATTCCAGCACTTTGGGAGGCCAAGGAGGCCAGATCACCCGAGACCAGCCTGACCAACATGCTAAAACCCATCTCTACTAAAAGTACAAAAAAAAAAAAAAAAAAAATTAAGCGGGCATGTGCGGGCACCTGTAATCCCAGCTATCCAGGAGACTAAGGCAGGAGAATCGTTTGCACCCGGGGGGTGGAGGTTGCAGTGAGCGAGATCGCACCACTGCACTCTGACCTGGGCAACAAGAGAGAGACTCTGCCTCAGGAAAAAAAAAAAGGGATGACAAGCTAGTAAGCTATTTTAGCATCACATTAACTTTTAAAACACTAATGGGCAGTTGATAAGCAGCCGTGGTATGGAAAAGCACTCTGCAAAATTATCAAATATTTACCAGTAACCAGTGATGGGACTTGGTGAGGCACTAGCCCCCCAATCCACTGTCCCTGAGGTCTGTGACTGGATAACTCAGCTCAGACATTTTCCAAGGTTTCTTCCACCTTCACTGGACTTTCTAGAATTTCAGACCATGAAACAAACAACCATTCTTCTGTGAGGTCAAACTGATTTTCCCCAGTTATCTAAAGCAGCATCGTCTGATAGAACGTACCATAAGGATGGAAATGCTCTATTTCAGCGGCATCAAATGCCATGACCACGAGCCACATGTGGCTATTGAGCGCTCAAAATGTGGCCAGTGTGATGGATTAACTGAATTCTTAATTTTATTTAATTTTAATGAATTTAAATTTAAATGGCCGCATATGGCTGAAACCTGATGTATGCGATAGTGCAGCCCTGAGGAACCATCATGAAATTCTCAGAAAATTTCAAACTCAATTTAGAATATTTGCATACCATATGCTATATTTTGCTGGACTGTGAAACAGACAAGCTCTTGAGTACATTACCTGCCAAAATGTTTTACCAAATAAATGTACGATGAAAGAAAGCTGGGTTGGCTACTACCAGGGTAACTTCCTGGCAGAGAATGAGTTTCACCACGAAAGAAAAGTGCCTCTGAAAAGGTTAGTTTCACTTTCTGTTACTAAACAAAGTAGCCCCAAATGCGTTAGGAGAAACTTGCTGAGTGGGAGACAGGCTCAGAAGCATGCTGGAATGAGATCACTGCATCTAGAGCTGGTGTGTACCTAAATTACTAAATTAGTCCTAATTGGTTAACTGGTTTAACTGATTATGTTTAGAATAAAAGCTGCTGAAGGCTAGATAAAGCAAAGTTTATTATCTAAATAACACCATTTAAAAAAAATTAGCACATGTCATAATGTAGTATAAAAGATATTGAGCTAGTAGACTTGGATTGTGGTCCTGATCATAGCATTTATTAGTTACAAAGTAAAGTTAAGATAGCTATGCTACCTGGGCCTCAGTTGGCTCATTTATAAAATGAATCAGATCCTACACTAACAGCAATAATGATAATCATTACTACAATAAGTCCTGAGATGGCCAACTTTGAAATTTTATTAAATAGGCCACCTCTCACATACATTATATTAATGATTCTCTGATGAAACATTTACAATTAAAAGTGGCACCCCAGTGTGGCAGTTCCCCAATAAGTTAAACATGGAATTACCATATGACTCAGCAATTCCACTCAAAAGAATTGAAAACGTGTTCAAACAAAAACTTGTACAAGAATGTTCATAGCATCACTATTCATAATAGCCAAAAGGTGGATAAATGAATTGTGGCATATTCATACAACAGAGTATCATGACCATATAAAGGAATATAGAATTGATACATGCTTCAACCAGGATGAATCCTGAAAACCTCATGTGAAGTACAGAAGCCAGACACAAAAGACAATGTATGATATAAAATGTCTAGGACGGGCAAACTCACACAGACAGAAGCAGATAATTTGATGCTGGGGTACAGGGGAGGACTAGTAGGAGTGACTGCTGATGAGATGGGGTTTTCTTTGGGGATGATGAGAACATTCTGGAACTAGACGGCAGCTTGCACCACACTGTGGATGTACTAAATGCCTCTGAATTTACACTTTAAAATGGTTAAAATGGTAAATTTTATGTTACGTGTCTCATGCCACAATTTTTTTGAATGCTAGAGAAAGAGTGGAATCGCTCATTTGAAAACTGATTAGACTCAAAAAAATAAGATTCTTCTATGGGTTGACAACCATTTCATGAAATACTCACCTAATAATCTAGTAATTCACTCTAAACTTCCTCTAGATCTACAGCCCCGTGTATAAAAAGAGGACAGCGAATTCGCTAGATCAGTGGTTCCAGCCATGATGTCAGACACACTGGTTTCTGTCAGTCAGTTGTAGGAAAAGGGAAGAACTACATCTAATAGCATGGCGTTGGGTATAGTCTACAGTCCATGTCACCCATGAAAAAGTCCCAAACTCAAAACCTGGCTACCTAGTAGGGTGCATCCTCATGGAAGAAAGGTTTGGACTCACTCATTTAAATGATTCAGTATGAAATAGCGGCAGCCCATAAGCACCTCAGAATGGTGCTAGAATAATGTCAGGCCATTTTCTTAAAGAGAACACCATGAAATGATCACCAAGAATATTTTTTAAATGTGAGTTTTAGGCCAACACCTTTTCCCAGGTATACTCCATGCTATAGCAAGGGATTTCAGAATAAATCTTCCATCTGGCCCCTTGGGATATTCTACAATGAGCAGGCCACAGATGCTTTAATAATCTCTACCAGTCATTCATGACCTGCTAAAGACCAAAGTAAGGACAGTTTACAAGGAAAATAATAAAGTAGATGAGACCAAGGCCCCACCAGCAACTCAAGGAAAATGGAAGAAGCAACTAGGAAAAAGGAGAAGAGAATGTCAGAGGCACCAAAAGAATGATTCAAAAATTTGGCTGTATCACTGGAATTTTTTTCTAGAGAAAATTTTCAGCATGGATATGACTAATTTCCTAAGGTGTGGATTTTCTCCCCTGATATATAACTTGCACCAAATGCTTTACCATTAACTCAGGTATGGTAAACATATTTATAAATGTCTTCTACCTCTTTGAATACTAAACTAAAAAATCTCTCAATAGTGAGTCAACATGTAACTAAATTTGTACCATTTTCAAGTAGATGTTAACATTTAGAAACACATTTTATTCCCTATGTTGACTTTAGATCTTTTAGATGCATACATCCCGGGAGAATGGTTTAGGTACTTCGAGAAAGTTATTACACATCCTGGGCACCCTGTAGACTTTTAGTCAAAATGCAAACACTCAAAGCATCTGAGACAGACGAGAATTTGTTGTGCAATCCTCTTGAAATTAAAATGCCCCAATGCAACATTTTTCAATTGAAGGATACAGAATACACACTAGCATTTAAAACACTGCGTTGAGTAAGAAAAGCTTCATGTTGGGCTTTTCCTCTTTTTTAAACTTCGATTTTTCCATTCATACAAAAGCCAGATTTGGTAAAAATCTCAGGCAGTCCTTCATGTAGACTCAAACCTTCACTCAGGGAAGGGAGACATCTACTGGTGGATAAAATAAAAAATTTAGATCAATCGATCTATCGATCTATCTATCTATGCAGATGTATATATATAACTAATATATAGAGAATATAGATTATATATTCTATAAATACATACACACACATAGATACACATATAAATACATACACATACCACATCCTGTAATCACAAAACAAGTACCCAACCAAAGGCATTTTGTAGATATTAAAAGGACACAGTTAAAATCTACTTTAATATGAAGATCATGGCCTGAAGCAGAAAGTTACAAAGGAATGACGCAGGCAAGCACAGTTGATTAATGTGACGTAGAGAAAATACAGCGCAGCAACTTCTGTGGACGAATTAGGTAATTATACAGTTCGTTTCTCACTGAAAATTCCAGTATTATTATTTCAACTTAGCAAATTCTCATTTTTAATGTGATTTATTTTACTCTAACGTAGTCACTACCCCAGATTATTATTGTGTGTGTGTGTGTGTGAACCACTGACATTATTTTGGGTCATTTCTAAATTTTATTTTGGTCTCAATCTATGTAAAGATCGTCCTGAATTTTTATTTATTCATTCATTTATTTTATTTGAACCATTAATGCTCAGTTGGGTCATGTTTTCTGGCATGGTGTCAAAGAATATCACTGGACCTGCTTATGCGGATGTCACTGTCAGCTGCTGACTGATCAGTGAAGCAAGAGAGAGGATTTCTTCTCAGCACACGAAGGCCCCGTGCCTTCTTGCAATTTCTCTTTCTTCTCTAAAAAGGAAAGAACAAAAAAAAAATCCTTTCCCCAATCAGCAGTAATCTCTCCAAAGGTCTTTTAATTTCAAAAGTCATAAGTGTTAATTAGCTATTATTAAGTGCCCTCTGTATAAATTAACATGATTGATGAAAAAATTAAGGCTAATGAAAAATGTAGCAATGCATGTATTTTTAAGCGACTGTATTAAAAGATGGCGGTCCCTCTGGACGGAAACTAAGGCCTTCTGTTCTGTATCCCGACTTTATTATCTCTTGCTATCTTTCCCCCAACACTTTTTTTTTTTTTTTTTTTTTTTTTTTTGGCACTAGGAAAAAAAATGCTGAATCTTTGACTTTAATTCAGTAGTTCGATCCTTTCTTTCTTTTTTCTTTTTTTTCTTTTTTTAACTTGGCACACTAAATTTCACACCTTTATTTAATATTGTCCCATGGGGTACAAAGTCCCTCTTTTAACACTCCAAGTGGAAGTAAAATGTCATTTCTATTTAGAAAAGATCAAGTCCAACTCCTCTCCAGAGTGGAACTGGGGTGCGAAGCGGCCGATGAGACCACCCTGAAGGCCACCCACGCTGTGGCGCGGAACCAGGAGGGCTGATGAGTCACTGCCTTGCCTCCTTCCATTTCCTTACCTCACTCTTTTGAGTATTTGGGACCTAGTTCAAAATTAACAAAAGTTTTTCACAAAAATTAAAAAAGAACCTACAAACCTATACCTTCTCTTGAAAGTTAAATAATGTAAATTCCACACTGACTAACTATTGCTAGAACTTTTTTACTACAGGCAAGATTGTCACAATGACAACAGCTCCATAAATGAAGATTTGGGGTGTACAATGAGCACCCTGCGACTTAATTCAAAGCAAATATTGGTGAGAAATTTCAAGAATAAAAGGTGTTCAAAAGTCATGAAATAAAATTACCGAAATGTGCAGAAAGAAATAATTGGTCATTTAAAGCTATCAACAGAAATCTTTTCAGACAAGGCATGAAATAGATTCTCATCTCCTACAGATAATTAGAAAGGGAGTCACGACAGGTACTCATGATCGTAAACATTTTAAAATATCACACTTTGATCCTGTATCGAATCTAACCCTGAGAAGATAAAAATCCCTGCATCTTTCCTTTAAAAGAAAATAGGAAAACCACTATTTTATGTTCACTTTATAAAGGATTACGGAATTTTGCAAATGTGCAGAACTTCTAACGCCATCAAAATAACTTCAAATTTGCACCTCCAAATTTCCTGACATGTCTCTAAATATGCACAATGTCTTCATGAGGTCCAAACATGATATATAATCTACGCAGGTCATAAGCAAGTTAGCTTGCCCGTCTGCCCATACTAACGGCTTGGGCAGGTAGGTGTGTTTTCATCCCCTTTATCAATTTCCCGCCCTGCATCTCGTAGAAATCTCTCTCCTTATGAATACATAAGAAGCCAGTGATAGTAAACCCAGCCTCGTGTCTGACCTTTGGGGCAATGTTTACTTTGCCAACTTGCAGTTGAGACGATTGTGACTTGCATCCCTTCATTCTGTTCCATTGCATTTTTATGTTCTCTAGGAGCTCTGTGCTCTCTGCAGACTGTCATTCATTGTTCAAAGGTGTTCCAGCATGCATCCAGGGGTGACTGGTGCAGACGCTGTCGAGGTGGCTGTGCTAATTAGCTCCCTGCCTTTCAGCAGGAGAATGTTCAGCAGCTGAGAGCAGAGCATTTATGAGATGCATTCACATATCGCTTGCAGAGACAAAAGGAGGAAAGAAAACCCAGTGGTAAAAATCAGAAATGGGTTCAAAATCATCTTCACAATTATTGACTGATCTATTATACAAGAAGATGCAACGACATTCAGTGTTAGAAGGATTTCATGGTTGGTGCCAGCCTCTTTTGCCAAACAAGGAGAGAAGATCCTATTTAAATTAGGAAGCTGTAAAAGACTAAGTTTAATACTGAGGTTTGGAAAAACAAAGTAATGTAGTGCTACTTCTGGTTTAATATTATTTATAAACCTGTAGATCTACAATTGTGCATTATTACCAGAACAAATAGAGCAAGATGGGTGTGGAATGTGCTAAATGTCTTTCTCACCCTGCAAATCCCTTTAAAAGCAGAAGCACCAAACGGCCTTTTATAGAAAGATTTAGTGATGGACACGATGCTGTTTTTAAAAAAGACCAGATTGGCTGTATTGTGACTTGGCATTCAAATCTGAAAAATGCTTCTTGGTTTTCTCAAATATTTTCATTAACATTTTCCTCCCCAGGGAGTCATAATTAAGTGATCAATGACGTCGCTCTGTTTGCTACCATGAAAAAGTGGAAGAAAATCTTCCAAAGCAGGAACATACATTTATGCTAAATTTTTGTTTTATTTTATTTCAAGTTCCAGGCTAAATGTGCAGGATGTGCAGGTTTGTTACATAAATAAACATGTGCCATGGTGGTTGCTGCACCTATCAACCTATCACCTAGATATTAAGCCCAGCATGCATTAGCTATTTTTCCTGATGCTCTCCCTCCCCATCTTCCTCACTCCGCCTCCAACAGGCCCCCATATGTGTTGTTTCCCTCCC
This sequence comes from Rhinopithecus roxellana, assembly GCF_007565055.1. Classification (NCBI taxonomy): domain Eukaryota; kingdom Metazoa; phylum Chordata; class Mammalia; order Primates; family Cercopithecidae; genus Rhinopithecus; species Rhinopithecus roxellana. The sequence goes on from NC_044552.1 coordinate 11,702,755, forward strand.
TGTGTCCATGTGTTTTCATTGTCCAGCTCCCAGTTATAAATGAGAACATGCAGTGTTTGGTTTTCTGTTCCTGCATTATTTGCTGGGGATAATGGCTTCCAGCTTCATCTAGGTCCCTGCATAAGACGTGATCTCATTCTTTTTTATGGCTGCATAATATTCCATTGTGTATATGTACCACATTTTCTTTATCCAGTCTTTCGCTGATGGGCATTTGGGTTGATTCCATGTCTTTGCTATGTGCTAAATTTCACTTAAGTATAATTTAAAATGAAACCTAGAAAAAAACTGAAATTTTAAAAAAAGTTACAGTAGATAAATTATCATGGTGAAAGAACATGTCATAGAAATCTCAGTTAAGCAAAGAAGGTATCTGTGTCTTGGAAACAGGCAGATCTCAGATGCAAAACAGAAAGGATGGTTTCTTTTAAATTTCATATTGTTAAACTATACTCAACTGAAATAAGCAGGTAGTTGGAGCTGGTGCTTTTCAGTGAGTTTGTTAAGAGGGATAAAAGTAAAAACTCATGTGCCTTCCTATCTTACCTCCTCACACAGGAAACCTCTCTCTGGTCAGCCCAAGGTATCCTCCTGGTGAGCATGAGGTGTCAGGTGGGTGGGACTAGGATGGCATAGACTAATGGGTTTCCACTGGTGATCCCTGGACCGGAAACATCAGCACCACTGGAACTCGCTAGAAATGAAAATTCTTAGTCCCCACCCTGCCCCTACTGAATCAGAAACTCAAGGGTGAAGCCCAGCAACCTGTTTTCAGGTTGGAAACCTGTTTTCAGCTGTTTTCAGGTTGGAGCTCTCCAGGTGACTCCTACGTGCTCTCAAGCTGGAGAACCACTGCTACAGAAAGAATCAGAGAATGGAGGAATGAATGAAGAATCACTATTTCATTTCTGACATCAGATATAAAGTTTAACTGTAGAAAATCGGCCTAAAAGGATAGCATTCTTGAGGACAAAAAGATTTTCTAAATTTCTTTAGCTCTCATATTTAACATTTCAAGGGCTAAGCCAAGTGAGTAGTTCATAACATTTTTTATTAGGAAAATAACAAAATCCCACTCCTTGCCACTCAGAGAGACAGTGGAAAGAGAAAATCAGACAGAAGAGAGGAGAGAGAAGACATATATGCCTTGCTATTGCCATCCTGAGACTTCTGCATAGGTGACCTTTTGAATGCCGGAGACCGGGTGCTGTTGCTATAGAGGGTGATGCTCACCAACTGGAGTGGTCCAACCATAGTTAGGAGGGAAGAACGTTGTGGCCAAGCAGAGGGACGTTCTAGTTTGCATACCCAAGCCACCCCTGATTTCCATACGGAATTGACACTGGTTTGAGAGCCAGAGAAGCCATCGCGGCAGAGAATATGGTGAGCCCAAAGTTGAGGCTGCAGGGTGTGTAGCCTGGGACACAGCAGTCACTTGGAAGAGTCTGCAGCATCTGTAAGACCAGGAGCAGGCTGGGTCCCTGGGGAAGGTCCCAGGTTCCAGTCCTGACCTTAGACCTAGACAAGAGGCACCCAAGGCCAAGTGCCTCAGGCCCCATGTTTTAGCAGGGACAGCATGTCACACACACACACACACATACACACCCACATACACATCCAGGCGAATATATTGGTTGAATAAGGAATAAAAATAAAATATTCAGAATTAAATCATATAAAACTATTATCATGAGTTCAAGTCCTTTGCAGGGCCACGGATGAAGCTGGAAACCATCATTCTCAGCAAACTAGCACAGGAACAGAAAACCAAACACCGCATGTTCTCATTCATAAGTGGGAGTTGAACAATGAGAACACGTGGACACAGGGAGGGGAACATCACACACAGGACCTATTGGGGGTGGGAGGGCAAGGGGAGGGAGAGCATTAGGACAAATACCTAATGCATGTGGGGCTTAAAACCTAGATGACAGGTTAATAGGTGCAGCAAACCACCATGGCACCTGTATACCTGTGTAACAAACCTGCACGTTCTGCACATGTATCCCAGAACTTAAGGTAAAATACATAAATAGATAAATAAAATAATTATCTAAAATAGTATACATGACCAAGCAAATATAATGGTATTATATATGGAATTTAGGAATGAAAAACTGGAACATATGCATCCACCTAATTCTTCCAATGACACTTTCCCAGAGTCATAAAAAGCCAAGTGCCTATGTGGATGGTTCTGTGGGATAAGAACACATGGGCATCTCCATCGCTTGTGATCCAGTGCCCAGGGCTGGCACAGCATGCCCACAACCTATCTACTCTCGTGACTAGCACCGTTCAGATGCCAGGGATACACCTCACATACTTTGTGATCTCAAAACAAGATGACTGCTTCTCAGTGCCGTTATGAGGTGGTCCCACTGCTGATGTTAGAGATTGGCACCGCTTCAAAGCAGAGGGGCTTTGAGCAGAGGAAGCACTCAGTGTATGAAATTCTTTCTCTCAGCAGGAATACAATAGAATTATCCTATGAGTGCTAAATGTTCATTTTCTTGCTTCTCTTTACGTTCCAGTTTGGAATCCCAGGGGAACTCACGGACAAGATCAGTATTCACAACAGATGTGTATGACTCTGGAGGCAGGACTTCAACTGTGCCGTGGCAATGACATTCTCCAGAAAAATCATAGCTCATGTACAGTATTTTCTAGATTGGCTTAAAGGAGGGAAAAATATTGGTGAAACGCATGTTAACTTTGACATTACAACCACTTTAGTACATACAATGTTCTGTAAATCAACGCAAGACGATCAAGAGAAGATGCTCATATAAAGAGTATATTGAGCCCAGCGTGGTGGCTCATGTCTGTAATCCCAGCACTTTGGGAGGCCGAGGCAGGTGGATCATGAGGTCAGGAGTTAGACCAGCCTGACCAACATGTTGAAACCCCATCTCTACTAAAAATACAAAAAATTAGCCAAGCATGGTGGTGTGCGCCTGTAATCCCAGCTACTCAGGAGGCTGAGGCAGGAGAATCGCTTGAAACCAGGAGGTGGAGGTTGCAGTGAGCTGAGATCACACCACTGCACCCCACCCTGGGCAACAGAGTGAGACTCCATTTCAAAAAAAAAAAAAAAAAAAAGAGTGCATTGGCTCATACAAACATGAAATTAATTTTTAATTTGCACTATTCATGGAATGTGGTTGGAACTGTTGCTTGCTATAAATATTAGCACAAACAAAAACTTAACTTTGGTTATTTTATTTTTTGAAAGATCAAATTTTTTTTAATTTCGGAAAAATACAGTTTGTCTAAATTGAAAGAGGCTGCATGTGAAATGTAGAAAATTATAACACTTCAATTAAAACTAAAATTAAAATAAGGAAACAAAACTGTTTGATTGTGAAGAAGATTTATGTAGAAATAATCTCCAAACTATTTCTATAGACACCATTTTTGGCCCTTATGGATCAAGGCATAGTTTTCACTAAAGAGAGGTCTGCACATTTTGAGCAGGGCATAGCTATTTTCACTTTTTAAAATATAGTATCTAAGAATTGAAAAGTTGAAAGGAGAAAAGCTGAAGACAAACTGTATGGAACAAAAGACAAGGTGATGACCGCCTTACTTATGGTATAAGTAGTAATATTTATATGATGAAATTGAATAATTGGCAATAATGTCTTTAGTAACAATTTTAGTATACTATTATACAACAATTTCATTACAATGTTTCAACATGCATAAAAAAGTCATGGATTCATTCCAAATCAAATGTTGCTTTAAAATTTTTATTGACAATTCTGTTTGCTAAACTTTCTGCAAAGCAAGGTATCTCCCGATTTCTCCAGATTGAAGCTAAGGGAAAATATATAAAAAGTATAATGATTCAGGAAATGTTATCTCATTTGGCATTACTATCAATGAAACCAAATTATGAAAATCTTGATCTAAAAAATGTAATTAATGATTGGGCTAAAATGAAACCAAGAAAAATAAATGAATGAAATAGACAACAAAATTTATTGAATTATGTGTTCATTGTATGTCACGTAAATATCATCAACCCATCAACAGAACACTCCGATGTATAATTGTATATAAATTTGTCAAAATTTTACTGACTTTCCAATTTACAAAAGCTGTAGTTTTAAATATATTTTTCAATTTTGTCATTATAAAGATATATATTTGTCAAGGCAAGGTAAAGGTATGGAACATATTTAAGTGTGTTAGCTTGATTGCTAACTTTTAGGTATCCATACATCATGGAAGCCTTGCCCCAGGCCTTGCAAATGTTAGGGGTAAGCTGGCCAGGCCCTGACAGAGTCTGAGAAACAATAGACCATGAGATTAGCAGCCACAGATGTCAAGGGTGGATACTGTAGAATGACCAGGGATACGGGCACACTAAACATCCCTCAGCAGATGCCAGCCAGAATGCCCTAAGAACCAATATGAGGCTAGGCAACCCCTTCCTCCAAAACCAGGCAGTCATGGGCACCTCTCCCCAGGCGCCATATTGGAAAGCAGCAGAGTGGAATCTAAAAGAATGGGAAAATATCATAAAATCCTAAATTAAACCTTTAAGAAAAAGTTAAACGATTGAATCAGACAAAGGGTTCAACTGGATTGTATTGTGTTACCTGTCAGCACCATCATCACCAAGTGCTGATAAGGAAGGTCAGGTTGATGTCTGAAAAATAAGGGAATTAAAATTTCTTTGTATATCCAAATGATAGTGACAGTAAATAAACCCCACTGCAAGTGTAAATGAAGGCAGGTGGCAGAAGGCAGACAACCACCAAGGGACATTGCTGCTGAAGGCAGGCCCAGTGTGGCAGAAGGGCAGGACACAACCAGAGGCCCTGCCATTGACTTTCTGTCTTCAGACCTCATTAGACAACTTCCTTGTTGCAAGCACACAGAGACTTTTACCTTTGATCAGACATCTGTGTTGGCCTCTAACTGAATAGCCCTTGCACTTGATATGGAGGAATGATCTACTTTCACCCCATCTTAGGTTAGATTCTCTTCATTCCTGGGTCCATTCACAAGGAAACAAAACATTAGCCAAAGCAGCTAATTGATTGACCTCCCAATGTGTGTTGTGCTCTCTGCCCTGCTAATAGAAATTAAAGCTGCTGAGGCAGAAATAATTTGAAGCCAGGCACAGTGGTTCATGCCTGTAATTCCAGCTCTTTGGGAGGCAGAGGTGGGAGGATCACTTGAGGCCAGGAGTTGGAGACCAATCCAGGCAATATAGTAAGACCCTGTTTCTACAAAAAATTAAAAGTACAAAAATAGGGGGAAAAAATGAGCCAGGTGCAGCATTGCACACCTGCAGTCCTAGCTACTCCTACTCAGGAAGCTGAGGCGGGAGGATCACTTGAGCCCAGGACTTCAAAGCTGGAATGAGCTATGATTAGTGACACTCTGAGTGACAGGAAAACCTGTCATAAAAGGAAAGAAAAAGGAAGGAAGGAAAGGAGGGAGGGAGAGAGGGAGGAAAATGAACAGAAGTCAGGGAAATACTGGGTAGAAGAGGGCTGTTCACCGGCAAAGGCCCCACCCTCAAGCCTGGAAACCCACAGCCCTAAATGAGAACAGGCATTCCTATTTTCATGCCCAAATGCTGCCTTTTGGCCTGCCATGCCCCCACCTCCCATCCTGTGCCCATATAAACCCTAAACCCCAGACTTCTTGAGGAAAAGAGGAACAGAGTGGAGCGACAGAGGAGAAAAGAGAGGAAACATCTGAACATCCAGGGGAGTTCGGCTAGGGGTGGTCAGAGAAGAGATGGGCTGTGGGATGGCCAAACTCCAGGAGAAGATTATCTTCCCACTCCATCCCCTCTCCAGCTCCCCATCCTGCTGAGAGACACCTCCAGCACTCAATAAAATCCCTACATTCACCATCCTTCAAGTCCTTGTGACCTGATTCTTCCTGGACATTGGACTAGAATTTGGGATGCACTAGGTGCAGGAATCCAAAAAGGCTGTCACACCGACTCTTCACTGAGCTGTTTAACACTCAAGCAATCCCCAGACGGCAGGGCTAAAACGGCATCGTAATACTCCTAAACACTGCCATGGGACCGCAGCCCAAAAGCCCTCGCCCTGGCTCCTGCATTTGCTCACCTGCATGCTTCCCCTCCCATAAGGGTTTTGAGCACATGGTGTCCCAATAAACGAGCCAAACCCCTATTGCACATTCTGTGAGGGGGGTCAGGGAACTCTTCTGTTTCAGCAGGAAGGAAGGAAGGAAGGAAGGAAGGAAGGAAGGAAGGAAGGAAGGAAAACAGAAGGGAAGGGAAGAGAAGGGAAAGGAAGGGAAGGGAAGAGAAGGGGGAGGAAGGGAGAGGGATGGAGGAAGGGAGAGGGAGGGAGGAAGGAAGGGGAGAGAGAGGAAGGAAGGAAGGAAGGAAGGAGGGAAGGAAGGGAGGGAGGGAGGGAGGGAGGGAGGAAGGAAAGGGAGAGAGAAAAAGGAAAGAAGGAAGGAAGGAAGGAGAAGGGAAGGAGGGAGGGAGGGAGGGAGGAAGGAAGGAAAGAGAGGATAAAAGGAAGGAAGGAAGGAAAAGAGAAGAGGAGAAGAAAAGAGAAGGGAAGGGAAGGGAGAGGGAGGAAGGAAAGGGAGAGAGAAAAAGAAGGGAAGGAAGGAAGGAGGGAAGGAAGGAAGGAAATTAATAAAGTTTTATTGGAACTCAAATGTGAGGATGGGCCCAGGAAAACACACCAACAAAATTGGGAGTGCTCCAGAATCTGTTATAAGTTGGACAGGTTTTCATAGGAGAGTTTAGAAGGGAGGACTCCTCACCCTGCAGTTGTCCATTTCCACTGGAGGGCATAATATAGAAATTGCAATCATTGGTTACAGATTGCTACCTAGGTTCTAAAATGTCTGCCTGTATGACAATGAGTCAACCTCATGACTCAGAAATAAATCCATGTCCTTTGTTCTTTGTCAGTAGGTTTTGCGTTAATGAGTATGTCAACCATTTGAGTCACTAGGGATAAGATTCCTTACTCAGGAACTGGGTGTCATAATGAATCACAAGACTTCCCCAAGATGGGTTAATTTGAAAGCCTGTTTACTCTTCAAGTAAACTGACAAATGCAATTTGTAGGTTATCACCACTATATGTATATACTTTCCTCTCCCAGGTGATCAATGTAGACTGGAACAGAGGACCCTTCCCCAAATGTTCTGCGGTGCTGAAGCACTGTCCCCTAAGTTTTTATGTAGCATGAGGGAGACCCACTAATGAATCTGTCTGTGGAGCAGGATTAACTGGAAATTAATTGCATTAAAGAAAGAAATAGTGTGAGGTTTTTTGCATCTTAGCGTTTTGGACTAAAATGTGCATCCGCGACACTGTCATTCACATGATAGGAGACTCCTAAAGACTGAGAAGCTCTTAAGTCCGACAGCAGAGAGTGAGGTACAATTGGGTGAAGACGGTGGGTGGAAAACTCTCTGAATCAAAGCACATAATTGGTCCTATTTGCTCCTAACTTAAAAAAAAAAAAAAATCCATGCTGCAAAACAAATGCCTTTGCAGTACAATCTCAAATAGAACTTTAGGACTAATTGGCTCATTCCAAGGGCTCCAGATATAATAAACGAACGTGTTGACAGGATATTGCTCCCATCTTTTTTGTTGTTTCTTTCTTCCCTTTGCAGCCTGGAAATGTTTAGAAATCTAGTTGGCGTAATAAACAAACAAACAACTAAAAGCAACAGTCGTCTTCATTTTTAGTACTAAAAATTTAAACCCTGAACTTTAAACACTAAAGAAATCAAAGTAAATAAAAACAGACCGTGGAGCCTGGCTGATTAATAAACAGCTCAGCATATAATGAAGAAGGAATTGCATGAATCCAATCCCCAAGATCGTCTAGTCTAGAGTGTATTCTTTCCATCATAAAATGAGCCCTTAAAACAACAACATATGTGATCATTAAAATGGTTTCTTATTATGAACACAGCATTCCAATGAGTTTCAGCATTTGCTTTTTAAAAAAACTTAAAACAACAATTCCACATGGTGGTATGGAAAAAGTTTGCAACTTTGATGTAATAATAATGTTTATCTGGTTTTCTTTCAGACTTCTTTTAGAAAGAAATGTTTTAAGAAACCACGACTATACAGATTTGGGGAAGAAAATTTGGAAGAACTAAGAAACCTGGGGACTATCATGTGCTAATAGTACTTATTAAAATCCTAAAGTGTGGAGAATCCTAAGAGATCCTAATTAAGCCTCTGCAAATTACAATTTCTCTGGAAGAGGCAGAGAGCAAGAAACAATTGCTGGAATTTTTATGAAGGGCTTAAAAAAAAAAAGCTGTCTAAATAAAAAACAGGATTGCATCTGGAAAATGGAACAACAGAAGAAGAACCAGAATAGGAAAATGCTGTCAAGAAAATCAATTAAAGCTAAGAGATGTCACTGGCAGAAAGGAAGATTGCATTTATAATAAAGGGAATAGCTACATGAAAATAGAGAAAGAGGCAAATGATAGTTCGTGCAGTGAACTGAATGTTCATGGTCCTCCAAAATTCACGTATTGAAATCCTAACCTCCAAGATGATGGTATGAGGAGGTGGGGCCTTTGGGAGGTGGTTAGGCCATGTGGGTGGAGCCCTCATAATGAGATCAGTGCCCTTATAAAAGAAGCCCTAGAGGGCTAGCCACTCCCTTCCCTGTGAAGACACAGCAAGAAGGCACCACCTATAAACCAGGAAGCCGGCACTTACCAGACACCAAATCTGCCAGTGCCTAGATCTTGGACTTCCCAGCCCAACTATGAGAAACAAATTTCTGTTGTTTATAAGCCACCTAGTCTATGGTATTTTGTTACAGTAGTCCTAATGGACTAAGATAGTCCATTAATGTCTACAACAATAGGCTCTATTTTTTAATGGAATTATTCTTTTTGTTTTTCTTGAGCCTTTCTTAATTTTAATAAATTTTTCTAAAACTGCTGTTAGTATAAGTTGGAACCTACTGGTTAATATGGAGGTATTAAATGAATGTCACTATTATTAAGGAAGAGAAACATCATCAGTTGCATCAATTAGTATAATAAAAAAGGAGAGTTTATAAAATGAACTATTACCACCTTCCTTAATGCATCTATTATGATGTGGACCAGAATGCTTAAATACTACCTTGTGCACCACTGCTAAATCAGCTTAGCTTTCTTAGAAGTTCACCGCCTCCACAGCCCAAAAGAGGGACCAGTGTCTCATGCAGGAGTAGAGAAAATTCATGCCATCTCTGTGTTCAGATTTCTAGAATGTAAGACTTTTGCTTGGCCAAACACTTAACTCTCGTACTTGCCATCTGTATCATGAAATATCAGCATTACAGCTTCATTGCTCAGCGTCAGGTTTTGAATAGGTTACCACGCAAACTCTTCATCTAAACTGTTGTCAGTTGCACTTCAGTGTGAATGAACTTACCAAGTCCTTTGCTAAGAGCAGGTTTTCAAGAGAGAGAAGACAACCTGAGGGCAATGGACAGCAACCAGCTGGGACTAGAAAGACATCAAAAGTGACCAAACCAACAAAACTTCCTTTTATTTTGTGAGGCGAGTTCCATGACTCTAAATCTTTATCCTAGAAATAGTTTGCCAGGGCAGAAACAGAAGCTAGCCACTCCCAAAGCTGTGGCTTCCTAATGTCAGCTAAACACATCTCAAGGATGAGTGTTGCAGGAAAGTCACTAGTGGACTAATACCAAGCGAGGGCTTCCAAGACGCAGGTCCTGTGTGCAAGGCAGTGAGAGCGGGAGATGAAAAGACAGAGTCATCCACGTCAAAGAGCTTAACACTCACTACAAAAAAATAGTAAATTAAATGAACTTCAAAATAGAAGCAGAGAGGGAATGCAAAAGAAATATGTCCTGATAATTCTTATGGGATTGTAATATTATAGAATTCACTAGGTGTGACATAGAAAAATAAATAGGGTCGAGCTATTTATTCTCAATAATCCACTCTTTAGCAGGAAAGTATACCACTTGCTTCGAGATTCCAAGAGGCACCAGAGGTAAAACTTAATTATAGAATCAAGAACTATCCTAATGAGAAAGAGAAGATATATGTGTGTGTGGAGGGAGAGGGGGTGGCAGTGGGTGAGACCATTTAAGGAAACCAGTATCTTGGCAGGGAGCTTCCCCACGAGCTCAAAAATTTGTAGGCAGTTCAGAGAAAAAGAAACACAAATGACTTTTAAACATGAGAAAAAATATTTTAAGTGGTTTTCACAGATCACTTAAAATACACATGAAAACAATACCACAACCAATGACCTGACCGGCGAAAGTCAAAAAGTGTGATACAATATATTGGGTGAGGGGGCTAGGACATGGGAATATTTGGCATATTCATTACAATATTGGCAGGCATATAAATTGGAATACTCTTTGTGGAAGGCAATTTGACACTGTCAAGATATAGAATCCTTTCATCACCACAAGGATCCTTTGTGTAAGCCTTTTATAGCCATTCCATCACCCCCCTCATCCCCATTCTCCTCTTAACTCCTACAAATACTAATCTGTTCTCCATCTCTGTAATTTTTGTCATTACAAGGATATTATATACATGGAATAATATAGTGTGTGAAACCTTTTGAGATTGACTTTTCTCCCTTTCAGTGTAATTCTCTAGAAATTTATTCAAAGTTGATTTTTTTGTTTGTTTGTTTGTTTGTTTGAGACGGAGTTTTGCTCTTGTTGCCCAGGTTGGAGTGCAATGGTGCAATCTCGGCTCACTGCAACCTCTGTTTCCTGGATTCAGGCCATTCTCCTGCCTCAGTCTCTAAGTTGCTGGGATTATAGGTGCCCGCCACCACGCCCGGATAATTTTTCGGATTTTTAGTAGAGACGGGGTTTTGCCATGTTGGCCAGGCTGCTCTCAAACTCCTGACCTCAGATGATCGTCCTCCCAAAGTGCTGGGATTACAGGCATAAGCCACCATGCCCAGCCTCAAGCTGCATTTTAATAGTGTGTTTCATGTTCTTTTCATAGCTCTTTTTATTGCTGAGAAATATTTTATGGCATCAATGTATCATCGTTTGTTGAACCATTCACCTATTGAAGGATATATGGGTTGTTGTCAGTTTCAGGATATTATGAATAAAGACTCTATAAACAATTACTTAAAGAAATTCAGAATGTTTTGTGAAGGTAAGTTTTCATTTCTCTGGGATAAATGCCCAGGATAGCAATCACTCAATCATATAGTAGTTGCATGCTTCAGTTGTTAAGAAAGTGCCCAACTTTTTCAGAGTGGCTGCACTATTACATTCCTGCTGTGTGAGAGATCCTGTTTCTCCATACCCTAGCTAGCATTTAATGTTAGCCTTTTATTTTATTTTATTTTATTTTATTTTATTTATTTATTTTAGCCTTTCTCATAGGTTTTAATTTTGGTTTTCATAATGACTGGTGATGCTGAACATCATCATTTCAGGTGATTTTCCATCTGTAATCCTGCTTAATGAAATATTTATTCATATCTCTTCATGTCTTTTGCCCATTCTCTAATCGAAATATTTGTTACTGTTGAGGTTGGTTGTTTGTTTGTTTGTTTGTTCTAGAGATGGGATCTCATGCTGTCCCCAGGTCTGGAGTGGTGTGATCATAGCTCCCTGCAGCCTCAAACTCCTGGGCTCAAACAATCCTCCTACCTCAGCCTCCCAAGTAGCTGGGACTACAGGTGCTTACAACCATGCCCAGATTTTTACTGTTGAGTTTTGAGATTTATTTATATATCCCAGTCCTGAAGAGCTAGTCTAGACATAGTCATTTGTTGAAGATGTAGTTTGCAAATATTTTCCCCCAGTCTGAAACCTGTCTCTTCATCATAAGAGAGACTTTTGCAGGCACAATTTCTAATTTTAGTGAAGCCTAATTTATCTACTCTTCTTTTTATGAATCATGTTTGGTCTCAGGTATAAGAACACTTTGCTTAACCCTAAATCTTAAAGATTTTCTCTTGTTATTTTTCTAAAAGTTTTTGTTGTCATTGTAACTGTTGTTGCTTTAGAGACAAGGTCTCTCTCTGTCGCCCCCGGCTAGAGTTCAATAGTGTGATCATAGCTTGTTGTAACCTCATACTCCTGGGCTTAAATGATCCCCCTCCCTCAGCCTCCAAGTACCTAGGACAACAGGCATGAGCCACCACAGCCGGCTAATGTTTTAAATTGTTTTTGGAGAGATGGGGTTTCACTATGTTGCCCAGGGTGGTCTTGAACTTCTGGCCTCAAGTAATTGTCCCAACTTGGTCTCTCAAAGGACTGGTATTACAGGCACCTTGCCCTGCCTCAAAGTTTTACAATTTTATATTTTCATTTAAGCCCATGATCCTTTTTTTAAAAAAATTTTAAATATAAAATATGAGGCTTAGGTCAGGTTTTTGGTCTCTGTTTTTTGTTTCTTTGCCTATGGTCGTAGAATTCACATTTTTCTCATCTGCACATAGAATATTCTCCAGGATAGATCATATGTCAGGACACAAGACAAGTCTTAACAAATTTAAAAAAATAAATTATATCAAGTATCTTTTTTGACCATAATAGAATAAAACTAGAAATCAACAACAGGAGGAACTTTGGAAATTATACAAATACATGGAGATTAACTAACATACTCCTAAACAATCAACGGGTCACTGAATAAATTTAAACATTTTTTGAGACCAATGAAAATGGAAACACAGCATACCCAGAACTTATAGGATTCAGCAAAGCAGTCCTTAGAGAGGAGTTTATTGCAATAAATGCCCTACATCAAAAACAAAGAAAGATTTCACATAAACAACCCAACAATTCATCTCAAAGAACTAGATAAACAAGAACAAACTAAACTCAAAATTACTATAAGGAAAGAAATAATAAAGATCAGAGCACAAATAAATAAAACGGATGCTCAAAAGATAACATAAAAGATCAACAAAACAGTTGTTTTTTTGAAAAAAAAATTAACAAAATTTACAAACCCTCAGCCAGATAAGAAAAAAAAGAAGAGACTCAAATGAATAAAATCAGAGATAAAAAAGGAGACATTACAACTGACAACACAGAAATAAAAAGGATTATAAGAAACTACTATGGAGGCAGGGCCAAGATGGCCGACTGGAAGCAGTGGCATTCAGAGGCTCCCATCAAAAAAAAAACTGTAAGCATGTGAATCCCTCATCACCAAACAAAGTATCCAGGTTCCCTCTTCAAAATTGACTAGAAGGCTGGCATGACCCACAGAGAGAATGAAGAATAGTGTGGTACGTGGCCCACCTGAGAACCACATGGAGTAGGGTACCCCCTCCCCCCAGCCAAGGGAGGTGGTGAGTGAGCATGCTACACAGCCAGGGAAACTGTTCTTCTTCCATGGAACTGTGCAACCTATAGATTGGAAGATACCACTCATGAACCCACGCCACCGGGGCCTAGCGTCCCAACCCTGGAACATGCAGATTCTCAGAGCCTCTCAGCTGGAATCTAGGTAAGCCTACCCAACTCCCGGGGAGAGGAGTAATCAGCACCACAGCTGCCACTGCCTGCTGTCTAAGCAGTTTGAGCTCTTTGGAGGAAGGGCAGCAGCCAGCACTGGGACTCACAACTGCATAACTCGCTAAGATCCCTGGGTGGGGGAAGGGTGGCAGCCATCTCTATAGCTCCATGCTACACTTCTCCACTGCTGGAGCCAAGGAGGCTATATTTGGTCCCAAGACTTGTCCCCACAGCCCAACACACCAGCTGTGGCAGTCTGCAGCCAGAGTGCCTCTTCAGGCCTTACCCTGACCCATCCTTCCTCATTGGGCAGGGCTTCCCTGCAGGAAAGCCAGTAACTCCAGCTGGAGACTCAGGGACAGAATCTAGATCTAGCTGGGCCTGATCCCCTAAGAAGAGGGGTGGCCACAGTCTCTGTAGGCCAGCCAACTTAGCCTCTCTTCCTGGTAGTTCTGAGGAATCCAGGCAGCCCAGATGAATGGGTTTCCCCCCCGAGAATGGGTTTCACCCTCTCCAACAAGGGGCAAAGTACTTCATTAAATGGGTCCTGTTCCCTGTGCCACCCAACTAGGTGAGACCCTCCAACAGGGGTTGTCAGACACCCTATACTGGAGCGATCCTACTGCTATCAGTTTGGTGCCCCTCGAGGTCAGAGTTCCCAGAAGAAGGAGTGGGCACCCACCTTTACTGTTTTCCAGTCTCCTTGAGTAATATCTCCAGGCACAGGAGCAAATCAGATGAATAGGGCCTGAAGTAAACCTCCAGCAAACTGCAGCAGCCCTACAGAATCAGGGACATGACTATCAAAAGAAAAGCAAACAAGCAGGAAGCAACAACAACAGATCAACAACAACAAAAATGCCAACAAAAAAAAATTAATAAACCCCAACCAAGAGTCAGCAGCCTCAAAGACCAAAACTAGACAAATTCATGAAGATGAGAAAGAATCAACAACAAAATGCTGAAACCCCAAAAGGACAGAGTACCTCTTCTCCTCCAAATGATTGCAACGTCTCTCCTTCAAGAGCACAGAACTGGACGAAGAATCAGATGGACAAATTGACAGAAGTAGGCTTCAGAAGATGGGTAGTAAAAAAAACTATGCTGAGCTAAAGGAGCATGTTCTAACCCAATGCAAAGAAGCTAAGAACCTTGATAAAAGGTTAGAGGAATTGCTAACTAGAACAACCAGTTTAAAGAGGAATATAAACCACCTGATGGAGCTGAAAAACACAGCACGAGAACGTTATAAAGCATACGCAAGTAGCAACAGCTGAATCGACCAAGCGGAAAAAAAGATATCAGAGTTTGAAGACTACCTTGCTGAAATAAGGCATGCAGACAAGAATAGAGAAAAAAAGAATGAAAAGGAATGAACAAAGCCTCCAAGAAATATGGGACTTCATAAAAAGACCAAACCCGCGATTGATTGGAGTACTAGAAGGAGATGGGGAGAATGGAAATAAGGTGGAAAACACAGTTCAGGATTACCCAGGAGAGCTTCCCCAACCTAGCAAGACAGACCAACATGCAAATTCAGGAAATACAGAGAACACCACTAAGATACTCCACAAGAAGATCAACCACAAGACAAATAATCATCAGATTCTCCAAGGTCGAAATTAAGGAAAAACTGTTAAGGGCAGCCACAGAGAAAGGCCAGGTCACCCACAAAGAGAAGCCCATCAGACTAATGGTGGACCTTCCAACAGAAACTCTACAAGCCAGAAGAGAGTGGGGGCCAATATTCAATATTCTTAAAAGAATTTTCCCCCCAGAATTTGATATCCAGCCAAACAAAGCTTCATAAGTGAAGGAGAAATAAAATCCTTTCCAGACAAGCAAATGCTGAGGGATTTCATTACCACCAGGCCTGCCCTGCAAGAGTTCCTGAAAGAAGCACTAAAGGAAAAACCAGTACCAGCCACCACAAAAAACACACGAATATGTTTTCCATACCATATTAGTACCATAGTTCCGATGACACTATGAAGAAACTGCATCAACTAGTGTGCAAAATAACCAAATAGCATCATGATGACAGGATCAAATTCACACATAACAATACTAATCTTAAATGTAAATGGGCTAAATGCCCCAATTAAAAGACACAGACTGGCAAATTGCATAAAGAGTCAAGATCCATTGGTGTGTGGTGTATTCAGGAGACCCATCTTACAGGCAGAGACACACATAGACTCAAAATAAAGGGATGGAGGAAAATTTAACAAGCAAATGGAAAGCAAAAATAAAAGCAGGGGTTGCAATCTTAGTCTCTGACAAAACAGACTTTGAGCCCACAAAGATCAAAAAAGACAAAGAAGGACATTACATAATGATAAAGTTAACAATTCAACAAGAAGAGCTAACTATTCTAAATGTATACGCACCCAATACGGGAGCATCTAGATTCATAAAACAAGTTCCTAGAGACCTACGAAGAGACTCAGACTCCCACACAATAATAGAGACATTAACAGCCCATGGTCAGCATTAGACAGATCAATGAGACAGACAATTAGCAAGGATATTCAGAACTCGAACCGAAATCTGGATCAAGTGGACCTAGTAGACATCTACAGAACTCTCTATCCCAAATCAACAGAATATGCATTCTTCTCAGTGCCACACATTCTTCTCAGTGCCACACGGCACTTATTCTAACATAGACCACATATTTGGAAGTAAAACACTCCTCAACAAATGCAAAAGAATTGGAATCATAACAAACAGTCTCTCAGACCACAGTACAATCTAATTAGAACTCAGTATTAAGAAACTCAAAACCACACAATTACATGGAAATTGACCAACCTGCTCCTGAATGACTCCCGGGTAAACAATGAAATTAAGGCAGAAATCAAGAAGATCTTTGAAACCAATGAGAACAAAGAGACAACGTACCAGAATCTCTAGGACACAGCTAAAGCACTGTTAAGAGGGAAATTTATAGCACTAACTGCCTGCATCAGAAACCTAGAAAGATCTCAAATCGACACCCGAACATCACAATTAAAAGAGCTAGAGAGGCAAGAGCAAACTAATCCAAAAGGTAGCAGAAGGCAAGAAATAACTAAGTCCAGAGAAGAATTAAAGGAGATAGAGACATGAAAAAGCCTCCAAAATATCAGTGAATCCAGGAACCATATTTTTGTTGTTGTTGTTTTGTTTTTTTTGTTTTTTTTAGACGGAGTCTCACTCTGTCGCCCAGGCTGGAGTGCAGTGGCACGATCTTGGCTCACTGCAAGCTCTGCCTCCCAGGTTCACACCGTTCTCCTGCCTCAGCCTCCCAAGTAGCTGGGACAGGTGCCCGCCACCACGCCCAGCTAATTTTTTTGTATTTTTAGTAGAGACGGGGTTTCACCATGTTAGCCAAGATGGTCTCGCCCTCCTGACCTCGTGATCTGCCCGCCTAGGCCTCCCAAAGTGCTGGGATTATAGGTATGAGCCACCACATCCAGCCCAGGAGCTGTTTTTTTAAAAAAAAATTAATAAAATAGATAGACCACTAGCTATACGAATAAAGAAGAAGAGAGAGAAGAATCAAATAGACACAGTAAAAAATGATAAAGGAGAATCACCACTGACCCCACAGAAATGCAAACTACCATCAGAGAATATTGTAAACACCTCTATGCAAACAAACTAGAAAACCTGGAAGAAATTGATAAATTCCTGCACACATACAGCCTCCCCAGATTAAACCAGGAAGAACTTGAATCTCTGAATAGACCAATAGCAAGTTCTGAAATTGAGGCAGTAATTAATAGCCTACCAACCCCAAAAAACCCAGGGCCAGGTGGATTCACAGCTGAATTCTACCAGAAATACAAAGAGGAGCTAGTATCAATCCTTCTGAAACTATTCCAAACAATTGAAAAAGATATACTCCTCCCTAACTCATTTTATAAAGCCAATATCATCCTGATACCAAAACCAGGAACAGACACACAAGAAAAGGAAATTTTGTCCAGGCGCAGTGGCTCACTCCTGTAATCCCAGCACTTTGGGAGGCTGAGGCAGGTGAATCATGAGGTCAGGCGATCGAGACCATCCTGGCTAACACAGTGAAATCCCATCTCTACTAAAAATACAAAAAATTAGCCGGGCACCTGTAGCCCCAGCTACTTGGGAGGCTGATGCAGGAGAATGGCGTGAACCCGGGAGGCGGAGCTTGCAGTGAACCACGATCGCACCACTGCACTCCAGCCTGGGGGACAGAGCAAGACTTCGTCTCAAAAAAAAAAAAAAAAAAAAAAAAAAAATACGCGATTTCAGGCCAATAGCCCTGACTAATATTGTTGTGAATATCCTCAATAAAATACTGGTAAACTGAATCCAGCAGCACATCAAGAAACTTATCCACCACGATCAAGTTGGCTTCATCCCTGGGATGCAGGACTGGTTCAACATATGCAAAACAATAAAGGTAATCCATCACATAAATAGAACAAAAGATTGAAACCACATGATTAGCTCAATAGATGCAGAAACGGCCTTTGATAAAATTTAACATCCCTTCATATTAAAAACTCTCAATAAAATAGATATTGATGGAACATATCTCAAAATAATAACTATTTACTACAAACCCACAGCCAATATCATATTGAATGAGCAAAAGCTGGAAGCATTCCCTTTGAAAACCCATACAAGACAAGGATGCCTTCTCTTACTACTCTTACTTGATATAGTATTGGAAGTTCTGGACCAGGGCAATCAGGCAAGAGAAAGAAATAAAGCATATTCAAATAGGAAGAGAGAAAGTCAAATTGTGTTTGTTTGCAGATTACATGATTTTATATTTAGGAAACCCCATCATCTCAGCCCAAAAACTCCTTGAACCGATAAGCCACTTCAGCAAAGTCTCAGGTCACAAAATCAATGTGAAAAAAATCACAAGCATTCCTTTACACCAACAATAGACAAACAGAGAGCCAAATCATGGATGAACTTCTATTCATAATTGCTACAAAGAGAATAAAATACCTAGGAATGCAGCTAACAAGGGATATGAAGGATGTCTTCAAGGAGAACAACAAACCACCGCTCAAGGAAATAAGAGAGGACACAAATGGGAAAACATTTCATCCTGATGGATAGGAGGAATCAATATCATTAAAATGGCCATACTGCCCAAAGTAATTTATAGACTCAATGCTATTCCCATCAAACTACCATTGATATTCTTCACAGAATTAGAAAAAAAACTCTTTTAAATTTCATATGGAATCAAAGAAGACCCAGTGTAACCAAGACAATCCTATGCATAAAAAACAAAGCTGGGGGCATCATGATACCAACTTCAAACTATACTACAAGACTACAGTAACCAAAACAGCATGGTACTTATACCAAAACAGACATATAGACCAATGGAGCAGAACAGAAACCTCAGAAATAACACCACACATCTACAATCATCTGATCTTCAACAAACCTGACAAAAACAAGCAATGGGGAATGGATCTCCTAGTCAGTAAATGGTGCTGGGAAAACTGAAACTGAACCCCTTCCTTGCACCTTATCCAAAAATTAACTCAAAATGGATTAAAGACTTAAATGTAAAACACAAAATCGTAAAAAACCCTTGAAGAAAATCTAGGCAATACAACTCAGGACACAGGCATGGGCAAAGATTTCATGACAAAAACACCAAAAACAATTGCAAGAAAAGCCAAAATTGACAAATAGAACTTAATTAAACTAAAGTGCATCTGCACAGCAAAAGAAACTATCATCAGAGTGAACAGGCAACCTACAGAATGGGAGAAAATTTTTGCGATCTACCCATCTGACAAAGGTCTAACATCCAGAATTTACAAGGAACTTAAACATATTTACAAGAAAAAGACAAACAACTCCATCGAGAAGTGGGCAAAGGATACAAACAGACACTTCTCCAAAGAAGACATATACACAGCCAACAAACATATGAAAAAATAAAACCTTAACATCACTGATCATCAGGGAAATGCAAATCAAAGCCACAATGACATAACATCTCACACCAGTCAGAATGGTGATTAGTAAAAAGTCAGGAAACAATAGATGCTGGTGAGGCTGTGGAGAAATAGGAACGCTTTTACACTCTTGGTAGGAATGTAAATTAGTTCAACAATTGTAGAAGACAGTGTGTTGATTCCTCAAGGATCCAGAACCAGAAAAACCGTTTGACCCAGAAATACCATTGGGGGTATATATATCCAAAGGAATATAAATCATTCTACTATAAAGATACACGCACACATATGTTTATTACAGCACTATTTACAATAACAAAGACATAGAACCAACCCAAATGCCCATCAATGATAGACTGGATAAATAAAATGTGGTACATATATACCATGGAATATTATGCAGCCATAAAAAGGAATGAGTTATGTCCTTTGCAGAGACATGGTTGAAGCTGTAAGCCATCATCCTCAGCAAACTAACACAGGAACAGAAAACCAAACACCACATGTTCTCACTCATAGTGGGAGTTGAACATTGAGAACACATGGACACAGACAGGGGAATAACACACACCAGGGTCTGTTGGGGGGTGGGGGGTGGGGGGTGAGGGAAGGAAACTTAGAGGTTGGGTCAATAGGTGCAGCAAACCACCATGGCACATGTATACCTATGTAACAAACTTGCACGTTCTGCACATGTATGTTGTGTTTTCTTTTAGAAGAAATAAAAATTAAAAAAGAAACTACTATGAACAATTTTATACCAAGAAATTGGAAAATCTAGAATAAATGAATAAATTCCTGGATACATACAACCTACCAAGATTGAATCAAGAAGAAATAGAAAATCTAAACATATGAATAATGAGCAACAAGATTAAAGCCATAATAAAAAGTCTCCCCTCAAAGAAAAATCCAGGACCTGACGGTTTTACTGCAGAATACTGCAAAATATTTAAAGAACTAATACCAATTCTTCACAGACTATTCTAAACATTGAAAAAGAGGAAAGACTTCCAAATTCATTCTACATGGCCAGCATAACTCTGATACCAAAACCAGACAAAAACACAACACCACCAACAAACTACAAACAAATATTCCTGATGAACATGAATGCAAGGATTCTCAACAAAATACTAGTGGTCAGACTTTGACAGCACATTAAAGAGATCATTCACCATGATTCAATAGGATACATCTCAAGGATGGTTTAACATACGCAAATTAATAAATGTGATATACCACAACAGACAGAAGAAATGACAACAACTATGTGATCATTTCAATAGATATCAAAAAGACATTTGACAACAGTCAACATTCTTTCATGATGAAAATACTCAACAAATTGGGCACAAAAGAAGCATACCTCTTCCAGTTAAATGGCTTGTTAAAAAAAATACCTCAACATAATAAAGACCATATATGATAAACTGACAGCCAACATTATACTAAATGTGGAAAAGTTGTAGCTTCTCCTCTAAGATCTGAAACAAGACAAGGATGGCCACTTTTACCAGTCATAGTACTGGGAGCAATTAGACAGGAGGAAGAAACAAAAGGCATCCAGATTGGAGAGGAGAAATTAAACTGTCCTTGTTTGCAGATGAGATGATCTTATATTTAGAAAATTCTAAAGACTCCAGGAAAAAAAACTATTAGAACTGATAAACAAATACAGCAAAATGGCAGAATATGAAATCAACATAGAAAAATCAGTAATGTTTCTAGACTTTACCATAATGCAATATATCGAGGTAAAAAATTGCACTTGTACCCCATGATAATGTACAAAAATTTTTAAAAATAAGATTTTAAAAACAAAGATCACAGAGCACAGAGCACTATAAAGGATATAAAAATAATAAAGAATTTTGAAATATTATGAGAATTACCAAAATGTGACACAGAGACATGAAGCGAGCACATGCTGTTGGAAAACTTGCTCAATGCAGGGTTTCACACACCTTCAATTTATCAAAATGCAGTACCTGTGAAGCCAAATTAAGCACAGAGTAATACAATGAAACATGACTAAAAAATCAATAGTGTTTATAAATGCTGGTAGTGAACTACCTGAAAAAGAAATCAAGAAATCAATCCCATTTACAATAGCTACAAAAAAATACCTAGGACTAAATCTAAAGTGAGAGATTTCCATAATGAAAACTATAACACATTAATTTAAAAAATTGGAAAGGACATAAATAAATGGAAAGGTATTTCATGCCCATGAAAGAGTTGATGTTGTTAAAATGTCCACACAATCCAAAGTGATATACAGATTCAATGTGATACTATCAAAATTCCAGTGGCACTCTACAGAAATAGAAATAGCAATTCTAAAATTTTTATGAAACTGCAAAAGACCCCGAGTAGCTTAAGCAACCTGAGCAAAAAGAACAAAGTCGGAGGCATCACACTATTGATTTCAAAATATACTGCAAACCTATACACCACATACCCAAAACAGCATGGTATTGGCATGTAGATCAATAGAACAAAATAGTGAACCCAGAAGTAAATCCATACATTTACAGTCAACTGAATTTTTACAAAGGCACCAAGAACACACAAAGGAAGAAGGACAGTCTCTTCAACAAATAGTGCTGGGAAAACTGGATATTCACATGTGAAAGTATAAAACTAGACCCCTAATTGTCCCCATGTACAAAAATCTATTCAAAATGGATTAAAGACTCAAATAAAGACCTGAAACTATGAAACTACTAAAAGAAAACATCAGGGAAACATGACGTTGGTCTAGGCAATGATATTTTGACAAGAACTCAAAAGCACAAGCAACAAAAGCAAAAGTAAACATATGTAATTACATCAAACTAACAAGCTTCTGTACAACAAAGAAAACCATCAACAGAGTGAAGAAATAACCTACAGAATGGTAGAAAATATTTGAAGATTATGTATCTGACAAGGAATTAATATGTAGAATTTATAAGGAACTCAAACTCAAAAGCAAACATAAATAAATAATCTGATTTTTAAATGAGCAAAACACCTAAATAGATATATCTCCAAAGAAGACATATAAATGACCAATAAGTATATGAAAAATGCTCACATCATTAACTTTCAGGTAAAGACAAATCACAACCACAATAAGAAATCATTTCACCCCAGTTAGAATGGCTACTATCAAAAAGACACACAAAAAAAAAAAAAAAAAAAAAATAGCGAATGCTGGCAAGGATGTGGAGAAAGAGGAACCCATGTACACTGTTGGAGGGAATGTAAATTGGTACAGCAATTATGGAAAACAGTATGGAGGTTTTTCAAAATGTTAAAAATAGCTCTTCCATAAGAACCAGCAATCCCACTACTGGGTATATGTCCAAAGGAAATAATATCAGTATGTACATCTACAATCTCCCATTTATTGCATCACTATTCATGAAAACCAAGACTTGGAATTAATCTAGGTGCCCATCAATAGATGATGGACAAAGAAAATGTGGTATATATACACAGTGGGATACCAATCAACCATAAGAAAGGATGGAATCCTGTCATTTGCAACAACATGTATTAACCTAGAGGACATTAGGTTAAGTGAAATAAGCCAACCACAGAAAGACAAATACTGCATGATCTCACTCATTTGGAATCTAAAAAAAAAAGATCTCATAGAAGTTGAGCGTAGAATAGTGGTTACCAGGAATGGGGGAGAGTAGGGAGAAGGAGAGATGGGGACATGTTAGTCAATGGGTACAATGTTACAGTTAGGAGGAATAAGTTCTTATATTCTATTCACAGTAGGTTACAATAATGTGCTATATATTTCAAATAGCTAGAAACGAGGATTTTGAATGTTCTTACAACAAAGAAATGATAAATGTTTAAGGTAATTGATGTGCAAATTATAATGATTTGGTCAGTATACATACATGTATTGAAACACCACATTGTACTCCATAAATGTGTACAATTATTGTGTGTCAATTTAAAAAATAATAATTTTAAAAAATAATTTGAGAAATTAAAAATTTAGCAAGTTCCAGAACCACGCCCCCACCAACACATGGAGGAAACTAACACTTCTGTTTCCCATTCCAGAACCTTGCCATGCCTGCTATAATCTTCCCTTCCCAATGATATGATGGTTCTTTGGCTTTCCAAACCAATGCAGCTAGTGACTGAAGTCCGAGATCTCTGAGAACAACAGAGAAACTAAACTGCCACCATGATGGTGTTGCCAAGAACAAACAACACACGAGCAGCTTTGCCTCTTCCAAGTCTTACATAAGTGCACCTGATTTTCAAAACCTAAATCTCACTTGGAATACCAGTGCAAGGATGTCTAGAAAATCTGCTTTTACCTTGCCAGCCTCTTCAGTGCATGTGGGAACATTTGACAGATGGATGAGTGTTGAGAGCCAAGCCTACGCCCAAAACAAAGGCTCCTTGCAAGGCCTCCACAGCACTCGCCCATCTCATAACAATATAGCTGAATGATCCACATTTATCTTCTATGCTTGATGGCTAGGCTTATGGGGTTTTTTTCAACACACAAATGGTCTGATACGGAGCTAGAGATAGTCCACAACCTTTGTTTTGGTTGCATATTTATTGAGCAGGATATTGGACTTGATCTCCAATTGTCCTTTACCCTAATGAAGCGGGTATGGAGGGAGCAATGTGTGATTTTTACGGAATTTTATTTCACTTTTAGTCCTGAAATTACTAGCTAATATTAAATCAGGCTAAGATGGGATCTTTTTGTCCGTAAATCTTCCTTTTTTATTCTTTAATGAAGATAATTCATCTGAAATCCCAAACACATGGTTTTCAATTATGTATATTAGTAATAAATAAATGCCTTTGGAATATCCCCACTGTCCTTTGGTACAAGGTAACTTCAACTGTGATACCTGGACCTAACAAGACATGTTCATTTATTCAGCAAACATATCCTGATCACTTGGTATGTAGCTGATACTGTGTAGGACATCCTTCGTTTTCTATTTCTCACTTATTAATCCCAAACTCAAATTCCAATAAGTCACTTACCATAACTGGTTAGAGAATTGGTTCATTTGTGTGTATTTGCAAATTCAAGGTCAGAGAAATTGTGAAAATCTCAACTCCCTTAAAAATCCATGTAGCATCCACTTTGATCAGCACCAACAGCATAAGGTAATAGCAATTCCAGTAATACTATTGCTATTACCTTATGCTGTTCCAGGTCCCCCAACGTTATATCACCTTTCTCCAAAATAGAATATTTTCAAACCACCCCCTCTCATTACTTCTCATGTTCAATAAAATCTGGAGGAGTTATAGCTCTTGCTTAGTTTGTAAAGATTCTGGAGCCAACTTGGTTCTTTATTTGCCAACAGTCCCTAATATTTTGTAAAATTTGATGAATTCCTCCCTCATTCAATTTACATAAGCCATCAAAGACCACAAATGTAATAGAAAGGAGCAGAGAACATCAACAAGACATCTCAATAAAGGACAAACCTAGAATAAATCATGAAGTCTCTGTCAATAGAAATTTAAAGCATAAGCTTTTATTTTGTTTTTAATCCGTTGCTATAAAGTATCAGCCATATTCAGAAACAGAGTGAATCTGACAGTTTTGTGTTGACTCTCACATTTCCCATTATGGATCCCTCTCATGTCTGTCCTGAAGCAAAAATAAATTTCCCTTTTTAAGCTTTTGATGATAAAAATCTCATCTGAAGCCTCATAAATGATCCTTTATTATCTATATTAATAATGAATAAATGTCTTTTGAATACTCCTGATCTTTTGCATTAATAGCACCAGATGTATTATAGATAACCTTTTGATTTAACAGCACAAACTCGGAAACAATATTAAACACTAAAGGACTGAGCTTACTGGAGTCACTGAGGTCAGAATTATAAACAATTCTTTCAGTTCTATGTGCCCATTAGGTGACACTAACACCTATCAGTATTTATTTTTGGAATGTGTGTGTAAGTGTGTGTGTGTGTGCATAGAAGAGAGACTGCCCTAGAAACTCATACATTTTTATTTTCTGCAGCCCTTTAATTCTCACACATTTCATGTTCTTTCCTCAACTTTTTTCTAGTGCAAGCTGAAGAACTCAACAGAGAAACTATTTAAAGCATCCCTGTAATGCTTTTAAATGCATTTCTAGCCTCCTTTTTAAAAAACAAAATTAATCTCATATTATTGCATTTCCAGTTGGAAAGACTCCAGTTGGAAAGATTCTAATGCATATTACAAAAAAATCAAATGAAAGAATCATTAATGAGAATCTTAGCCATTCCTTCTTCAGACATTTTATTAAACTTTATTAATTACCTGTCTATTACTAAATGCCCTTTTACTCCATCACAGACTCCCACAGATGAAGAAGTGTCAGGGGCCACAGTGAACTCTGCCATATCACAGAGATCCTCAGGGCACAGCCTCAACGGTAACCCAGATTCTTCACTCAGGGTCAGCTTTCCATACCATAGTTCAGCTTCATCCCCTTCTGTATGCCTCCATTCTTGGATTGGGAGCTAGAATACTAAAGAAAACAGTTATGGGTTTGTGGGTTCCCTCTGGGAATCAAGGACAAGGAAGAGAAGGGAACAGGGACAAAGGAGAGCAGTCGCATGTTCCCTCTGGAAACCCGTGCCTGATAAGTGGTCTGATACCTTCTCTTACATTCAGACTCTAGCATGCTTATATCTACTATCTAGGAATACAATCTATCAGAATGTTTGAGAAACTGACTTATTAAGAAGAATGGGATTTATGAACATGGGATTTGTGTTCTACTTTTAGTATAGGAAAGTATCAATGGGAAAAACAGGAATTAAGGTCTTTTATACTTTCTCTTTGATACTTCCCTACACTAAAGCTCCAAGAAAAAAACTGGAATTCAGAGTAAATTTAGCTCAGAATACATTTAAATCAGTGTGCTGCCTCTCTCAAGGCTACTCACTTTTAAAAATTTACCTTTTAAATAAATTATTTATTTTAGAATAGATTTAGATTTACAGAAAGGCTGTAAAAGTAGTTGTATTAATCAGTATTCTCCAAAGAAATAGAACTAATAGGACGTGAATACACACACAGAAAGAAATTTATTAAAGGGAATTGGCTTATGCAGTTATGGAGGCTGGCAAATCCAAAATCCATAGCGTGGGCTGGCAGGCTGGAAACCCAGGAGAGCTACATCCCACTTCAAGTCTAAAGGTAGTCTGCTGTATGAACCAGGAAGAATTGATGTCGCAGGTAAAGTCTGAAGACAGTATGCTGCAGAACTCTATCTTGCTCAGGGAGGCTAATCTTTCAGGCCTTCAACTGATTGGAGGAGACCCATCTATATCATGGAAGACAATCTGCTTGACTCAAAATCCACCAATGTAAATGTTAATCTCATCCAAAACACCCTCACAGAATCACCCAGAATAATGTTTGACTAAATATCTGGGCACCCAAAGCCCAGCCAAGTTAACACATAAAATTAGCCATCACAGTAGGGCAGAGTTCTCATATACTCCATACCCAGTTAACATCTTAACATTAGCATGTTACATTTATTACAATTAACAAACCAATAATGATACATTATTACTAAATAGGGTCTATACTTTATTCAGATTTCCTTAGCTTTTATTTAATGTCTGTTTTCTACTCCAAGATCTCATCCAAGGCTTCACAGTACATTTAGTAATCATGTGTTCTCAGGCACCTCTGGGTTGTAACACTTTTTCGGACATTCCCTGTTTTTGATGACCTTGACAGTTTTGAGGAATGCTGGTCAGTATATTGTTACAATGTCGCTTTATTGAAATTTGTCTGGTCTCATGATTAGACTGGGGGTATGAGGTTTTGGAAGGATGATTACAGAGGGAAATTGGCATTTTTCACTGAATGATTTCAAAGGTCCACCAAATCAATATCATTTGTGATGTTGATCGCAATTGCCTCGCTGAAGTAGTATTTGTCAGGTTTGCCCAGTGTGAAGCTGTTCTTTGTTCTCTTCTTTCCATACTGTTCTTTTTAGCAGGAGGTCTCTGTGATTTTCATACTTAACAAGTGGTGCGTTCCGTTCCATCTTCTTGAGATCAGAGTATTTATATACAAGTAAATTATTTTTAATTCTTCCACATTGGAAATGTGTCTATTTTTGGCAAGGTGCTTTTAAGGATACCAATTTCTTATGAAATGAAAACTTCCCTCTCTCTTTCAAAAACTTCAGGTTTGGGTCAATGGATGGGGGTAGGAGCAGGGAGATCTAAAATTCAACTATGTGGGAAACTGCCCACTCCTGTTCCTAAAGCTGACTTTACTGCCCCACCACTGAGTAAGCATCCCAGGCAGACACTTGTATGCTCAAGGATGAAATCAAGGAGAAAGGCTTAGAGTTTTGGTTGATTATAAGCTATCTAAAATTCTTTTGAAAGTAGGTAGGGCAAAATCAATGTAGTACCTGAATTAGTCTAACTACACCTGGAGTGCTAGACTGAGTTCCAGACATCAAACATTAAGAGCGAAATAACCAAATGAATATGACCAGAGAAAAGCGACCAGCGTGGGGGAGTGAGAACACTGCACAATAGAAATAATAGGTCCTACATGTCTGGCTTTCCGCAGTTTACAAAGTGCAGTTGTGCACGCTATGTCATTTAGTCACTGTTCGAAATTGCAAGTCTCCAATTTGGTATTCCCCATCCCCACTTTTCTGCTTTGCTTTGCTTTATTTTCTGTCCCCTACCCTCAGAGAATCTAAGCTCCAAGAGGGTAAAAGTGTTTGTCTGCTTTGTTTATTATTTTATTCCCAGCCTAATGGGTGCTCAATAAATATTTATTATTTTGAAATCTAAAAATACATGCAAGAAATGGCATTATGTTTAATCTTATGATAAACAGACTCTCAGGGTAAAAAGATCTGCCTATTTTCACAACACCAACAAATAAAAGCGCTGGGACTGGAATCTGGACACATCCAGGCTATATAGGGAATCTGTATAGAGGAAACATCCAGCTATATGTTTTCTCCATACAGATAAAATGCTATTAAGAAAAGTGAGATATTTTATTCAAAAAAAAATTTCAAAACCATTATGAACTACAGAGCAGTCTTCAGCTATGAAAAGAGTTGTCATCTAGAAAGGGGCCTGTGTTCCTTCTGTATGACCGCAGAAGGCTCAACTGGAAGTAGCCAGTGGAAATTACAAAGAGGAGATTTTAATCTCAATATTAGGAAGACCTCTCGAACTCTGAGAGCTCACGTGCCCTGCCCCAAGTTGAACAGGCCTCCTGGAATGACCTGTTTGAACTGGAATAATTCAGAAGGAGGCTCCATGTTTATTCTGGGGGAGTGTGGCAGAGGGGGTTTAGGCATTAGGTCATCCAGGTGGATAACATTTAAAGACCCTTTCCAATGCTGAAACCAATTATTCTTATTACACAGGGTTTCCTGAACAGGGCAACACAGGGCTTCCTGAACAGGGTGGCACAGAGTAAAGAATAGACAGAAGATCTATATGTGTGTATATATATACACTATATATATATAGGCTATATATATACTATATACACACACTATATATATGCTACATATATATACACTATATATATACACACACACACAGAGTGTGTGTGTGTGTCTGTGTGTATGTGTGTATGTGTGTTGAAATGCCTTAGAGCCCAATTTTAGGTCATAAAAATAACTGTGGTACCAGATAATTTGTAGTGAGGATTCTGTGTGCTTCACACAGAAGAGGAAAAGTAGGAAGGTGATACAGCCCTTCCCAGATTGTAACTTGAAAGTATTTTCTAATAACAAAGAGTTCATGCAGAAAAAAATAATAATGAGGCTGGGCACGGTGGCTCATGCCTGTAATTCCAGCACTTTGGGAGGCCGAGGCAGGCAGATCACCTGAGGTCAAAAGTTTGAAACCAGCCTGGCCAACATGAGGAAATTCCATCTCTACTAAAAGTACAAAACTTAGCTGGGCGTGATGGTGTACGCCTGTAATCCCAGCTACTCAGGAGGCTGAGAACCTGGGAGGCAGAGGTTGTGGTAAGCTGAGATCATGCCACTGCACTCCTGCCTGGGCAACAGAGCAGACTCCATATCAAAAAAAGGAAAAGAAAAGAAAAGAGAGAGAGAGAGAGAGAGAGAGAGAGAGAAAGAAAAAGAAAGAAGGAAGGAAGGAAGGAAGGAAGGAAGGAAGGAAGGAAGGAAGGAAGGAAGGAAGGAAGGAAGGAAGGAAGGAGGAAAGAAAGAAAGAAAGAAAGAAAGAAAGAAAGAAAGAAAGAAAGAAAGAAAGAAAGAAAGAAAGAAAGAAAGAAAGAAAGAAACAAAGAAAGAAACAAAGAAACAAAGAAAGGAAGAGGAAGAAAGAAAATAATGACACCTGTTACCACCTCTGTGATTTGCCATCTTTGCTTTAAGCCCACAGTCCCTGTGAAGCACGTAAGGACCTGTAGGCAAAGCTCCTTGTCCCTGGTCTCCCTAGAGCCAAATCATTTACACTTTGTACTTTCTCTACTTCTGCAAAACTCAATCTTAAATTAGTTTCTTCTGCTTCCCACCAAAGATAATGCCTGAAAACTGTGTTAGGGAGAGAAGTATATCTTCTCAATTTGGCCAGCGATCCCATATTGGCTACAGTTGTAAAAAAAGAAAATAAAACAAAAAGTAATGTTTGCTTTTGCATGAAATACCCAATAGACTAAAGAGTATTTTTTTCTGAAAATAGTTAGAAATGATGCTTCTTAGCTATAAGAATGACCAGGAGAGGAAAACATATACAAAGTGGAACAGCAGAACTTGTTTATGTAGTATTCGAAAACACAGGCTCTACTAAAAGACTAATATTTAATAGAAATTTTTTATTTCCTTAGGAAATTTTTCTAAAGTAGAAATTTCAAATTGCTTATCTTACTCCATTTTATCCAAAGCTATAGAGATATCTTTCATGATGTTTTGTTTGATACACAGAGAAAATAAACTACTATTCTGTTGCCATCATAGTCATCCATTGGTTATGGTTATTTTGAGTGGTTTCTAAACACGTGGTGTTTTCAGAGGGTGTCAAGGCCAGCTGGGAGACTAGGCAGGGATTAGCAACTGGGGAGATCTGGATGCAGTGGCTCACGCCTGTAATCCCAGCAATTTTGGAGGCCAAGGTGGGCAGATCACCTGAGGTCAGGAGTTTGAAACCAACCTGGTCAACATAGTGAAACCCCATGTCTATTAAAAATACAAAAATTATCTGGGCGTAGTGGTGTGCACCTGTAATCCCAGCTACTTGGAAGGCTGAGGCAGGAGAATCGCTTGAACCCTGGAGGCAGAGGTTGCAGTGAGCCGAGATCGCACTCCAGCCTGGGCGACAGAAGGAGACTTTGACTCAAAAAAAGGAATTGGGAGAAGAGGGGAGCACAGAAACAGATGGCTCCTATGAGCTGCTGTTAAAGTGGGTTGACACATAACGTTAACCCTCCTCTTGCCATCCTCCTCACCACAGATGGAAAGCATATGGTATTTGTCATCTCCCTGCAGACACTCTTCTGGAACTGAGCTGCTTAGGTGTTTCGATAGGAGATTTTTTTAATCTTAAATTTCAGTACTAAATAACTGAATAAGAGTATCCAAGGTTATTGTGTGCCAGACAGCAAGATACACGAGAGAGAGAGAGAGAGAAATAAATAAATGAATAAATAAACCCAGGTCCTGCCCTCAAGGAGCTCAGAGTTTAGGTGGGGAGAAAGAAATATAAACCGATCAATTAAATATATCGCCCTGAGGACTATGAGATAGAATGTGGATTGGCTGCAATTGATCATTCCAGTCTGGGTTAGGAGAGATTGAAGGATTAATCAAAGTTCTACAGGTGAATACAGTTTGGGAATAATATTCTGGGAAAAGGGAAGGGAAAGACCAAGGACAGAGGACGGGAACTGCATGACCACCTTGAGGAACTGCATACAGTAGATGTAATAGATGTTCCTTGGTAAATAACCCAACCTAAAAAACAGTTGAAAGGCCCAGAAATTTGTTTCAAAGGCAATGGCTTGACCCATCTTCAGAGGAGAAAGAGGGACTCTGAGAGGCACAAGATATATGAAGAGGGGAAGCAACGGAAAAGGAATTAAATAATAAAGGGAATATTTTTCTACATCTTTGTAGGTCACTGGGCACCAGGGGCACCATTGGTGACAATAGGGGTGACAGCACTGGTGACAGCCATAGTCTCAGCACTGGTGGCTCTGAGAGCAGCCATCACTAGGGTGTAGAATTAATAATGTTGACATCAGAGCTTCCACTTCTGATGCCAGTATCCACCAAGACACAATCAAAGACCTTTAGAACATGAGGGAAAAGCAAAGATGAAGACCCTGCGGCACAAAGCCAGCTTTCAGAGCACACGTTGAACGCCGCCGGGGCCTTCCCAGAGCCATTTGGGAGTACCATGGGCATTTGGAGTTTGTGTAGGGAAGGTGGGGACAGAGTCAGAAAACATTTTTTAGTGATTGTTTTTGTCAACCAATTCACAAAATGTCTTTTCAAGACTTAAAAAGTATGAGATCTGAAGCAGTAATAGAAAAAAAACTAGACAATGGATATTGGAAGATATATATTTTTGTCAACACAATACCCACTTCCCCTTCCTAGTAACGTCTTTTTTCAGTTTAGGAAATCACTTCTTCCCCATTGTGTGGGGTCTTCATGGGACAATACTGTAGATGCTGTATGGTAGATGTACCTGACAGCAGTACTTTGACTTGTGCATACCCTGAGGATTGCCCTGTGTGGCACTCACACCTGAATGTGTGTTTGGGGTTCCAAGCTAAGGGATCCAGGAGTGGCCAACATGGAGATCCATTCCTTGTCTGTGAGGAACACCTGAGCCCCCAGCCCGTATCATAGAATGTGGGCCATACAGGGTATCGAGGCCCTTTGTCTTGGGTTAAATGAAGGTCGCTTGATGGAGATTGTTAGGGAGAGGGTGCTAAGTGAAGATGATGCATGAACTCCAGGGTACAATGGCTATGCCTGTAATCCCAGTACTCTGGGAGCCGGGGTGGGTGGATCACTTGAGCCCAGGAGTTTGAGACCATCCTGGGCAACATGGCGAAACTCCATCTCTTCACAAAAAAAATTAAAAAAATTACCTGAGTGTGGTAACATTCCACCTGTAGTCCCAGTTACTCAGGAGGCTGAGGTAGAAGAAACACCTGAACCTCAGAGGTTGAGGCTGCAGTGAGCAGAGATCACACCACTGCACTCCAGCCTGGACTTTAAAGTGAGAACCTGTCTCAAAAAATAGAAAAGCCATGGGTAACATCTAGGAGTCTTCATGAGTTGTCCTCAACCCACCATTAACATTTTATGTCTTTTTACCCCCATATCCTATCTATCCCTTGGCCAAACTAAACTATGGATGTTCTCTAAGCACCCTCTCATTTTCTAACTTTTCTTCCATTTTTTATTACTATTTCTGCCTTACTCCTACAGTATTGGCTTGACAAAATTTTTCCAGTTCTACAAGGCTGACTTCAAATTCCATGTCTTCATAAAGGCTTTCTGGATTCAACACATAAATTCACACTTGAATGGGCATTGAATTCTTCCTTCTCTGAATTAGCACATCATTCTCTCTGGGCTTTCTGACGTCACTTCATATTCTGTTCTATAATGGAGTTATTTGCATATGCCAAGTTGATAGTTTCCATACAGCTGACACAGCACTTACTAGGAGCAGTGCAGTATGCCTCCTATTTGCTGCCGCTTGATCACATCCTTCCCACCAGCACGGGTTGTTTGTCCTGCAAGGATTTAGAGACCCATCAGGTGACTCGGGGCCACATTGTGAGAGCCAAATCGATGTGAATTAATTCAATATTCATTCTATTGCTGTTTCTTTGATTCCTGTCTCTGACATGCTTTCCTTGGTTAGGGAATGGGGGGAGTTTCTCTGACTTTTTGACCCTTAACTCTTCTTCCTGATCTCAATGCTGCATGACTGTTCTTTCTAATGGGTGTTGTTGGGTTTGCTTTGCTGCCTCCCACAGTTTCCTCCCTTCCTCCGCATTAACCTGCCCTTTCTGGGTAATGGCGCAGTCATCAGCAGCACTCAAGCTCTCAGGCCTGTTTGCATAACTCCTCTCTTCTTGCCATGCTCCCAGTGGGACTTCGCTGGAATTAGCCAAGTAGGAACTCAGAGGTGAGGCTCCACACAAGCAAAACCGAAGGGAGAACTGATTCAGCTGGACAGTTCAGGCCCTCAATCTTCATCTCCAATGAAAAGGCAATTAAGTGGGCCAAAAGTGTAAACTGTTTATCTGAAATCACAAATCTGTTGGACTACTGAGGAATTCTTGTGTATATACATGAAGCCATTAGAACAAAATCACTTGGTCAACATTATTTTCATATATTACATGCTAAGGTTATGGAAATACATCAAATTGAAAAGAACAAACTACTGACTCCATATTTTTACTTTAGGAAATTTTTCTTTGGGAAAATGTAGAGCAACATTTTCATATAACCAGATAGCAAAATATCTGAAGCAGAAATACTTGTAGATAGCTACATGGCGATATATAATTATGTTCACTTATAAAGTAGCCACTGGATTATAGGAGTGGCCAGAGATGGAGGGGAGGTGGTCTGAATAAGGGAGGTAAGTTTTAAGTAATTTTTAAAGTGAAGTATCTAGCATTTTAGAATCAAAACTTGAAACTCTCAATTTATACATTTAAAAACTGAGGCATAAAAAAATAGCAGTGGGTCACACAGCAAATGACAGAGCAAGATTTGACCTACAGTCTTATAAATTCTAAGAATGGTAGAATTTTACGTGCAGTCGTTGGAAAAACATTCAGAGGCAAAAGTAAAAGAAGTCCTACAGGAATTAGACAAGTTTCAATTCACAGGTAAGGCTACTTGCCCACAGCCAAAATTCAGATGGCAGTGACAATTAACTAGATAATTCAGAACCAAAGCTTTTACCTCTTGCAGAGTTTGTATGAGTGCAAATGGCATTTTGCTCTTTGGAAGTGCCCAAATTCATTGGATGATTGGGCGGAGAAACCATGGACAGATGCGCTTCTTAGGAACAAGGAACCAAGTTGTAACTGGAGGTGGGGACAATTCAAAAGAGGAGACTTGATTAATGGAAGCCCCTATCATTTCCACCACTTTGGCACTAGTTTCACAACTCCATATTAGTCTATTTGTTTCTCTGTATCTACCACTGGGCTATAAGGTGCATGAGGGCAGGGATGGACTCTGCCTTTGTTGCAGTTTACATGGCATGTGGTAAAACTCAAAAAACATTGGATAAATGAACTGAATGACCTAAATGAATTTGGTTTGATATTTGAGGTGAGAATCTAGGAGTGACTATAGAGGTAACTCTCAGTGAGGCACACATTAGATAGAAGAGAGGAGGTATTAATGCTACCTCCTTGCTGTAATTAATCCAGACATGTGATATGAGCACTTAAGGAAAAAAAGTTAGATGAAGAGGGGTACATAGCAAAAATAAATAAATAAATAAGAAAACAACAACTGTCAGTTAGACTCAAAGAAAGAGCTCCATGTGGACCTTGGGCATGGGGCCAAAGCTAGCCAAGCCACAGACTGGCCCCAACCATCATCATGAAGTTTGGTCCTAAGGCTAAGCTCTACTCAGCAAAGTATTGGCCAGAGCAGCTGTAACCAGTGCATAGCCAGTGTGTAACCAGCTGTAATCAGTGTAATTGTTAACCATCAAGGAGGGGTCCCAAGTATCACGCCTAAGGTATAATCATGAGACTATAAAATAAAAAGCAACCTCTCTCCCCCTAAAAATGAACTTTGGTTCATACCTCATACCATATACAAGATTAACTCAAAGATTATAGACCTAAATGTAAAACCTAAAAGTATAAAACTTTTAGAAGAAAACATGAGAGAAAACTTTTTTGATCTTGGGTTATGCAAAAATGTCTTAGATATGACACTACACGCACTATCCATTAAAAAATTGATGAGTTGGACTTAATCAAAATGAAAAACACCTGCCCATCAAAAAATACTGCTAAAAGAATGAAAAGACAAACTATGGACTGGGTGAAAATCTTTGCAGAGTACATGTCTGATAAAACATTTATATCCAGAACATATAAAGAACTCTTAAAACTCAAGGAGATACAAATTAAAGCTACAATGAGATACCACTATTTACCTATGAGAATGATTAAAATTAGAAAGACTGACAATAGCAAGTTTTGGGGAGAATGTGGAGGAACTGGAACTCTCAAACATCACTGGTGGAAATATAACGTGGTGCAACCATTTTGGAAAAAAAGTTTAGCAGCTTCTGAAAAAAGAGAAGCATATCTCTATCATATGATCCAGCCATTGCACTCCTGAATATTTATTCAAAGAAATATACAGCCATATGAATATTTGTGTGCCAACGTTCATAATAGTTATATATATATATATATTTGAGACAGAGTCTCGCTCTGTCGCCCAGGCTGGAGTGCGGTGGCAGGATCTCAGCTCACTGCAAGCTCAGCCTCCCAGGTTTACGCCATTCTTCTGCCTCCGCCTCCCAAGTAGCTGGGACTACAGGCGCCCGCCACCTCGCGCAGCTGGTTTTTTGTATTTTTTAGTAGAGACGGGGTTTCACCGCGTTAGCCAGGATGGTCTCAATCTCCTGACCTCGTGATCCGCCTGCCTTGGCCTCCCAAAGTGCTGGGATTACAGGCTTGAGCCACCGCGCCCGGCCCATAATAGTT
Source organism: Rhinopithecus roxellana (assembly GCF_007565055.1). Taxonomy (NCBI): domain Eukaryota; kingdom Metazoa; phylum Chordata; class Mammalia; order Primates; family Cercopithecidae; genus Rhinopithecus; species Rhinopithecus roxellana. Next base: position 11,738,954 of record NC_044552.1, read on the forward strand.
ATATTTGTAACAGGCCAAAACAAGAGACAATCCAAATTTCCATTCACAAGGGAAGTGATACGGCACAAACATGAATGAATCTCAGGACAATTATGATGAGACGCCAGATGAAACTGAATACACACTGTATTATTCTATTGGTAAAAAGTCTAACATATGCCAACTCATTGATAGTGGCAGAAATTAAATTGGTGGTTTTGTGGATTTGGGATCTGGGGAAGGACAACAGGGGGATTATGAAGGAGCAGGAGAAAACTCTGGGCTGATGCACATATTCACTATATTGATCGTGATGCTGGCTTCATGGGTACAGAAGTAGATATGTCAAAACTCATCAAATTACACCCTTTAAATATGCATAATTTATTATTGTGTTAATTATATCTCAGTAAAACACTTTTTAAGTGAGACAGCTGCAGAATCTACAAGTTGGAAAAGGCTAGAAATAGAAGGCAAAAATGTTGAGATGGCAGAGTTCAGAACATGAGCTGCAAGGCAAAAAGGTGTTGGCAATGGTTGTTGCTGATGAGTTTAGCAGGTACCAGAGCAGCATGGCCTGCTAGCCAGGTCAAGATAGACAGAAATGACAGAAAGATAGAAAAAGGGGAGACTGGCATCAGACTTGGGTCCTAAAGACCAGGGAAACATAGAGGAAATTTGGAAAAGAATAATGACTCCATATAGAAGCATATTTTTGTTTTATTTTATTCTAATATTTTATATATATTTAGGTAGGTATCCACTATTGTAGTATTTAGATTTAAAACAAGAGAAAGTTTTAAGTCCATGCAAGATACCAAAATCATACTGCAAAAAATGGGAGATCCATGTCAGAAATGTAAATTTCCAGTCCTTGTATGTCAAGCAGTGGCTGATTTCAGCATGAAACCTAGTGACATCTCAACCCTCTGGGTATGTTTAGAGGGAGAAAAGCATTGCTCCAAATTCTTCCTTGAGCTATTGTACAAAAGAGAGAGAGAGATCAACAAAGAGAGACCCTCCAAAATAGGCAACAACTGCATCTTGGGGGAAAAGTGGTGGGCTGAAGAGAAAATATACTTAGGCCATGTCAATCTCAGAAAGGTAAGAGCGAAGAAGCCAAAGAACTTGACAACAACAAGCTGCTGATCCGCTTAGAAAGTGATAAGTGAGGACATTGACAGTGAGAACAACTTAATTATATCTAAATGACTAGTCTCACTAGAGACACCTCAGAAGCACTTACGGACAGACAGTATGATAGCCAAGTTTCCTCTCTCTGGTCCTTCATTTAACAATATTCAAAGAGTAGCTAAGATGTGTCAGCTAAGTGCTAAGCTCTAGGGACAGTGTGGATCAAAGATAGACCCAGACCTTGGTCTCATATCACTAACAGTCTAGGGAGAAAGATAAATAAATGACTACATCTACAATCATAAACTGTGGTAACGACTCCACAGGAATTCACCTGGGATATCTGTAAACATTGGCAGTAGATAGTAGGATGTGATAGGTAAGTGACTGAAGCATGGTCAGAACCACTCAGGAAATGAAGACAGGAAGAACATCAGAAAGTCCAAGTCGGAGCTCTGAGAAGTGCAACCTCGGACATCCAGGAAGGCAAGGCTGCCGAAAACAGCAAAGGAGAGGCAAAGGTAAACAGTGATGAACGGGCTCAGAAGCAAAATCAAGGGAGCTCTAAAATATCAGCTGATTTTGCTACATAAGAGTCACTAATGAAATCCTCAAGAACTGTTTTGGTGGAATTGATGAGGGTGAAAACTAACAAGAAAGGAGAGAGAGCAGAAATTGGAGGGGAGGTTGAGAGGGCTGTTTTGGGGTTTGTTGTTGTATGCTTAGTCTTGTTTTTGAATGAAGAATCTTAAGCAGATTTTAAATATGAAAGAGAAAAATAAAAATTGACAGGAGAATTGACAAACTAATTCTATAATTTATATGGAGAGGCAAAAGACCCAGAATAGCCAACAACATGATATTAAAGAACAGTCAGAGAACTGACACTACCTGACTTCAACACTTATCATAAAGCTGTAGTAATAAAGACGTTGGCATAAGCCTGAACAAATAGATCAATGGAACAGAACATGAAGCCCAAAATAGACCCAGACAGATAGATGATTGATAGATAGATAGATAGATAGATAGATAGATAGATAGATAGATAGACAGACAGACAGATGGATAGTCAATGGATCTTTGGCAAAGGAGCAAAGACAAGAAAACAAAGTCTTTGCAACAAATGCTGCTAAAACAACTCTCAACAGCCACATGACAAACAAAAAAAAAATCTAGACACAGACCTCAGACCTTTCACAAAAATTTACTCAAAATGTATCACAGACTTAAGTAAAAATGCAAAAGTATAAAACTTCTAGAAGATAACACAGGAGAAAATTTAGATGACCTTCAGTATGACAATGACATTTTAGATACAATACCAAGCGCACAATCCGTGAAAGAAATAATTGATAAACTGGACTTCATTAAAATTAAAACGTTATCTGCAAGAGACACTGTCAAGAGAATGAGAGGTGAGCCACAGACTTGGAGAAAATATTTGCAGAAGGCATATATGAGAAAGGACTGTTTTCCAAAATAGACGAAGTACTCTTAACACTCAACAATAAGAAAATACATAGCCCAATTAAAAAGTAGGCTAAAGATCTGAACAGATAGCTCACCAGAGAAGATATACAGATATATGTAAGCATATGAAGAGATGCTCCACATCATGTCATTAGAGAATGCAAATTAAAACAACACTGAGATCCCACTACCCACCCATGAGCATGGCCAAAATCCAGAACACTGACAACACCAAACACGGGCAAGGATGTGGAGCAACAGGAACTCTCATTCTTTCCTGATGGGAATACAAAGTGGTACAGCCTTTTGGAAACACTGGCAGTTTGATACCAAACTAAATATAATCTTATTACACAATCTAGCCATTGCACTCATTGGCATTTACCCAAACGAGTTAAAACTTTTGTACACACAGAAATCTACACACAAATGTTTGTAGTAACTTTATTCACAATTTCCAAAACTTGAAAGAAATCATGATGTCCATCAGTAGGTGAATGGATAAGCTGTGTTCTATGCAGACAAGGAAATGTTATTCATCGCTAAAATGAAACGCTCTAGTAAGCCATGAAAAACTTTGGAGGAAACTGAAATGCATACTACTAAGTGAAAGAAGCCAATCTGTAAAGGCTACTGTATAATTCCACCTACAGGCCATTCTGCAAAAGGAAAAACTATGGAGACAGTAAAAGATCAGTGATTTCCAGGGATTGGGGAAGGGAGGGATGAACATGTAGAGCAAAGAAGATTTTGGGGGCAGTGAAACTACTCTGTACGATACTATAGTGGTGAATACATGTAACTATACATTTGTCCAAATCCATGGAATGTCCAACACGAAGAGTGGACCTTACTGTAAACTATGGACTTTGGGTGATCATGATGTGTCAACATCAGTTCACGGATTGTAACAAATGTGCCATTCTGGTGGAAGATGGTGATAATGGGGGATGCTGTCCATGTGGGGGGGAATGGGGTTCAAAACTCTCTGTGGTTTGAGCTCAAATTTTCTGTGACCTTAAAACTGCTCTAAAAAATAAAGTCTATTTTAAAAAAGAAAAATTGAGGCCGGGCGTGGTAGCTCACACCTGTAATCCCAACATTTTAGGAGGCCAAGGCCGGTGGATCACCTGAGGTCAAGAGTTCCAGACCAGCCTGGCCAACATGGTGAAACCTCATTTCTACAAAAATACAAAAATTAGCCAGGCATGATGGCGGGTGCCTGTAATCCCAGCAACTCAGGAGGCTGCGGCCGGAGAATTGCCTGAACCCAGGAGGCGGAGGTTCCAGTGAGCTGAGATTGCACCACTGCATTCCAGCCTGGGCAACAGAGCAAGACTCCATCTCAAAAAATAAATTAATAAAGAAAAAAGAAAAAAGAAAAATTGTAAGGCGGAGTCAAATACAAAATAGAGAGAAGGGGTTCTGTCAAATTCCTGGAAAATGGAAGTAAATTGAATCCTAAGCACCCAAGAAGAGACTGGATTTAAAGAACAGATAGAATTTCTATTTTAACAAGTGAGAAGAAGGACATGGTTGATAAAGATGTGGGCATATTCATATATTTGATAGCAGGAAGATGGTGAGTGTTTCCTGTGTGAAATTTCAATAATTCTCTCTCTAACAGTGCACTAGAGACCAGCTCTGCAACCTTCAATATTTAAGAGAAAAGACTCACCCATGAGGTGTATGAAAACACCAATATCTGCTCTCCAGGGCCATGGGAATGAAGTTCCAAACTAAATATAATCTAAATTACTATTCTAACAAGAGACTTAGCCTTTCCCAGGTATTAAGTGAGGCAAATGTGCCGGCCTCAAGAGTATTATTTTGTAAAATAGGGCATTTATGGCTTCAGTAATTGGAAGTTACTGAAGGCTTGGGAAAAGGATGTAAAGGTGTTTAAATGGTTTGTTCTAGAGAGATTGTGTGTGTGTGTGTGCATGAGTGTTTGTAGGTTTCAACAAATGTAAATCTAAATAGCCTTTGCCAGAAAAGAAGTATTTTAAACATCAGACATTACAGAGCTATCATTTTTACAACTGTCATTTAACAACATAGGAATCAAACTGTACTTGATGGCCAGTGAGATGCTGAAAGTGAGGACATCACTCTTTCAGCTCATAAGACGACCATCTGATGCATCCATGCTTTCCACAGGCAATCTTTAAGCTCTGCTGCCTTTTCCAAGGCTTGCTTCCTCTCACTAATACACACTCACATGCACATATAATCCATGATTGGCCACCTTTGTGCATAAATGGAGTGCAAGCTATTTAATAAATCTTTTACTTCCTTTTCCCTAGTCTCCAATAGCCTATTATAATTATTTCTTAACTGGTTAGCTTCCCACTTTACCATCCACCTTCTGAATATATGTGGGAGGAGACCCATTGTCTCACTGACATATTTTTATCCTGTTGAGTTTCAGCATTTCTTCTTGCAATTATCCTAGTAAATATTTCTGATCTTTCTGTCACTTCTAATCTGTTTCACATTTCTGGACTTTAGGCTCATGTCTCATTGGGGTGGTGTTATCTTAGAATGGTGAGATGCCCTGTAAGAATTAGGCATTAACATAGGGAAATATAATACATTGCAAGGCTGTTCTCTATGGGGGTGATGAACTGAGTCCCCTGCAATAGATTTTTTTTTCCTGAAAGTACAGATTCTGAATCTTGAGTGAACAGAAGAATAAATAGAGGAATTGTTAAAATGGTGATTCCTAGGCCCCACCACGGATATTCCTTCCTATAATATGGACGATGTGAAGAGAAGCCAGCTTTTTAGCAGGCATTCTGAAGTATTCTGACATAGGCTGTACTTGGGCCACACTCAGAGAAATTTCTCAACATAAACGCAAGTACCTACTGACATTGCAGGAATCCTCAGGTTTCTGCTTTAGAAAATTAAAACTAAGAGTTAAGGCACCTTCAAGATTAGTAGACTTCGGCAGTTCCACAATGTCCCCAAGGACCTGGGTTTCTTCAGTCTCTCAACTCCGTCATGTTGGGTGTACTGGCATTGTCCTAAGCCAGCTCTCCTATGGTTGCCTGGTGGCCACACAGCGGCAGACATTGCATACAGAAATGACACTCCAAAATAAACCATCTATTTCTTTTGCTTCTTCCAAAAACCAAGGAATCCTTTCCCAAGTGCACAGATAGTGGTTGAGTAGAATATCCCTCACACGTTTCACCATCCTGAGCTGGGTTACATTTCCACCCCTAAATGAGAGGATGGCATGGGAATTGGGACTATTCTGATTGGTTTAACTGGTCAGGAGCTGGGTCACATGGAGAGACAGCAGCAAACAACTAAACAGAACAGAGAGGAAGAAAGTTGGGAAGTCACTAAGGAAGCAACCCTCAATGGTCATACAATATTTTATTTATCGTCCACAGCATTCTTACTGTTCCTATGAAGTTCTCAAAGGCACTTCAGAGTAAAACTAATGCTCACTGAGCTGTAGTATATGCTAGTGACAACAGAACGGAGTACTCAAGTTCACCGGGTAGCGAATGATACCAACATGCTAGGATTAAGGCATGGAACTCCCTTGCATGCGCGCACACACACGCACACACACACACACACACACACACACACACTCATACCTTAGCAGTAAAAATTCTATTCTAAGTAGAGGAGAGAATATTAAAAGGGAAATAGATCACCATGACCAAGTAGGATTTACCCTAGGTATGCAAGAATGGTTCAACATTCAAAAGTCACTTAACATAATCCATCACATCAACGAGCTAAAGAAGAAAAACCATATGATTACATGAATCAATGCACAGAAAGAATTTGACTAAGCCTAAGACTCTTGTAACAAAATTCCCAGCAAACTAGACATAGAGAGAAACTTCTTCAGTTTGATAAAAAAAATAAATCTACAAAACTCTGACAGCGAACATCATCCTCGATGGGGAAAAAGTAGAAGTCTTCGCACTAAGGTCAGGAATGAGACAAGCACACCCGTTCTCATCACTCCCTTTCCACACAGTACTGGAATTTCTAGCTAATGCAACAGAACAAGAAAATGGAATAAAAGGTGTATCGATCTGGAAATAAGAAAATGGAATAAAAGGTATACTGATTTGGAAGGAAGAAATAAAACTACCTTTGTTAGCAGATGACATGATTGTCCATGTAGAAAATGCAAATGAATCGACAAAAGTCTAGATGACCTTGTGTATGGCAGCAACATTTCAGACGGATTTAAATTCCAACTTCTCCATTTCCTTATGTTAACTCTAAAACCTTGGGCAGATAATATGACATCTCTGAGCTTTAGCTTACTTACGTGGAAGAAGGATTAGCAATACTTACCTATTTCACTGGAGCACAGTGTCCTCCAGGTTTATCCATGTTGTCACACATCACAGAATTTCCTTTTTAAGGCTGAAAAATATTTCATTGTATGTATGTGCTCTCTCTCTCTATATATATACACACATATATGCTATATATATATAAAATGTGCTCTCTCTATATATATGTGTGTGTATATATATATATAGCACATTTTCTTTATCCATTCATCTGCCAGTAGACATTTCAGCTGTTTCTACATCTTGGCTCTTGTGAATAATGCTGCAATGAACCTGGAAGTGCTGACATCTCTGCGAGATTCTGATTTCAGTTCTTCTGGATAAATACCCAGAAGTGGGATTGCTGGGTCATATGGTAGTTCTAGTTCTCCTTTTTCAAGGATCCTTTGTATTGTTTTCCATAATGGCTGAATTATTTACATTTCCACCAACTGTGTACAGGATTCCAATTTCCCCACAATCTGGCCAACACTTGTCTTTTGTTTCAGGTTTTGTTTTGTTTTGTTTTAATAACAGCCATTCTGACAGGTGTGTGGGGATAGCTCATTATGGTTTTGGTTTGCATTTCCCTGATGACTAGGGACACTGATGCTGTGATGCTAAAATAAATGATCCAGCTGCAGAGGGACAAATACTGCTTAATTCCAGCCAGGTGCGGAGAGGAGGAGGAAACAGGTAGCTGCTAATCAAAGTTCTTAAGTTTTAGTCAAGCAGGATGAGTAATCTCCAAAGACCTGCTGCACAACATTCTACCCATAGTTAATACTGTATTGGACACCTAAAAATGGTTAAGAGGGTGGATCTCGTGTTAAGTATCCTTATGTACAAGAAAAGTTTTATAAAATACAAGTGAATGTTAAAAAGAAAAGTCAATGTGGACTGCAGTTATCAAAGAGGGATTTTGGAAGGGCCAGAGAAGGGCTTGCACAAGGCCTTGAATAAGTGGGTAAAGATTCGAACAAGAGCAGCTCCAGGGAGACAAGTTTCAGGCAGCAGGTGCAGCTTCCACACAACGTGGAGATAGCAGTGATAACAAAGAATGGGCTGTATTTCGGGATGGAATAACTGTCTTACTTGGGATATGCAATGTCATACATCTTCGGGCAGATCATGGAAAGCCATGAACAACAGTCAGAAGAAGTTAAATAACAGTGTTTTGGCCGGCGTGGTGGCTCACATCTGTAAACCCAGCACTTCGGGACCCCAAGACGGGCAGATCACCTGAGGTCAGGAGTTCAAGACCAGCCTGGCCAATATAGTGAAACCCCATCTCTACTAAAAATACAAAAATTAGCCGGGGGTGGTGGCACATGACTGTAACCCCAGTTACTCAGGAAGATGAGGCAGGAGAATCGCTGGAACACGGGAGGCAGAGGCTGCAGTGAGCCAAGATTGTGCCACTGGACTCCAGCCTGGGCATCGCAGCAAGACTCTGTCTCTAAAAAAATACATAAATAAATAAAAGTAACTTGAGCTGCTGTATCTAAAACGTTTCTGAACCAGGTGAAGGTAGAACCTAGAAAACCAACTAGAAGACAATTACAGCTCATTCAATTCAACACATTTTATTAGCACCTCCTCAGTGCCCAGCACTTTGGTGGGAGCTATAGAGAATACAGCAAATACTAAGAGCTAGAAATACTCTGATCAGTATCAATAAACATTTTCTGGACAAATAAATAGGGGGAAAAATCATTATTGAGTAATCCAGAAAGAATAACCACATTGGAGCTAAAGTTTTGAGAAGAAAAAGAGGACTATTTTTTTTTTAACTACGAGAACTGAGCTAATGATGTGGGCCATAGGTTCCACTCTAGTTAAAAAGAATCATCTCTTAGTGAAATACTATATAACGAAATGAAATAGCCCTCTTAACAGTGGCCAGAACAATGCTCTGCTAAATATATGACCTTTTAAAAGTTCTAGATTTTGTTACATTGTCTGGATCATTTAATTTAAACAAAAACTCAAGGGAGCCTTATAAATTGAATATAAGTCAAATCAATAAAAAGACCTTAGATATTTTTTTTAAAAAACATGGCAACAAATATTTTCTCTTTCTTTTTTTTTTTTTGGAGACGGAGTCTTGCTCTGTCACCCAGGCTGGAGTGCAGTGGTGCAATCTCGGCTCACTGCAACCTCCACCTCCTGGGTTCAAGTGAGTCTCCTGCCTCAGCCTCCTGAGTAGCTGAGATTACAGGTGCCTGCCACTATGCCCAACTAATTTTTTTTTAATTTTTTATTTTTAGTAGAGATGGGGTTTCACCACATTGGCCAGGCTGGTCTCGAACCCCTGACCTCAGACGATCCACCCACCTCAGCCTCCCAAAAGTGCTGGTATTACAGCCGTGAGCCACCGCACCCAGCCCAAGTATTTTCTTAGTAGGGTATAAATGAGGACATTGTCAGTAAAATGCCCCCACCAACTGGTGTCTAGTCCTTCTGTTACGTGAGAAAGGAAAAAAAGGAAGAGAAACAGGAAGGACAAGGGAAAGTGGGTCAGGGGGTTCAGAGAGAGATGGAGTCATTCGTTCAATGTAAATAAATTTCACTGAGACTGATACAACCTATAAGGTCATTTCAGCATGAGAAGGGAAGTTGAGGGTACATTCATTTAGACACAAAATCATGACTCCTACCATGCTGTTCTTTCTAAAGACCACGAGTAAGCCAAAATGTTTTCTAAATTACATTTTCCACATCACCTAAGCTAATATACCAGAGCAATGTGAAACAGTATAAATTTGACTTTCAAAGGGGGTGTTTCAACCTGCATTTTTAAGTGTGGAAAATTAAGCTAATCCTTCTGAATTGATTAACTGCAGAAGACAAAACTGTGGGGAAAAAGGATCTATTTTCTGACTCTCTAGGCTACTCTTCGGGGGAATATATTTTTGATGTTCTCTTGGGAAGTAATGATGTAGGGTTGTCATTAAAAAAAAAATCACACATCACATTTAGTTACATGTGACACAGTTGCCAGCCTGTACACCCGATTGTAACTGGGGCATCCGTGCAGCTCTTTTGTGGCTCTTCTGTTTGTGGCCTTTTGTTTAATTGTTTTGTATTTGTTCACCGAGGTAACAACGCCATGAACCATAAGTGGCCCGCACAAGGTACCTCATAAAGTGGACACATAAGTATTTGTTGAAGAAAAGGAAAGGGAGAAAGGTTTAGAACAAGGTTAGGGAAAAAAATCACCACTCTGTTTCGATTTTTATTTTACTCTTCAAGATATTCCTCCCATCCTAGCCTATGGCTGTCTAGGTTAAGGGACATCTGGAATCTTGCATTTATCCGTCAACATTTTAAACAAATACCAGTTTTCCAAGAAATAAACAAGTGAAGGCCCTTATGAGAGAAAAAAACATGGATTATTTCCCAAAAAGCAAGACTGTTTGACGTGATTTTAACAGAAACAGAAAGCAAATGGTCCCTGCACCTCCCACCCACCCTTTTGCAGAATCCAGCCCGTCTACAACACAGACCTGAAGCCTCAGGAAACAGTCCCAGCAATGTGAAGTGGGAAGCCTTACCTTTTGGCTCTTTCTCTCTCCCTCCACCCTTTACCCTTTTGCATTTCTTCCTCCAGCCATGGACATTATTTTAATCACCTTCAAGGAGGTTTTGGGCAAGAGAGTCTTGAGGGAGAGGAGGGGACAATGTAATAATTGCCCTTAGACAAAGGCAGAGAAGGAAGAGATAGAAAGGAGAGGAATGGAGAGGACCCAAACGCAGAGCCTCATCTGCAATGCAGGGCCTTCAGTTCCCAGATGTGACCAAAGCATCATCTTCCCTTCCTGCAAGAAAAATTGGATTAGTCACCATCTTGTCTCCTAATGGACACACTCTGTGATCTTTAGAGCTTCATTTACTGGGTTAATAGTGCTTTGCCTGAGTTCCTCTGCTATGGAAAAAAAAAAACCTGTAAGAAGAAATATTCTGGGTGCAGTCCGCAACCACTGACACGAGTAATATCGTATTCATCACAGAGAGACCTCATATCTCATTACTGCTGAAGAATTGCCCCGGAGGCGTCTGAGCTTGGCCAGACCAGGCCTCTCATGTGGAACCGTTCAGGTATATTGTGAAATGATTTAATGCGATAATAATGTCCACTTTGCGAGATAGATTATGTTTTTTATAGTGGCTGATGGTTAATGAATGATACATTAGCAAACATCACTAAAACGTTATTGGGAAATGCAGATGAAGAGACGGAGTGCTTTCTCTTGCTTCTTCTTGGCTTTCTCCCCAAGCGGTCCTGCCACCCCTCCCCCACGTTGATGCATAAAGATGAAAAGCAGAAGAACTTACAAGAATCAGAAAACTTAATTTGTTTAAAGGAAAAAAAAAAATCCCAGCTGTGTGTCCCTGCCTCGCAGTCTCTCCTTACCAGAAGGAAGGATGAATAGTAAAAATGTTCAAACATGAGCTGAAATATCTCTTCTTAAATCAAATGAGAATCAATGAAAGTGCGAACCTGAACAAATACATTATATGTTGACCCAGTTTATTAGATGAAGCCGTTTACCCTGATTTGATTTATCTGGCAATACACAGCTCAGCTGTGAAATGAGATAAGCCAAACCCATTCACCTTATTTACTGTATTATCGCAGCTCTTGCTAGCACTGCCATGGTTAAGGGTCTGTCAGCATTTCCATTACAAATCCCTATTTTCAGTGGCTGCAGAGATTCACTCCCAGCTGCTAGTGGCATGGCCGACCCCACGCCAGGAGTGCAGCCTCTGCGTGGATGGATTCCACTGTATTCTTCACCATCTCCGATGCCGATGCTGAGTAACCAGGAAGAATGTTAATTTCCCGAAGTTGGCGAGGCTTCTTCACACCAGGCCAAGAGGTCAAGCGAACTCCCACCTACATTTTATGCTGTTTCTTCACTCATTGACCTTTTCTAAATAGATATTTTCAAGATGTTCTCTTTTCACTTTGGAATGCCAAAGCCTGCCTGTTTCCCAGGCCCCTTCTCCACCATCCTTCCTCCGGTTCTTCATCAAGCAGGGAATGAGGGGCTGGGATCCTAGAAGATGGGCTGTGGAATTCACATGGGGCCTTCCCAGGAGAAAGGAGGACAGACCCTGTTATTTTGAAGTTTTCAATGAACAGCTATAATCCAGATGCCCAGATCCAATGAAGTTATTATAGAAACACAGAGAGAAAGAGAGGCGAGGGGAGGGGGATTTTGACTATTGAAAGTTTTGCTAAAAGAGAAATAAAAAAGTATGTTTCTTATCAGTCAGGGTCATTCCTGCACATATGAGCAAGAACCTCACCTATGAGCCTCCCTGACACACCTCCAGGCTTTGGTGCCTGGCACAAGGCTGCAAAGCAGAAAGCAGACAGGCAGAAAGTTCAAGGGAACTGGTGGTTAACGCAGAAGTCTTCCCTCATATCCCTGCACGGTCCACACTAGTCTCAGGCCTGACTCAGGGCCTGGCCACTGGGCTGAGAGGACAGCTGACCCTGGAACCGCAGGGGACTGCCAGGTAACATGGCAGGCTGGCCCTGCCCTCCTTTGAAATGCCACTAAAATAAAGGAAATAGAATAAAATAGGCAGAAGCCCATAGGGACAACGAGAACAGGAGAAGATGCATCAGCAGATGAGTAAGGTTAACTGATTTTTGGAAGCTGATAAGAGAATGGAAGGTGGGTGATAGAGGAAGCCACTCTGCAACTAGAACCCTCAAAATGCCTCCCCAGACACCCTGCCCCAGAGATGCAGATTTAGTCTCTAAATATATTCACCTAGAAAGGCTCCAGATGCCAGACACGGTGGAGGGGCAGGGAGATCCCATCCTAAAAACAGGAAGATTACGAAAAGTCTACGAGTGAGCTATGCCCTTCACTCACTCTGTTCTTCCCAAAATGCTGGTGGCAGGGAATGTGCTCTCAATACAGGATTTTTTTTCAGATTTGATGGAGAAATATTAGGAATATATACATAGAGTAAAGCAAATAAAGAAATGAGACAGAGTATTAATTCAAGGAAAGCCAAAAACTGCGAAGAAAAACGCATGATCACAGTATATAGTAGGCTCCGCAGTGAATAATATTCACAAAGTTTCACTGATATCCATACTGGTGACTATAACCATGTTGGTGTGATAAGGAGAGTGAGGTATGAGAGACAGGCTGAGCCTTCATCTACAAAAACAGGACACAAATGGATAGGCTTAAAACTGGGAGATGAATGATTAGTGGTATAAGCATATTTAGAAATGTGAGAATAAAAAACCCAAAGAAACAGCAAAAAGAATTAAATGTGATGAATCAGTCACATTAATCATAGTGGGGGATGTGGGAGGCAGGTAGATGAAGGTTAAAGGTGGGGTAAGGATAATTCAGTCATGAATACTGGATTTAATTATGAGCCTCCTAGGATTCTTGATCGATCTATCTATCTATCTATCTATCTATCTATCTATCTATCTATCTATCTATCTATCTAATGTATTTATATTATGGGATACGAGTGCAGATTTCTTATTTCATATATCACATAGGGGTGAAGTCTGAACTTTCCATGTGCCCATTGCCTGAATAGTGAACACTGTACCCATTACATCATTTTTCAACCCTCACCACCCCCCAACCCTTTTTGAGTCTCCAACGTCTACTATTCTCCTCTATGTCCATGGGTACCCATTGTTTAGCTCCCACTTATAAGTGAGAACATGCGGTATTTGGCTTTCTGTTTCTGAATTATTTCAGTTAGGATAAAAGCCTCCAGTTCCACCCATGCTGCTGCAAAAGACACGATTTCATTCTTTTTTATGGACTCTTTATTTAACCCTCTGTTGATAGACGCTTAGGTGGATTCCATATCTTTGCTATTGTGAATAGCACTGTGATAAACATATGAATGCAGGTAACTTTTCGACATAACAATGTATTGCCTTTTGGGCATATACCAATAGTGGGATTGCTGGCACTCTTTAAAACAAGGTGCAAAAAAGTGAAATATACCTAACAACAGGAAGTGAAATCCTGGTCAACATGTAGGTTCCAGCTTCCTACTGTTCATTTGGATTTCTCTGCAAACCTGAAGATGACGGGGCTGCGGGAGCTGGGAAGGGCAGGGACATGGGAATGTGACTCTTCCCCAAGCCCCTCCATCCCTGTCTTCCACCTACAACCGCCTTCTTCCATTACTTGAATACTTGGGCCCTCTTCCCACCATATACCCCACATCACAGGGGTTTTGCACAAACTATTCTATCTGCCTGTTACAACATTTCATCTGCCTTTCTTTTCGCTTCTTCCCATGCTTCCTTCAGCTCTCAGCTCAAAATACCTTCCTCATGGAACTCTCTGCTGACCACCCTCAGTCAAGTGCTCTCTTACTGACTCTCGTGTGCCCTTGAGCTGCTCCTCTGAAGCTCACGGCAGTTGTACCTCTGTCCCTGGGATCCTCAGACTGATGTCCCTCTCCCCAACTTAGACTGTAAGCAACAGTGTCTAGATTTTCTCTCTCTGCTCATAATTCTAATGACTAACACAATAGCTGTTCACAGAAAGCACTCAAAAATAGGCTGAGCGCGGTGGCTCATGCCTGTAATCTCAGCACTCTGGTTGGCCAAGGCAGGAGCATCACTTGAGCTCAGGAGTTCGAGACCAGTCTGGCCAACGTGGTGAAATCCCCATTTCTACAAAAAATACAAAAATTAGCCGGGCATGGTGACGGGCACCTGTAGTCCCAACTAGTTGGGAGGCTGGGGTGGGAGGACGGCTTTAGCCGCAGAGGGCAAAGTTGTAGTGAACCAAGATTACACCACTGCACTCTAGCCTGAGTGATAGAGCCAGATCTTATTTCAAAAAAAAAAAAAAAAAGAAAAAAAAAAAAAAAAAGAAAAAGCACTCAACAACGTGCTGAATGAAATAATAAATAAATGAATGAATAAAAACACAAAATAAAGAATGAGGCTGATACTTTTTTAATGATGAAGCATGATATTGTCACAGTTGTGTAAATCCAGAAAGAACTTTCCCATAAAAGTGTATGAATCTCCGTCTTGAAGATCCTGTTCAACAGTGTGGAGGGTGGAAAGGGCACTATTTCTCTAGTTCTGTGGCTAAGAAATGCCCTTGTCTCCTCAGTACCCTTCTTCTCTAGAGAATCTTCCACAGCACTCCACCATAGCTCAAGGAACAGAGAATTAGCAGCAATACTTCACAATGCCTTCTCTGGGAGTAGTTGTTTGGAAACGGGCATTCCAAAGGTATTTTAAATTCTCAATTATACATCCAGGAAAGAACTCATCTTGCCTATTTTAGAGATAAACTCCACAATAAGCAGATGCATTTTATATCTTTTGTGATTGCACCTAACAGTAAGTCCAAAGGCATTAATGAGAACAAGTCAGTGATTTGGGGACCAATAATTTATTTAGGGCCTCATGGGACTCAAAGGTTAATTTTACTCACAGTAAAATTGGGTTTCATCGGGACACTAACAGTTTACCAGTTTTCCAACAATGGAAAAAATTAGCCATGCATGGTGGTGTGTGCCTGTAGTCCCAGCTACTTTGGAGGCTGAGGTGAGAGGATGGCTTGAACCTCAGGGGCAGAAGTTGCGGTGAACCCATGCACAACCAACATTTTTTCCTGTGGTGTAGAAGGTAGCAATGACCTTCACTATATTTCTGTTCAAATGGTAAAGTTTGAGAGCTGTATCTTTTAAACAACACCACTGTTTTCAGCTCAGACCTGGGACTTGTTTTGAAGCCTCTGTGTGAACACAGCTGTCTGTGGACCAGAGAGTTATTCAGATGTTTAGAGACAGCTCCCGGGGACCTAGCTGTCGGGGAGCAGATGGCCCATCAAATTGTATCAAAGCCAAAACAGAAACATAGATGTGCTTCATTCAAAATTTCTCTCATGTGGCTGGGCCATACAGGGAAGGCCCTGTGGGTAAACCTCTGGCCTTAGCAATCGTATATATATTTCTGTCATGACAATACTCAAATCTACTTTTGTGGAATCTGGAGCAAAATGCTAGTAGGCATTCCCTGAATTGAAGACTTAAACATTTGAACACCCAATTACATTTAATGCTGATAAAGGATAACACCTGTCTCTAGGAAACATTTGGATTCCAAAACTTTATTAACCAACTTTCCCCAATGCTATCTTGATACCAAATTTCTTCATGTGGCATCTTTTAAAAAAAATACGTTCTTCTAATACCAAACCAAGCTATTTTTCTACTTGGGGATTTTTTTCCCCCTTTCAATTTACAACAGATATAAATGGCTCAAAAGTTTATTTCTCACATCTGCTCTGCATTCAGGGATCTGCCATAGTATTTGCAAGCAAAGAAATTCAGTTTGGATTGTTTATACCGGCTGCCCACCAGACTGCAACACAAACTCAGCTGGGATCTACTGTGTTGCTGTTGTAGAGGCAGCAAAATGCCTCTTAAATGACCCAGGAGCCAAAGATACTACCCCTTTATAGTTACACAGAATGGTCTGACCAAGACACGTCGGTATTCTGTTGTAATGTCTCTTTATATTAATATTGCAGTACCACATCTTCCTCAGTTTTAAAATGCCTCTTTTTACCACCAAACAATGTTCTCATATGGGACAAACTGGGAAGAGCTTCTCTCACCAAGGCTATTTTTTTTTCCCTGAAGTCCAGCAGTTTTGGTACATTTTCAGAAAGCATTAAATATTTTGAAACCAGATGCATCTGGATTTCAATCCTGGTTGGGCCTAAACAGACTTCCGAATCCTCCTGAACCATGAGAATAATATTGCCTGCTTCATAGGTTTGAGGCAGTCAATTCAATGAGATTTTTATCATGTCTATCAAACTATGACATGAATGAACATAAGATACATGCCAATTTTACCAGAAAACGATTTTGGGGAAAAGAAAAGTAGTTTCATGGTACACGAGTTAAGAATTAATTTAACGCAGTTTTGGAAAGGGGAGTCATGACCTGTTAAATGTTACTGTGTTAATGTTAATATGTTTGTAGTATATACCGAAATCCAGGCAGAAATCAGGTCTTTTTTCTAACAGCCATGTTTGGTCTATCCATACTGGTTTTTCCTATCTTTCTTAGTTATGCAGACTTTGATTTTGAACAAGGTATAGGTTGACCCAGATTAAAGATGACACTTTCCATCCTCCTTATAGAGATAAAGTGGCAGTGTATGTGGCAGCTTCTAGGGGGCCCCTTAAAAGACAGTGGGTTCATCTCTGCTGCATTTTTCTGTCTCCCTTCTTCCTGGTAGATGAAATGCAGCTACACTGGCTGCAATCCAGGAAACCTTCCTAGACCATGGGACGTCAGATGACAGAGTGGATGGATGAGAGAGAGAGATGGATCCCTGACCACTGTGGAGCAACTGTAACCAAGAATACTGTCTACCCTGGGGGATCCTTTTATGGAAAGAAAGCAAATGCATCTATCTTGAATAAGACATAACTATTTGGCATTGGATGGGATTTTGCTCTGTGATGCCGGCTGGAGTGCAGTGGTGCAATCACGGCTCACTGCAGCCTCGACCTCCTGCCTCAAGCAATCCTCCTGCCTCAGCCTCCCGAGTAGTTGGGACCACAGGTGCATGCCACTACACTCAGCTGATTCTTTTTGTTTTTTGTAGAGATGAAATCTGGCTGTGTTGCCAGGGCTGGTCTCTAACTCCTGGGCTCAAGCAATCCTCCCACCTCAGCCTCCCAATGTGCAGGGATTACAGGTCTGAGCCACCATGCCTGGCCCCTATTTTGGGTTTTCTCTCACACTCTACTGAAGGAACCCCTACTTGATACATGGCCCCTTCCAGCTCCCTTCCAGGGGTGGTGGTTGCTGCATCTAGCAGCTTTCAGTATATTTCTTCTTTTCCATTTTCTTGGTTGGTGACAAGACCAAATATCACTCTGCAGCCCCTTCACCGCATTTCTTTATAAAGTCTGTAACATGGAAGTTTGAATGTTAGTATTAATAACACCTTAGATGCTTCTGAAACTTGTTATAGTAATAAAACTTTAAAATGTTATGAGCATAACTCCAATTCCACTTCATTTTTCCTTCTCTGATTAAGTTGTCACCTGTGCTAGAAGCCCTATGTAATGTGGTTCCCTAGAAACAGGGAAATTTGGAGATACTTTCCTGGTAAGGGGCTACTCTGGTTTGGATATGGGTTTGTCTGGCCCTGCAAGTCTCCTGTTGAAAGCTGATCCCTGTTGTTAAAGGGCTGGTGGGACCTGGTGGGAAGTGTTTGGGTCACAGGGGTGGATCCCTCATGAAGGGCTTGGTGTCATTCTCTAGGGAATGATTTCTCCCTCTTAGTTCCCGAGAGAACTGGTTGTTGAAAGAACCTGGCACCTCCCTGCCCTTCTTTCCTTCCTTGTGACCTCTACACACATCAGCTCCCCTTCCCCTTCTACCATGAGTGGATGCAGCCTGAGGCCCTTGCCAGAAGCAGGTACCATGCTTCTTGTATAGCCTGCAGAACCATGAACCCAATAAACCTATTTTCTTTTATAAATTGCCCAGCCTCTGGTATTCCTTTATAGCAACACAAAAATATGTTAACACAGGATTTTGGAGAAAATATACCTTTTACACCAAAAAAAAAAAAAAAAAAAAAAAAGGACTTAATACAATGCCTGGCCTAGAGTTGGCTTGATTTCAGCTAAGAGTGCTGGATGTCTAGCCATTGTTCCCATACAAGGAAAGTATTCTCACAAGTTTCTGACCAGAAAATAATCCTTTACCTCAGAAGTCTCCAGTTGTGGTAAGAGGAGTTTCATCTTTATTATCTTTATTATTGCTCTTATGTTGTTATGATTTCTTAAAAGCCCAGAGGTTACTCAGAGAGGCGCTCATTGCAGCACTTCTCATGGACTCCTGTACACACCCAAACATATACCTCAGGGCAGCTGAGGTATATGACTGGGCTTCTACCAATATGGTGGATCCAGCCAGTTTGTTTTCGTGATCAAAGTGCAGGTCCCTGATGTCCTGACTCTGTTATTCTCCACTATAGAAGTAAATGCAAAAGCATAATCTAAAGAGCTTCAAGACATCAGCCAGTGTGCATTGCATGGGGCTGATACAGCAACCCTCATCTCAGATTCATCTCTACTCCAGGTGCTCAAATGCTTGAACACCTGTTAAGTCAGCCAGTTGTGTGAAATCAGCATACGTCTGCAATGAGGAGAAAATGGCATGAGAAATATGGGGGAAACCTGCTTCCCTGGGCTCTTGCATCATGTGTCCACCCCCGGAACCTTCCCTCAGCTGGGAAAAAGAGGAAGGCCAACCCAAAGTCTTGGTTTGATCATTTATTTAGCTAGGTGACTGTTCTCAGGCTGAGTTTCCTGTTATTAGAAATAACGAGCTGAGAGGTAGAATGTGATGAAGATCAAAGGAAATGACATAGGGGAAAGTGCCTGAATAACGCTCACATTCATCCATACAACACATTGGATTGGAAGTGGAGGTGACAGCAGCACTTTCTGAGAAGCTGCAGTAGAGTCTGTCTAGTTCATGGTAGTCGTTATGTTCAGACTAAAGAACGGAGAAATCCTGTACCAGTTCTCCAGTTTTGCAGTGAAGATCCATCAGTTTTGTCACACTGTCTTCTACATTACTGGCCCCACTTGCTGATGCCATGTCTGTCTTCTAGTCAATTCTGCAGAAAGACTAGAAATGAATAAATGAACACACTGTAACAAGCCTGCTTGTTTTCTTGACCTCTTTTAGAATGACATAAGCCAGTGGATTTTGGATTCCATCAGGAATACAAAATAATCCCTATGATTCTGTTTTTTATGTCAAACTGATAGATGATTTTACCCACCACAGAACCAGGATTTTGGTAGTCAGCAGACTGAATAAGCATGCAGACATGATGGTGTTGCTCTACAGTCAGTAGGGCATGAATTTTCAAAGTGTTCTTTCCTGCAGTAAAAAGACAGCCACAAAGTCTTTGATGCTTCTTTCATGGAAAGGTAGTTTAGTCTCCATCCTTTGAACTGGGTTAGGCTCTGTGATTGCTTCGCCCAAGGGTTAAGAAATTGGAAACTGCTACTTCCTCTCTTGGACACTCTCTGGGAGCCCTGTGAAATGCTGAGAGCAGTTGCCATGCCAGAGAGGCCACAGCACCACCCACTCTTCAGTAGTCTCAGTTCACTCCAGTCATCTGGTGATCTCTACTATGTTAGGTTTGTTGGTTTATTTATTTTTTTTTATGGCTGCTATAAAAATTGCCACAAACTTGGTGACTTAAAGCAGCACACATTATTTTCTTACAGTTCTGGAGGTCAGAAGCCCAAAATCAATTTCACTGGGCTGAGACCATGGCATCAGCAGGGCCTCGCTTCCCCCAGGGGTTCTAGAGAAGAACCTGTTTCCCCGCCTTTTCCCAGCAATGACAGCAGAACTCCATGCATTCTTTGGTTCATGTCCTCTCCCACCATCTTGAAAGCCAGCAATGTGACATCTCGTGTCAGTCCTCACAGAGCCTTTTTCTTCTCTGTAGTGAAATCTCCCTCTCCCTTCCTCTTGTAAGAATACTTCTGATTGCATTTAGGGTCCACCCAGACAATTTAGGATGATCTCCCCATCTCAGGATCCTTAATCATGCCTGCAGAGTCCCTTTTGCCATATGAGGTAACAGTCACAGGTTCCAGGGATTCACACCTGAATATCTCTGGGGACCATTATTGGGCCCACCACACCCTCTGAGGCACCATATCTGTACAGGAAACTGTCCTCCTTACCAGCCCACCTGCCAACTGAATCCACCACCAACCAAGCACAGTCCATGCCACCTGGAACAGAAAAGCCTTCCAACTGAACCCTGCCCAAATCCCTGACCCATAAAAGCAAGAAATATAATAAAACGGTGGTTGTTTTAAGCAACTAAAGTTTTAAGGTAATTTGCAAAATAGCAAACTGGAACAAGTACTAATGGGTCTTGGTTGATCTGTGCCTCTCTCTGTGCACAGGTTTATCCAATGATAGAACCATGTATCTTTGAAACAGCTGTCAGGGTCAAGAATGCTTGGAGGAATATCGCGGGTTTTCTCTATCACCACTGCTTGAGATGAGGGAAGTGAAGGGAATTGAGGCTCCTATTCTATTACTGGGCTTGGTTCTAAGCAGGTGAAAAACATGCGAACATCTTATCCTATTTCTTCTCTAGACTATTTTTCACCCTCTGCTTAGCTTCATAATTTCCTTCATGTCTAAAGTAAAGACATGCTTTCTGAGTACAATGGAAATCATGGGCCTGGGGAGAAGCATTTCAGCTTGCTTTCTTCTCATTTCAATCTCTGACCTCACAAGCAGAAACAAGTTGCCCACGCACCTGTCTGCAAACCACCACCACAGCTGCTCTTCCCTCTCCCAGCTCCAGCGGGTCCTTCTTGTGACCTGGCGAAGCCTGCCAGGGTGTTTTTAATATTGTAGGAAATGAGTTGTCCTAATAGCCTCTGCCCTTCCTCTGTCACTGTGGGAACAAAACATGCTTTCTAATTTTCTTGTTTGGAAGACTGAAATCCTTGATGCTGACTCTTCAACATGCTGTATGAATAAATACTCCTAAACAGTTCAACGCAGTCGAGGGTCTGTGTAAAATTACAAAGGACTTCCCACATAAATTACTGAGTTTGTTTACTGGAGCTTGAGTCAGGACATTGTGTTCCTTGCAAGGCACTTCATTTCTTCATGAGCACAGATCATTTATTTACTTAGAGAGACATCCATGTCCCCAGGGGTTGTGGAGGAAGAAGAGACATGTGAAGGCAAGTAGGATGCTTTCATAGCCTGACCTAGGCCACCATAGGGGTCCTAATGTCTGCAGACATTAGCCTGGAACGCATGCTAATTCCACTCCCCACTTCAGAATTACAGCTGATAGAGTTTAGAGTCATCTCCTACCACAGTATTTGCACATCACTAGGTAATTTACAAAAACTCTCCGAAGAGAATGAATACAATTTACTAGTGAACCTGGTAGAGAGGTGAGAGTATTTTGAGGACAGGCACAAAAAAAAATACTGTTTGCTGAATGAACGAATGGACACCTCCATGTTCAGCAGACTGGACTTACATATTATCCTGCTATTTGTCTATCGTCTTAAATTCAACCACTGTCTTTCAGGGTGAAAGGTTGAGTCAGACTCCTAAAATCATTTTGAATAGTGGCTGTTTGCCACGTTTTTCCTTCTCAAGGAATGTTTGTTAAGGTCAGGGGAATATTGAGAGTGATGGCTAATTTCTCTTTTACCCACTTTAAGCACTACTCAATTTTGTTTCATGCACATTTTTTTCATGTACATATATTGAGTATGTGATATGTGCTGGCCACAGTGCTAGATCTAGAGTGTGTTGTGGACCAGACTAGTATGACAAAGCATCCTAGTTTGCCCCGGCTGAGGAGTTCCCAGGACACTGGACTTGAAACTATAAAACTAGGGAAGTTCCGGGTAAACTGGAAGGAGTTGGTCACCCCTCTCCCATCCTACCATTTCTGGTAGAAAACAGAAAATTTATATAGTAAACACATAATTACGATACAATCGTGAGGCTGGGCATGGTAGCTTACTCCCGTAATCCCAGCACTTTGGAAGGCAAAGGTAGGCAGATCACTTGAGGCCAGGAATTCAAGACCAGCCTGGCCAACATAGTGAAACCCCATCTCTACTGAAAATACAAAAATTAGCCAGACATGGTGGCACACGCCTGTAATCCCAGCTACTCAAAGGCTGAGGCGTGAGAATCGCTTGAACCCAGGAGGTGGAGGCTGCAGTGGGCCAAGATGGTGCCACTGTACTCCAGCCTGGGCGACACAGCAAGACCCTGTCTCAAACAAAACAAACAAACAACAAACAAACAAACAAAAGCAAACTGTGAGATAAGTTGAGAAAAGAAAGGAGAAGGGAGTCCTGGTTTGATGCTTAAGAAAGTTTTCCCCCAAAAGAGACACTTACGTTGTTATTCGAATAATCAGTAGAAGCTAGCTAATAAAGCAAGAGAAAACCCATTCTAAGAAACCCACAAATACTTGTGAAGGCCTTGATGCTGGAGAAAGCACGGTGAGTGCAAGGAAATAGAACACATCCTCTGTGACTGGAGTCCAGGAAAGAAGGGAGAAACTGCCTCAGGCCAGAGTGTGAAGACCTCTGTACCTAGCATTATGGATTCTAGATTGTACCCTAAAGACAATGGGAAGTCATTGAAAGGCTTTCAGAAAAAGAATAAAGTCTTCATGCCATCAGGTTTCACCCAAGGCCTCTGCTATCAAACTCTTCATTCTTTGTGAGGGGCAACCCTACTCGGTGCTAGCTCTGAACCAAAACCCCTTTCAGGCATAGTGAAATGAGCTACTGCTCTTTTCAGCATCAACAAAGTGAAATACGCATGGAAAGGAGCCAATTTTAAATAACTAGTGATGGGTAAGTGTGAACTACCCATGCAGACTTTTACTGCTACTTGAAAACACTCTGGAATTCATCCGATTCACCCCATCCTGTAAAAAGGCCCAAACTCTCACCCAGGTGCAGCCCACAGTGACCCCAGGCTCCCAATCACCCCCATCCCACCCCTCCATGCCTACTCTGCTTTCTGGACCTCTGCATGGTGGACAGTTTCTTTTGCCCTCAGCCTTTCCAAGTGTGTCCATTAACAGAAGGCTGGATTTTCCTAGGTCACTGTCTCAAAATATGGTGCCAAGACATTAACATCACCTGGGAGCTAGTCAAGAAAGCAAACTCATGGGCCCCTTGCAGACCTACTGCCTTAGAATCTCTGGGGTGGCTCCCACAGCCTGCATTGTGGCAGGCCCTCTAGGTGATGGTGATGCACACCTGGGTTTGAGAAGCACTGTCCTGGGCAAAACTCTGGCTTCCCAGCTGGCTCCATGCTGAGTGCTGCTTTCTCCCCATCTCACTGACCATGAAGAGTGGGAACAACTCCAAATCTAGTCCTCTCCACTTCCTCACTGTTTCTAAACATTTCCTGCACCTTCGTGGCAACCTCTAGCCCATTGGCCTCACTGCCTATTTGAGGTCTGTTGGTGTGCTTTCTATGTACCTGACTTCCTATTTGGCCATGATCCTCTATGACCAATAACTCTCTTACCTCCCTTATCAACAACTCAAACTCCCTCTCCCCTGTGACCTTCCACTCTCTCCGCCTTTCCCATTCCTCATTTCCAGTGAATGCAACTCTACTTTCTCTGCCTTATTCCCGTCGCTGAGCTGTATTACAGTCAGTCAAACAACCAGCATTTCATCAAGGGCAGGCCCTCCACACCTACAGCACCTTGCCTTGCTTCCCCTCCCTCTTTCCTTCCATCTCTCCTGCCTTCCTTCCTCTGTTCATTCCTTCTTTCCTTTCTCTTCTCTCCTCCTCTCCTCTTCTCTTCCCTTCCCATCCTTTATTCCCTTCCTTCCTTTTTCGTGTTGGTTGGTTCCCTGTTGAATTCTCCCCAGCAGCTCTCTCATTCTCAAGCCCCCAAACCATTCTATAAAAGCCTAGGATGGCCTGGGCGCGATGGCTTATGCCTATAATCCCAGCACTTTGGGAGGCTGAGGCGGGTGGATCACCTGAGGTCAGCAGTTCAAGACCAGCCTGGCCAACACAGTGAAACCCCGTCTCTACTAAAAATACAAAAATTAGCTGAGCTTGGAGGTGGGCACCTGTGATCCCAGCTACTTGGGAGGTTGAGGCAGAAGAATTGCTTGAACCTGGGAAGTGGAGGTTTCAGTGAACCAAGATCACACCACTGCACTCTAGCCTGGGTGACAAGAGTGAAACTCTATCTCAAAAAAAAAAAAAAAAAAAAAAAAATCTGGATGAAGCCTTCTGGTAAGAATGTTCCAGTGAAGTCCGTAGTCTCCCTCAGAATCACCTGAGAAGTTTGCTAAAGATGCAGGTTCCTAGTCCAAATGGTGGAAGTCTAGTTTCCTCTCAAAATGCTCCTTTAAATATTTGAATATAATTAGCATATCCTCCCTAGGGTTTGTCCTCACCAAGTAAAATACATCTATTATTCCAGGCATTTTTCTCACACGCTACTTGTCGGACCCTTTATATAATTCTCGCTGCACTCCTGGGTAGTTTCTGGTTTTTCATTCTCCCTTTTAAAACCATTGCAAGGTCAACATTTCCATCTTTCTTTTGGCTTTCCCTGCACAACACATCACCTTGAGCAAAGGGCCTTCTCTTTCCGGTTCAAGCACATTTTGGAAATGTACCAATTTATTGGTTAAATATAGTTATCAAATGCGGTCAATCATCATAGTTGCTTCGAGAGCTTTACAAAAAAATGTTCAGGGGCCAAACCCTCACCTCACTGGCTTAGAAATTTTAAAGGGTGAAGCAGGGATGCCTTAACTATCTCTAGGGATTTCTGTTAACCAGCCAGCCCTGATGCACTACTGACCTAGGCCTTTGGAAAAACTTCTGGTATTAAACTCTGGAAACTGCCTCTGTCTCAAATAATTGTGTATCCATTTAAGGATGACAGAAGAAAACACACTAAATGAGAACATGAACTTCCTTGGGTATTTAACAAGAAACTGAAACTAGAGTATTTCTCTCTCTCTCTTAATATTATTTTTTTTTTAGCCAAGTATTTCTTTTTTGGTTCATCTCCCCAGATTATAGAGTTTTTCAAACCCCATGGTATTTTTGACGTATAATTCCAAGTAGAAATATCATTAGGCAAAAATTTATTAATACATCTTATCTCATTTAAAAACCTTCACAGGAAATTGTCTTTAAAAAATCTTTGGGGCCACATGTTAGTATATCACAACAGAAAGCTTTGCTTTGAAGTTATTTTTAAAAATCTATCCTTGGGACTTTCCATGGGAAATTAATTTTAGAAACCTATTCGTAACTCAGACCCATTTCTCCCTTCTTTCTCCCATTCATTATAACTATAAATCCTAGAAGTAGCTCAAAAGGCAACCAAAGGAGAGCCGTGAAAGGTGGTAAGATGAAAGCCACCAGGTTTGGGGTCCCAGGACTGGACGAACATCACAGGGGCAGGACACCTTACATCCTCCCAACCAACCCAGGACTCAGACCTGCTGACTCAGACCCAGCATTTCTCCACCCCAGCCTAGCAACAGAAGGCAGCCCAGGAAGCCTCATTTCTCTGCTGGAATAAATAGGAATTCCTCCTGCAATAGGAGGCAAACCTGCGCCATTTACTATGGCAAGGGGACTAGATGCCTGATCCCAGAGCCTCGCTAACAATACCAGAGGAGATGCTCTCCTACCCTGCAGGGCTTAAGACTCCTCTACCCCAGTGAGAAATACCAGAGCAACAATTAGCTGGTCAGGGAAGCCCCGTCCCCATTCCAGTGGGAACTTCCCTTCCCCACCGAGGTACACATAGGGGAGGCTCCCCTGGGGAAGCCCCTCAGCCCCTCTAGGCAGCCCCAGCAGGAACTGGTGAGAGCCTCGCTGGCAACATATAAACGAAGCAGACAAATAACACCACAAAGTCTCAGAAAATCAAACTACTGGCCAGGTTCGGTGGCTCATGCCTGTAATCCCAGCACTTTGGGAGGCAGAGGCAGGTGGATCACCTGAGATCAGGAGTTCAAGACCAGCCTGACCAACATGGTGAAACTTCATCTCTACTAAAAATACAAAAATTAGTCAGGTGTGGTGGCATGTGCCTGTAATCTCATCTACTCGGGAGGCTGAGGCAGGAGAATGACTTGATCCCTGGAGGCAGAGGTTGCGGTGAGCCAAGATCACGCCATTGCACTCAGCCTGGGCGACAGAGTGAGACTTGTCAAAAAAGACAGAAAGAAGGAAACAGAGAGACAGAGAGAGTGAGAGAGTGAGGGAGGGAAGGAGGGAGGGAGGGAGGGAGGGAAGGAGGGAGGGAGGGAGGGAGGGAGGGAGGGAGGAAGGAAGGAAGGAAGGAAGGAAGGAAGGAAGGAAGGAAGGAAGGAAGGAAGGAAGGAAGGAAAGAAGGAAGGAAATTAAGCCACTGTTGGAAACACAGCCTACCAAATTAAGCAAGGCCCTTGAGAACTAACCTATACAAGGTGACTACCTGCCAAAATAAAAAGATTTCAATGGGATCCACTGTTGCTCAACATAATAGCCAAAATGTCCAGTATACAATAGAAATTGCCCGTCACACCAAGAAAATCACAACTTGAATGAGAAGAGGCAACCAACTGACATCAACATCAGTTGAATCCAATGCTGGAATGATCTGAAAAGGATTTTAACTCAGCCATCAGAAAACATATAAGCAATCCATCAGATTCTCTAAAAACAAACAATAAATTAGAAAATCTTAACAAAGAGAAGGGAGTTATTTTTGTGAAAGCACATGGCAATTATGAATGTGGAAAAACAGACTAACAAATAAAAATCTATCTATAAAGAAATTCAAGAAAATATGAGACTAACTTTTAGAAACATTATTCATTTTATAGCTCCAGCTCTGGGGACTCAATAAGGCTGAATAAGATTTTACGGGTATAACCCATACCATTGCAACTTCTTCATGTAAGTTTAGGGTCCAGAAATGAGCAACATTTCAACAAGTGGCACAGAAAGGGATATCTGGAGGGGGAAAATAGAATAATGTCTAAAAACACCAAAAAAAAAAAAATGAAATTTATTCTACAGGTTTTTCAGTGATTCTGAACCTCACCGATGGTCATCTTGTTTTAGGATGTCTGTCGAAACAGCAGAGGCTCGAGTCCACCCTGGTGATTCTTTTTCCATGTGTCTTCCCCGGGTGCTGCATTCATATGTTTAGCAAGCTTCTTAGGAGATACTGAGGCAGCCGATACGTGGCTTGATTTGGGAGAACCAAACCTAAAAAACTATCACTCTTGGATGTAATGCCCATCCAACTTTTAGCCCTTTATATAAGACTGTGAGTCCTACAAGCCAGACGTCTTAAACCTCACTTGGGTGGTGAAGTAAGATATAGCAATCTCAAAAATTCTATAGTATATGCTTTTCTTTCTTGCTTTCCTAAGAGTTACCATCATTCATTCTCCTATGACCCCAAAAAGGTAACTCAGAGCTGTATTAGGGGATGGTGTTTCATTATGTGAACCTCTCTAAATCATTTCTCCAGAATAAACATTGATATAGCGGAAGGCTAATAATGTGGTTATATTATGTTGCAGGTGTCACTGAGTGGTTGGAAAATCCTATTTTGCAGTACATAAAAGGTTATTTGTTAGGGCTGTTCAGTGATATCCCTTTCTACATTTAATCACAGGCCCCACCTTTTAAAATTTTGGAGCTAGTTGGGCGCGATGGCTCACGCCTGCAATCCCAGCACTTTGGGAGGCCAAGGTGGGTGGATTACAAGGTCAGGAGATTGAGACCACCTTGGCCAACATGGTGAAACCCTATCTCTACTAAAATATAAAAAAGTTAGCTGAGTGTACTAAAATAAAAAAAAAGTTAGGCGATGCACACTTGTAGTTCCAGCTTCTCGGGAGGCTGAGGCAGGGGACTCGCTTGAACCCGGGAGGCGGAGGTTGCAGTGAGCCGAGATCGCGCCACTGCACTCCAGCCTGGCAACAAAGCAAAACTCCATCTCAAAAAAAATTACATAAATAAAATAAATAAAATAAAATAAAATAAAATATTGGAGCTAAAATATTTATGACTAATGGCTGAAATTTTTTGGCAAAATATTAATTTGGCAAGAGTAGTTCTTTCTGCATCTTATTTTGTCGATAATGGAGTTCTTAAACTGGGCCTTAGACCTTGTCCTAAATGGTTGTTTAGCTTTTTGGGAGGCCTTTGTCTTGGATCCAACTCAAACTTCATCCTCAAAACCAAAAACTCAGAGAGTCCTCGATTAATACAACCCATTCATCATTAATACAATCTCATTCATCAGTTTTAGTCACAATGGTAAGTAAAGAGGTGCTGTAGCACCATTTTATGGGCTCAAAATAAAGTCTGTTAGACATTTTCAGGGTCCCATTTCTTGTTCAACAATTATTCTTTCCTTTAAAAAAAAAAAAAAAAAAAAAAAAAAAGATCCCGATGATAAACACCTTTCCACGAAGATACCTTGTCAGATAGTGGGACATTTCTAAATAACATGTTCCCAGATTCGATCAGGCTTGTTTTGTCTGGCAAATGAATTATGTAAACCTTATCCACCAGAACTGTTTCAAGTCAATTAATTGTTGTAATTACTTAAGATTTCTTTTTAATGAATATGGCTCTCCAGGGATTCGATGATATCCTGTCATCTGTAGGGCCTGATAAATGAAATGTGATTTGTGGCTCACTGCAAACTGAACCCTTGTACTTGAGCAATGTCTGCTTCCTGCGTGCTCGTAATGGAAGAAATGCCCTTGATGGAGGCAGGGACATTCATTATAAACAGTTCCCAGTTAGCTTGAAAGTGAGGGGCTGAATTGACTGTACTCACCCTTCTTGCTCTCCTTCTCTCCTCCCGTCCCTTTGGAAGGGAATTAACCAAGCCCATGACCTCAGTGAGGCTGCACATCATAATCATCATCAGTCTCACCATTCTGTCACTCATCTCCATTAGGTCCAATAAATTGAGGTCTCGAACAGCTATATGGGGATGATCTTGGAAGCTAATATAGAAAGCAAAGGATTATTTTTCCAGCTCTGCTGGCTCTCTCTCTCTCTTTCTCTCTCTCTTTCTCACTCTCTCTCTTCATCCCGCCCCCAACTAATATTTCTCTCATTTTTAAGGATTCATCTCCTCAAGAGTTGATAAAGTAGGGTAACTTCTCTCAGGGCCACTCCATTTCCCAGTGATTAGTAAACTAGACTATAGCTAAAGAAAGGGAATCGAAAATGGTACAGCAAAGTTCTGGAAACCAGTCCCAATTTTCAGAAATATGGGCACCCTCTATTCTAGCAAACGAAACTCTGTAATGAAGCACAAATTTTCAACTTATACATTATCTTCAGTGGTTTTATTTTTGCCCAGCGAAACATTTAGTCTACCCCAATAAAATAATGTTTTTCTGGGACATTTCTATTTGGTGGAACTCATAAAGTATGTGTTCATAAAGAGGCTTCTAGTCAAAATTTAGAGAGAGGATTAAAATAAACGAAGATTAGTGAGCCCACCACACTCTAATACAACAGCATTGCTATACTCATTGTCTCAAACTAAATGTTTTTTGACTCACAACTGAAAACAGTGAAATTGGAAACACTACAAGTAAAAGATACGTTTTCTTTGAAATTCATCACTTTTGCTGAAATTTGTGCCATTGGATTGTGTGAAACTGGTTACAATGCATACCTGTAATAAAACTCTCCAACCAGAATTCTAAACAGTCATCAATTACTATCCCCAAACAGCAATGTTTGTTGATTTGAAGTGAATTAAGGTTTCACCTTCTTTACTGCAGACTGTTACCATTCCCCTACAAATTCACTAGTTTTAACCAAATTTAAATAGGAAAGATCTTCTAGTAGACAAACATTGATTTAAGACTATAAGGCTTTTCACAATGGCATATCTTGCATTGCCTTAAAGTCATAACTCTAGGAAAAAACTAGGAATATCAAAGACATTTGAAATTAAGAAATTTGTTGACGTATTCATTCAATCAGCAAATATGTATTTAGTGACCAATAAAGAACCAGGCACTTGTCTTGACCTTTTGGTGACAATAGTGAACCACCACCTTGATCACCCCATTTATTCAATGTTTACCACAAGCCAAAGCACTGTCCCAAGAGCTTTGCAAACAAGACATACTCCCCGTCCTCAAGGACTCACTGAGCCTTTAAACAATCCTTTGTTTAAGTAAAGATTTCACAAGACAGACCAGCTAGATTGCAATATGCAACTTGACTGCCATTGTAAGGTGAGTGCCCAGATGCAACAGTTGTTAGTTATTACTTATTTTTTATTTATTTATTTTTTAAGACGGAGTCTCACTCTGTCGCCCAGGCTGAAGTACAGTGGTGCAATCTGGGCTCACTGCAAGCTCCGCCTCCCAGGTTCACGCCATTCTCCTGCCTCAGCCTCCCGAGTAGCTGGGACTATAGGCACCCACCACCACGCCTGGCTAATTTTTTGTATTTTTAGTAAAGACGGGGTTTCACGGTGTTAGCCAGGATGGTCAGATGTCCTGACCTCGTGATCTGCCCGCCTTGGCCTCCCAAAGTGCTGGGATTACAGGTGTGAGCCACTGCCCCTGGCCTAGTTATTATTTATTACCTGTACTGGGTAAGTACCTATTGCTGGTCATTTATGCAGATGGTACCCTTGTGGTAAAGAGCTGCCCCAGTTCTGGGCCTGATAGTCAACACCCAATAACTGCATGGTTTGGGGCAAGTTATGGTAATCTCTTTACCTCTGCTTCCTCCTCTGTCAAAATGCAAATAATATCCATAATGATGATGATGATGATGATGATGATGATGATGGTACCTACCTCTTAAGATTTGTGTGAATTCAATTATTTCATGTATTATAAGCACTTTGTGCCAGGGACACAACAACTGACCAATAAATTGTTTGTTGTTGTTACCATCATCACCGCCAGGCAAGTTAAGTATTATTATCTAAATTTAACCAGTGAAAAAACAGAGGCACAGAGAAATTAAGTAACATTCCTAATATTATATGGCTAGGAATAGAACTAAAATTCAAAACAGCTTTCTTTCCTGACACTGGCAAGTGCTGCCTAGATGAATCGCTGTGTAAAATTCTGTAGCATATCAATTCTTTTCTCCTCCTTTTCCTCTTCACCTTCTTCCTCCTTTCCCTCCTCTTCCCCTTCTTCCTCCCCTTCTTTATCATCATCTTTATCAGTAACCACAGGCATGTATTGAGATCCTAGGTGGCAGACTACACTAGGAACAGTGGATTTGATACCATTTTAGTTAGGTGCAGTCTTTCCCTTCTAAGATCGGACAGTAAAGAAATGGCACAGAACAAACTGTATTCCTTAATAAACCCCTATAAAAGATGTGGTATTGGGTTCATTTTGCCATAAAATTGACACTCTGATTGATTAAATAACTTGCCTAAGGTCACACAGAAAGTGGTTGGAAGTGAAAGAAAGATCTCCTATTTCCCAAGATTTTATGACGTAAAAATTGTTAGAAGGGTAATGAGCTTTCCCTGTTCCAACTATACTATGTCTCCTGAGCCCGCTTTTGACTGATGACACTTCATTTCATTTATTTTTAAATAATTTTTTCTCAGAATTTGCTCCCATTTATTTTCCTACATACATTTATTTTCTACATACATTTCAGAATCATCTTGTCAAACTCACACGTTAATTTTGTTGAAATTTTGTTGTTGTTGTCTGTTGTTTTTTGAAACACGATCTCATTCCATCACCCAGCCTGGAGTGCAGTGGTGCAATCATAGCTTTCTGCAGCCTCCACTTCCTAGGCTCAAGCGACCCTCCCACCTCAGCCTCCCAAATAGCAGGGACAACAGGTGCACACACCACCATGCCCTGCTAATTTTTGTATTTCTAGTAGGGACAGGGTTTCACCATGTTGTCCAGGCTGGTCTCAAACTTGTGGGCTCAAGTGACCTGCCTGCCTCGGCCTCCCAAAATGCTGGGATTACAGGTGTGAGACACTGCGCCTGGCCAGAATTTTAATTATAATTATATCAAACTTATCAATTAATTTAAGAAATTTGACATACATACTTTAAATACTCAGCTTTCCATTTAGCAATTTCATTTGTCTTTAATTTGTCAACTTTTACTTTCTTTATTATATGTTCCTACATTTATTCAGGTAGATCCTGAATATTTCAGGTTCAAAATGTTATAGGTAGTTTTTAGAGACAATTTGCTATTGACGATTTGCAAAAGACCCATTTTCCATCATATTTTATAACTGGAAATTATTGATACTTACAAAAGTATTAATTTTTTTTAAAAAATTATTTTAACCAGTAATTTATAGTTGTCCCATCCAAGTGTGTTTTTCTGCTTTTCTTGGTCACATGGCTACCCAGATTTCCCAAACCCCCTTGAAGCTCAGGAGGTGAAATGTCTGGCCAATGGGATGTGGATAGAATTGATATTTGCAACTTTCAAGTTATCACTAAAAACATTTGTGTTTTATCTTGGAACACAAGCTTGAGATGAATCATTTTTAAGCACAAAGAATTAAACAGCATTCTAGAGCAAAAGTTAGCAAACTATGGCCTGTGGATCAGATCTGACCTGTAGCCTGACTTTTGTATGGCCCATGAGCAAGAATCGTTTTACCTTTTTAGATGGTCTTAAAAAGATAAATACAAAAGGAAGAGAAAGATCAAGAAGGGGGGTGGGGAGAGAGAAGATGGAGAAAGAGAAAATGTGACAGAGACGATATGAATCTCAAAGCCTATCTGGCTCATTACAGAAAACGTTTGCCAACTCCCATCCCAGGGGACTACTGTCAGGAAGGCAGAAGGAACCTGGGTCTCTGAATCACCATGTGGAGCAGAGCAGTTCTATCATTCTTGAACCACTGATCTCTGGACTAGTGTGACAGGTGAAAATCGATTCCCATCTTATTTAATCTATCACATTCAGGCTCTCCCTGTTACAAGAACCATTTATCTAATTAATCAACTAACTAACCTTATTAGTTTGGACAGTTTTTCAGTTTATCTCTCGCAATTTCTAGATAAACTACCATTGGCAAACAATAATAGGGTTTTTTTTTTTCCTCAGTAACAAACATATTACGTCTTCTATCCTTGTTTTTGGTCTTATTTTTTAATAGCTGGAGGTTTCAGGACAATATAAATTGATAGTGGCAGCAGCATACATCCATGTTTTGTTCTAAATTATAATGGCAATGCCTCTAGCTCTTTACTGCCTAGTAAACTATTGCCTTTTGAGTGTAGATATTTTTCATTATCCTAAGCATATTCAGAAGAAAAATTGTTCAATGCTGTTTCTCCTCTTTGATTTATCCTTTTCAAGTTTTGGTATCAAATGTATTCTATTTTTATGAAAGGAATTGGAAAGTTTTCCATCTATGATTAGCTTGTATAGCTTAGAAAGAGCTATGATTTAAAAGTTTGAGAAAAATTATATCAGAATAATCCAGCCGTAGAGCATGTTTTCTTCCGAAAAACTTGTTTTCTTTCATACAATATTCAGTTATCTATTTCTTGAGTTAATTATAGTAATTCATATTTTCCTTTAAAATTATTTATTTTTCCACCAAATTATTATCGTAGACTTATGTTAATAGGTCTATACACAGCATTCTCTTTAAATTATCTGATTTATTCAATATCTGATGTAATAATTGCTTCCTATTTTGCTTCCTTGTCTTCTCTCATTTTTTGTTGTTGTTTATCAGAATTTTCAGACATTTGTTGCTTTTTAACTTTTTTCCAAAGGGCACGTTCTTTGATTTTGTAACTTAATTTTGTATTTGCTTTCTAACAAATTTATTTTGTGGTTGTGTTTATTTGTATAATATTCTTATTTTTACATTGATTATTAAGCTTTTAAATAAACTGTATAATTCTTATTTTTTCTTTTTCAATAATAAAAATTTACACTGCTACAAATTTGCATGAGTCCAAACCCTGTTAGTCACATCCTATTACTTTTGAGAGGTAGTGATCTTCATCACACTATTTTAAGATAATGTGTGTTGTAGCTTGGGGTTCCCAGAAAGCAGACCCTGAACAAGTACTTGGGTGTAGAAAGTTATCTAGAATGTGATTCTGGGAAGCATAAAAGAAGTAGGGAGAGTGATAATGGGCAGGCGAAAAGCCAATAAAGAGTGAATAAGTGGTTTAATGCTATGAGCAATGGGAGCTCCATCTCTGAAAATAAGTTGACAGCATGTCCTGGAAATGTCCCATTGAGGAAAGGGGAAGACATTCCTGAGGGTGTTAAATCCTCAGTAATTCCAGACGGCCATGTCTGTGAGCAAAGCACACGGAAGAAACCCTTAAAGCTAAGAAATAGAAAGCCATGGTGGTTTGAGGAAGGAAACTATCGCTGCTCATGGATGCTGTTCATCTCAGCTGCAAGTGAACTTAGACAAGGGCTGGGGGGCTATGGATGAGCATCAACAGCATCTGCTGCAATGTGTAATTATAGATTTGCTTTCATTTTTATTTAAGAATGTTTTCCCAAGTGGTTTGTTGGGGCTTCATTTTTTAAATGTGTATGCTTTTAGATTTTAACACGAGTATTCATTGCACATTAAATACACATTCTCAGCTGTAATATGTAAGTTTTTCTGTAAATGGAAGAAAGGACTACAGATGAATCTTGAGGAAATTTTACATTTCAGAACAATAAACACAATTTTTTTTAGCATAGCTGTTTTACAGATTTCTTTTACTCATTCAATTAGTAACTACTCCAGTGTGTTATTGTTTAAATCATGTAACATTTTTACATTCCTTCAAGTTTTTTATTTTGAAATAATTTCAGAATCAGAAAAATTGAAAGGAAAGTACAGAAAACTCCTGCATAAACTTTATCCAGATGTAAGGGTCTCTTTCTGGACTCAATTCTGTGTCATTGATCTATTTGTCTATCCTTTCGCAAATATCACACTGGTTTGATTATTAGAGCCTTATGGCAAATGTTAAAGTCAGAAAGTATTAAAAATATATATATATATATATACACACACACACACATATATAGCAAAAAGTCTTCCAATTGTGTTGTTTTATTAAGAAATGTTTTTGCTTTTAGTTCCTTTGGTTTTCATATGTATAATATATATTACATATATTTTTGAGACAGGGTCTCAGCATGTTGCTCAGGTTGGTCTGAAACTCCTGGGCTCAGACAATTCTCCCGCCTTGACCTCCCAAACTGCAGGGATTACAGGTATGAGCCACTGTGCCCAGCCTGATTTTCATATACATTTTAACAGAAGTATTTAAAGCTCTAAGTTTCCCTCTAAGCCTGCTTTAGCTGTATTTGACAAATTTTAATATGTTGTACTTCATTATTCATTTTCAAAATATCTTCAAACGTCTTTCTGATTTTTTCCTTGACCTTTGGATTACTTAGAAAAGAGTTGATTAATTTCCAAATATTTAAGGTTTTTATAGATTTTAGGGTTTTTATAGATTTTATTGTTTTCTATTTTTGATGTAATTTTATTAGAGAACATCCTCTTTGTGATTTCAATCCTTTTAAATTTATTGAAATTTTTACTGCACAGCTAATGTTCATATTTTATTGGTGAACATACCATTGACAGCTGAAAATATGTAATCTGCATTTGTTGGTTAAGACATTCTATAAACATCAATCAGGTCAAGGTGGTTGATAGCACTGTTCTGATATTCTGTTTGTTTTAGTTCCTTTTGTGTTACTGTAAGGGAATACCTGAGACTGGGTAATTTATTGTTTTTACAGAAAGGTTTATTTAGTTCATAGTTCTGCAAGCTGAGAAGTTCATGGTCATGGTCCAGGCTTCTGGCGAGGGCTTTTGTGCTGAATCACAATGTAGCAGATGGGGGGTGGACACATTCAAATAAGAGAAAATCTGAGGGGTGTCCTGGCTTTATAACAACTTCCGGTCTTGAGGAAACCAATCCATTCCCACAAGAACTAACCCAGTCTCCCAAGAGCAAGAACCCACTACCTCGAAAGCAACACCACGCAATTTGTGAGGTACCTGCCCCCATAATCCAAACACCTCCCACCAAGTTCCACTTCCCAAAATCATCACATTAGGGATTACATTTCCACATGAATTTTGGAGGGGACAAATATTCAAACCACA
This sequence comes from Rhinopithecus roxellana, assembly GCF_007565055.1. Lineage (NCBI taxonomy): Eukaryota > Metazoa > Chordata > Mammalia > Primates > Cercopithecidae > Rhinopithecus > Rhinopithecus roxellana. Next base: position 11,775,622 of record NC_044552.1, read on the forward strand.
GCAATGACTTTATTGATTTCTTTGTCTAGTTGTTCTATGAATTGCTAAGAGAGGCATGTTGCAGTCTCACGTTTTCATGGAATTGACTATTTCTCCCTTTAATTCTATCAATTTTTGACTAGCATATTTTGAAACCCATTATTAAACTTAAACACATTTGAGATTGTTGTCACTTCCTAGAAAACAAACTCCTTTATCATTACAAAATATCTTTATCTCTGGTAATGCTCTTTGTCTTGAAGTCTGTTTTATCTGATATGAATTCCACTGCACTCTACTTATCGTTACTATTTGCACCGTACATCTTATTCTATCCATTTCCTTTTGATCTGTCTATAGCCTTATAATTAGAGCACTTTTGTATACAGTACATAGTTAAGTATTGCTTATTATCCAGTTTGATCATCTATGCAGTTTAATTGGAGTGTTTAGTTCATTAATATTTAGTGCACTGTTGCTATGATTGGAATTAGGCCTATCATTTCATTATGTATTCACCATCTGTCCTTTTAAGTTCTTGCTCCCTAGTTCCTCTATTCTTGCCTTATTTTAGATTCTTTGAATTTTTTTAAAAATGTTTAAAAATTTTTTTAAAAATATATTTATCTGTCAGCTTTTTAGCTTTACTGCTTTGCATATTATTCATTGGACACTATGGGGATTACAATACACACTATAAAATTTTCAGTCTTTTTACAATCAACATTCTATCTCTTCCCATATTCTATGGGAATATGTATTGTATTATACATATATGTATATGTTGGTATATGTATTACATCTGTAGACAATATATGCCCCCACAAGAATTTTGTGTAATCAGTGCTTTAAACAGATCTATGTAGTGTAAAAGTAAGAAAAAACTTATTTTATATTTACCCAGGTATTTACCATCTCTAATTTTTTTTTCCTGAAAACATAAATTTACATCCAGTATTACTTTCTTTCAGTCAGAAGAACTTCATTAGCAATTTTAGTGCATGTCTGCTATTGAAAACTTCTCTTGATTGTGTTTTATTTGAAAATGCTTTTTGTTTGCCTTCATTTTAAAGGATATTTTCAGCGAATATAGAATTCGGAGTTGAAAGCTTGTGTTTTTCTTTCAGCAGTTTAAAGAAGTTATTCCATTTCCTTCTGGTCCCCAGAGTTCCTGATAAGAAATCAGTGATTATTCAGAATGTTGTCCCATTGTATGTAGAATGTCATTTTTCTCTAGCTGGTTTAGATATTTTCTTTTTCTATTGAGCCTACTTCCAGTACTTTTTCTGCCAATTTTTCTTCTGGGACTCAAATTACTCATATATTTGATACTTTGATATTTTCCATGGTTTCACGTGGGTTTTTAAAATTCATTTCTGTTTAAATTATTATCTCTTTGGCCTACAGCTTGGATAATTTCAAGGTCACTAACTCTTCTATTGTATACAGCGTGCTGTCAGACACATACAGTAATTTTTAGATTTCAGATATTGTATTTTTTACTTATATAATTTCCATTTATTTCCGTTTTTTATGGTTTATAATTCTCTGGTGAGATTTCCAATATTTTCATTTATTTTAAGTATATTTTCCCCTACCCTTGAGCATAATTGGGATAGCTGCTTTAAAATCCTTGTCTGTTAATATGTGGACTTCTGTCCTATGGTTCTCTAAGCCAGTAGGTTGATGGGTTTTTATCCATGTTTTGACACCTCACAGGACAGCAACTGGGACTTGTCCTCAAGCTAAAAGCCTTAAGAATGTGAGACTCATTCAGTCCTCTTCCTTGGTTTAGCTTTTAGTGCTCCTTTAGTATGTGCCTGCTTTTATTTGCTCCCCGATGCCTTCAAGTAGTTGTTTTTTTAATATTTTGTCTGAAGGATATTTTTTATTATTTGTGAAAGTACTGAGTTTATAGAAGCTAATCCATCATTACCAATTAATCACTTTTGACCATATTTTTTGTGATTTTCTAAAATCGGGGCTATCATGCAACTTATATAATGGAATTTCTGTGATTATCAAAAACTTTCAAATTTGAGTAATGTATATGAATAAAATAATTTCATCGTTATTTGTTTGAAACTGCCCCTTTACCTATAGACATTATGCCAACCACTAGGGTCTATTAGAAGTTTACAGAAGAAACCTGGTGAAAACCACCTATGTGTATAACAGATAAACTTGCCTTTTTTTTCCTTTTTTCTTTTTTCTCACTACCTATCTGTATCATCGATATACTTGCTTTTTTTTTTCTCACTACGTTACATTTTTTATTTTATCCCTTTTTAATTCTTCAGTCTCAGTTCATTCTCATTTTAAATGGACAGGTATCCCATCCTTTATTCTCCAGAAAACAAAATCCTAGGTGTTAAATTTGAGGCACTTTATACTGACAGTTACCTCTCCACTGCCTCTACTGAAATACACAGCAAATATTATCAACTTCTACTTCTCTCTTCAAAATAATACTTGCGTTTCTCTTCATTCCCAAAGCAAGACTCACAGATTCTGAACATGTAGTATGTGCTCAATAAATACTCAGGTGAATGAAAGAATCTCATCCATCGGTATGCCTCTGTACATTTTTCTTGAGCCACTACTTCATCCAGAAATTCCTTTGCTAAGAGACAAAATAGTCTTAATTGCATACTCTGCACGGTCTTGGCTCTATATCTCAAATTATGTTTAACATTTCTCCTAATAGATATTTAATTCTAAATACGATTGATAATAAACTAGAAACAAAAAGACTCAAAGCTTCTTTAGCAGACATTTATTTTCCTCCCTCTATCCTCTCCCAGCTCATGGTTCATTTAATGTCAGCCAAGGAGGCTTATCTATGGATGATAGAAGGTCTATCCAGTTCCCCGAGCAAGTAGGCAGATAAACTGATGATAGAAGTGATCCTTAAGTAGTTCAGAGATGAAAGTTCTCTGAGACCTGATTCAACTTGGAATTACTTGTGCTGAGTTTTAAACCCCTCATCTGGAAGAGTCCATTCCATTATATAGTGTGGAAAGCGATTACTTTCCAGAAAGCTGTTCTTTGGTGTCAGTTACTGAATTCTCTGCAGCCGGTGGAAGTTTCTTTGTTCTCATCTGACTATGAGGCACCCCACCCTGACAAATGGCCTCTAATAGTCAGGACCAACCATCCAGGCTTCTGTCTCTCAATTATTTGCACTCTGGGTCCCCTGCTTTGATGCATACATTTACTTTTTTACACAGTTCATTTTCCTTTAGCTATTATCTCATTTCAATTAATACTGAATGGTTTCAGATTATCCTCTTCTATGCCGTAATGTTGAATTACAGATAGATAGATAGATAGATAGATAGATAGATAGATAGATAGATAGATAGATAGATAGATGTTTATGTATTTAACTAAAGTAATATTTTGTGCTTGCCCATCTTCATACACACAAGTCTGTGCTCATATACAATATTTCTACAGCACTTTGAATAGGAAATTGAATTGATACAAAGGCTTGTGAGATGTAAATCTTATTCATAGTAAAAGGACTCCTGCATCTGAAGACTGTCCTATAAACCATCTCTACAACATGCATTAAATTCATGTTTCTCTGTTCAGACTCTGACCCAGGTTCTCTAATGTCACGCAGCGTCTTTGCCTCTAGATGCTCCAAATGCCCATCTATACTTCTCACCTCTCCTACACTCCAGAGGTTTAAATTCAGATTTCTTTACACTATAATTTTTAAGTGTCTTAAGATCCTTTCAAAAACTTTCTCTACAGTCTCTTTCTTCCTCAAAGAGTATATATGTGATCAAACCAACCTCCAAACTCAGCTTTGTTTGGAGGAATGATTAAGACTTTTTCATTTGTGTATTTTATCCCTATTGATCCACAAAATTCTCTTAATTTTTCTTTTGTTTTGTGGTGGTGTTGTTCTTCATATGTATCGAAACAGTCACAAAATAACCAGTCAACTCAGGCAATTTTCAGAACAATCACTTAAGCAATGTGTAGTAATGACAGATAAAACAGAACAGGTCAATTAGATGTTCCCTACTTAGCCAATTATTTGTAGATATAAACATAACTCTCTATTCACATGTGAAGTCTTTGTTCATTTGCATTAAGGCTGCATGGCCATATCTGTTCAAATTTGCAGAGTGTCATATTTTATTATGATGATCATTGTAAAATAGATTGCTAATATCTTCCCCCACCCAAAATCTGTCAGAGATATTTTAGGTATCACTGCACCACTAACTCAAGCTGTTCATATAGAATGAAGGTAATCAGAATTGAGAGAAAAAAATAGGAAAGAAAATAAAAACCATTTCTCAAAAGTGCAGGAGCACATGAAAACTCGTCTAGCTAATCATCAGGAGTGTAAAATTTTTATTTCTCAGTTAATAAGCACCACCTGTGTTTATAAGAAGTCTCTGATGACTTGTTGTTTTGTCTCTCACCAAGAATATAAAATGGTCTCAGATGGATTTCATAGAGTATATGCAGATTATTAATATACTTTCAAATCCCACCTATATGACTGATGTAGCCTTCATTGTCTTCTTTCCACTCTCTACTACATACTTTCTTCTTTAATTTTTTTATTGAAATGATATAGTATAAAAAATCATTGACTACATATAAATCAATTGTCTGTGACATGTTACAGGGAAAAAGAAAACATCAAGATTGCCAATAACAGGCACTCAGTCTCATAAAACTTGTAATCAACTTCCAAGCCAAGGCGTAAACTGTAATATATTGCCACAAACCTATAACAATAATAAACTATTTGAATTGCACCTTCACATTCTCCGTCGTTAATAACAAATAAGCCTGAAAAAATTTTGACAGTCATTCATTTTAATGGGTGTCTGCTTGTTTATCAGATTGTGTCATCTGGCATTACAAAATACAGCCTTATCCTTGAAAGGGTATGTAGAGAGAAAGTGTCTAAGCTTTGGATACTAACTACAGGCAATAAGGACTCCATTTGTTGGAAAATTTTAAGAGTAACGTATTCTCTATCTCAGCTCAAACAAAGATTATACCAAGCCTTTTCTTAGTCCTAAGTGAAAATAAAAAAGCATATCCTCCATCTGATTAATTTTTATTATTAGGACTCCTCCAGACATCTATTGCTGCAGAAAAGCCACTTCAAAATGGTGACTTGAAACAATAACAATCATTTAGTTTGCTTATAAATCTGTTAGCTAGCTGGGCTCCACTTGGCAGTTTTCATCTGAGGTCTCTCATACAGTGGCAATCAGCCTGTGGCTGGGTCTGAGGGCTGAGGTCGTCTTAAGAACTTTTCATTCATGTTCAGTGCCTGGGCTGGGAGGATTCAAACAGCTGGGTGCTAGAACAGCTGGAGTTCCCTGGGCGGCTCTCTCTGCCTGTCATCTCTCCATGTGGTCTCTGCATGTGCTGGCCTCAGGGTAGCCAGACTTCTCACATGGTGACTGAAAGCTCAGAGCAATTGTCCCGAGAGGGAGCAGGTGGAAACAGAATCATCTTTTAGGACCTAACATCCCAAATCACACTTTGGCCGTGCCCTACTAGCCAAGACTGTCACACAAGCCCAGGTTCAAGGGGAAGAAATATACATGCCACCTCTCGAGGAGGAATCAATGAGGTTCTTAGATAACGGGGGAAACAGTGTGGTCAATTATTTTTGCAAAATACACTCTGCCACCTAGACTTCTGTGGCACACTTACACACTCCAATGCACACACACTCACACACAACAAACAGAATTCTTGCTTGATAACGTAGCGAAATACCATGAGGCTAATAGTGCAAAGTTTCCTGAAATGCTTCCAAAAGCTCTCACAGTTGTGCTGTAGTTACTTTGTAAACGACCATGTTAGACAAATAAAATCGAGTTCGTAAAAAGATGTCTTAGTGCCTTTAGTACACCAAGAGGCAGAAAGAATCTCAGAAGCCTGGTTGCTCAAAATAGGGCTTATGGACCAGCAGCATCGCGTCATTTGGGCGCTGGTTAGGAACGCGGATGCTCAGGCCCCACAAGGACCTGCTGAGTTAGCATCACCCCCAGGTGATCTGCATGCACATCAAGCATTGTCTTAGAGGACTGTGTAGTATGGAGTGTTCACTAAACAAATGTGTCTGTGGAGTCCTACCCTGGGCACTTCCTGGGATTACTGGGAATCCAGTTTGGGATCCCTGTGATGTGAGTGTTCATAGGGACCTGCAGCCACCCGCACACCATGCCCGACTCTCTAAATCTTCTGCCAAGAAAAGATGGCTCAGATCTCACGCCTGAGAGGAGTGAAAAAAAGGCTCCTGGCACCTAACCACCTGGCTGTCTAAACTCTTCTCGCCCTCCCCACAGCCCACTGGGGCATGGGAAGGTGGGCTCTTTTCATAGCTTCCTTTCCTATTTCATTGGAATTTCCCCTACACCATCATCTAATTTATACTTCATTCTTCACTGCACCCTGGTGCCCAGGGCTAGTCACATAGGAGGGAGTCCATCAGAATCTGTGCAATGAAAGAATAAGTGGGCTGGATGCAGTGGCTCACACCAGTAATCCCAACACTTTGGGAGGCCAAGGCAGGAAGATTGCTTGAGGCTAGAAGTTCAAGACCAGCCTGGGCAACATAGCAAGAATCCATCTTTACAATTTTTTTTTTAAATCAGCCATATATGGTAGTGCATGCCTGTAGTCCCAGCTACTCAGGAGGCTGAGGCAGGAGGATTGCTTGAGCCCAGGAGATCAAGGATCTAGTGAGCCATGATCACACCACTGCACTCCAGCCTGGATGAAAAAGTGAGCCCCTGTCTCTAAAAAAGTGGGGGTGAGTGTAGTGGCTCATGCCTGTAATCCCACTGCTTCGGGAGGTTGAGGCAAGAGGATCGCTTGAGACCAGGAGTTCGAGACCAGCCTGTGCGGCATGGCAAGACTCCATATGTACAGAAATTGTTTTTTAAAACATTAGCCAGACATGGTGGCACATGCCTGTAATCCTAGCTACTTGGGAAGCTGAGGCAGAAGGATCACTTGAGCCCAGGAGGTAGAGGTTGCAGTGAGCTATGATCACACTACTGTACTTCAGCCTGGGAGACAGAGCAAGACCCTGTCTCACAAAAAAAAAAAAAAAAAAAAAAAAAGGAATAAGTGAATGAATGTTAGCAGATGGGAAACAGAGGAAGAAACCAATTCATAGCTATGGGAACATGGGTCAGGAAGAGCAGCCACTACATGTTTCCTTTTCCTTTTCAAGTGTACCTGTGCTCTCCCTTGTCTTACTCAGATGTGCCTCCCCTAAGTCAGTTGCTCAGCAGAGGACCCAGAAAAGAATGACAGTAAGTTTTATTTAGAAGCCTCACTGAAAACTATAGACTGAAGCCTACAGCTCAGGGGCAGTTCTGTCAGAGTGCTCCAACACAGTATTGCAACTCACAGTTTATATTCAGTTAGTGAAGATTCAGTATGTGCAAATCACATGAAAATTTGGGTGTAAGAGTACATCTGGTTATAGATTACTGAAGTACATTTGGTTATAGATTGTGGACGCATAATCACTAACCCTGTCAGATGTTATCTTATGTGTAGGAAAAGGCAAGGCTAGGTCATTTATCTTTTAAGGAATGTAATGACTCAGGCAAGAGACGTGGGGAGGCTGTGTGCTCTATTCTGTTTTGTCTTCAAGGCATTCTTCCAGAGAGCTGCATTTCATCAGAGTTGCGGGTTCAAGCCGAAATGAGCAAACATGGCTGCTTATGTTGGTTACTTCGTCTCATAATAGTCAAGTCTGTGTATATACTGGCAGGCTTTCCCCAATTTCTGTATTCCTCCTCCTTTATTTTCTCCTCCTCCTTGTGTAAGCATATAGCACTCAAGGTTGTTTTGTTTATTGTGAAGAAACGGGGAAGAGGAGGAGGGAAAAGGATGTCAGGGGTCTGAGGGATTTGGGGGTGATCAAGGAAGATAATGACCGTAAGAAACAGCAACACAAAACCAGCTCAGTGCTTGGACAGGGTTGCAAGGGGGAAAAAGTCCCTCATAGCGGAAGTCTGTTCAGATGCTAAAAAGCAGAGGCCACTGCTCAGAATAGGGGAGCATAGGCAACTCTCCACGAGAAGAGCAGAGGAGAGGGGCTCACATGTCTAGTGATGTGGCACAACAGCACAGCGAGGAGTCTCTGGGTCAGGGAGCTCAGAGGGCTCATTGGGAAGAATAGCAGCTTGGGATTTTATCATGGGAAGGCCACATCTTACCAATGGATGATAGCTGTTGGGTGAGGTGATGCAGGTATGCAAAGCAGGCAGTTTCTAAATGGCTTTAAAATGTGCTTTTTTGAGCTATTTTAAAAATAATTGATACGTACGAATTTGCATTGGGCACTAGCGAGCACTTGAGCTAATGGGTCTCAGCCCACAGTCAAAAAATTAACAACTGTGGGGCCAGTTCGCAGAGGCTGTCAATGCATGGCTCACATATATGAGAGAGAAGGAGGGTGTCAAACATTCCCCAGCATCCCACCGCGAGGTGGAGAAAGCAGGGAAGAGGTTGAAGTGGCTAAGAGGTTTTTCTTGGATGCTAGGATTAGCTAATTACACATCAAGTAACCCAGCATGGCCCACCCTGTACTATCCTGTAGTGGCAATTCAAGAATCACTGGAATCGATCAAACCATGGAAAATACAAATTGCTCTCATTTACGGATTCTTTGGGGATGGAAGTACCGTACTAAATGCTGTCAAAATACCTAGGCTTGTCAAAAAGATGTCATGATTTTACATTTGTTTGATGCTTTACCATAAAATCGAAAATGTCAACCACAATCCTTCTTGCTTAAGAAAATGCTGTGTATATGGAAATGGAGCAGTTTGATTATGATGACACTATTGACTGGATTTTGGTTATGCATTTTTTTCAATAAGAAATAATTTACATGGAGTTTGTGTTTCTTTTTTTTTCTCTCTCTTTTTTTTTTTTTTACAGAAGGCAGTATCATTAGTTGGGCACTCAGACTGCATAACCCTTCTTACAACAGGCTCAGTCACAAGGAACCATGTAGATTGGAAAAAGAAACACATTACTGCACACCCATGAAAGGGGTCTTTGTAAAAGCACAGGGGGCAGGGAGGTACATCTAGATCAGTCAGCCTCCAACACAGGGTGAGATATTATCAAACCAGATTTCACTCAAGCTAACAGCTCTTAGCTCTCGAGTTCAACTGTTTTCTAATACATCACGTTTTCCATTAAAAGGCAAACTATTGGTGGCATTTTTGGTGGGGGAGATTATAGAAAATAATTTCAGAATGTTCATGTCCCCTTCTATGGGACAGAGGGAAAGGCCTTTCATATCCAGGTAGCAATTCTAGAAAAATGAAGCCTCTCATGTTGGAAGAAAAATAAACCAATTTTTAATACTCAAGAATACAATGGCTGTTTCCGTTTTCAACCTGGTGGTTTATTTACACTTGCGGGACCATTACAGATCTCCTGCGAGGCAGATGAAGTGGATTTCATTTCTGCTGTTACGATCCATAATAGCTGCACCACAAGAAACAGCAATTCCCCTTCTACATCAAGTTATGCTAAGTGAGGACATAACATAAGTGACTTCACACGAACATGGGAATTATATAAATGAGTTGTTTAGGTAAAAACCACTGCTAAGTTAAGCTACCTATTTTTTCGCTCATGAGGGTTGAATACAGTGACAAACTCATTTGTGGATGTTGGGCAATTTGATCCAAGGTGACCTGTTACTGCCTCTGCTCAGAAATACCTATTTGTTACAGACTAATTCTCCTTTTACCAAACTCATGACTTTGAGAACAATAATCCTACCTAGTAGTTTGCAAAATCCATTAGGCTTGGACAAGGTACCTTTTTTTTTTTTTTTTTTTTTTTGAGAAAGTCTTATTTGGAAAGATCAGTGTAGGGATTCAAAGCCTACTGGTTAAAACCATTCCTCTGTTCCTGGACAGGTCCTCACTCACTAAGCCATCCAAGGTGCAACTTCGCCATCCCTTGCCCATGATCCATTCCAATGTCCTACAGATGTACAAATCTGTAGCATTTCTTTGAGGTAAGACCTCAAATCCCTCAGGCCAAAGTCTTTCCACACAGTTGACTTTGCAAAGAAGCTGATTTATATCAAGAGTGGAAAACATTTTCTTACTTAAATTCTCACAAGATAAATAATTAGGTCTCTAAATAAAGGCTTGAAGCATTTCTGATTTTACACAAAGACATACATCAGCACAAGAAAACATGTTAGCACATTCAAAAATAACACCATCATTTAATATCTATATTAAACCTTCTCTTAAAAGCAAGAAACAAGTAGGAGATTGAGTCGGAGTTGTTGCACTGCGTCAGCCTCTTCTCAGCCTGTGTCCTAAATTCTCACCTATCATTCTAGCCCTCCTCTAAGCGCAAACATCCAAGCATGTGAAAGTTTTGTGTGCAGGTGTGTTTCCTATACCTGCCTCAGTGTGAAGCCACCCTGTTTCTGGCCCTGAGGAGAAGTTCTCTTTCCTTGTAGCAAGATAATGTTTTAAAAAGCTGACTTTTAAACCTCTTACTGAATTTTTTAATGGATTAAATTCATCATGTCACCAGCTGCTGTGCAGCTAATAGAGCCATAAAACACTGTATTAAAGGATTACCCATGCAAAATTTCCTCTGGTGCTAATGTGAATTTTAATACTTTTAACATTTAGTTGAGATGGGAATGTCCAAGAACAGCTTGTTCAATAGGTTGTTCTATAAAATTAAGTTCGTCGTCTCATCAGAAATGCCAGGACTCCATTAAGTTAAAATTTCACAGAGAGGCTACGATGATTCACTGTGCAGCATTTGTGAGGAGAGAGACAACATCTGCTTCTACATTAATGCTACTTAAAAAAAAAAAAAAAAAAAAAAAAAAAAAGGAAGAAAGAAGGGAGGAGAAAAGCAAAATAGTCATGAATCCCGTAAGTTCATGGAGACTGGGCTGAACAGAAGAAAACGCTAACTTCAGATTTGTGGAAGGTCAATTTATAAAAACTGAAAACAATGCTAATAATTGGGAACACCTGAATTTATAGCCTCTTACGAGTCACTTGTCAGAAGGTCAAAAAGTCTTAAAGACACACAAAGTGGCAATTATACAAAATCACATGGATATCAAACTTGGCATAACAAGAAATGTGATTATCTATATCTAGGCGACAGGAGAAACAACAGAGGGAAAAATGTAGCTGATAGGGAGTGAAAAGAATCACAGGGAAGGATGGTGGAAATTATATAGTTCAAGTTCTTCATTCTACAGGGGATAATGCTGAGACCTGAGAAGTTGTAGCTTGCCCAAAGGTTACACAGCTAGTCACATGCAGATTGGAGAATAGATTGCAGGTTTGCCGACACCCAGCCTGAGAGACCATGTGTCTCCCTTACGTATCTATAAATACATACATATCGATTTTATTTATGTGAAATGACTTACATATTAAGCAACAATAAAGAAGCAAGGAGTAGACTATAATAAGATCAGGAACCTCTGGTGATATGTTGATAAATAAGCGAACAAAGCTGTATGTACTGTGTATCGTTTCCAAAATAGTTCTAAATCAGACCACCTTCAGAATACTGAACTTGAAATTTTATATTCTTTGTTTCATCTCCTTCCCCTTTTTTCCTGAGTGACCCTTCAAATCCTGATTGCAACTCTCACCTGTGCTTCTGACACATTCCAGCATTTCATTACTTGCTAAAGAAATTGCATCTTTAGTGAGGCTACTAAAAACAATGCAATTTTTCTTGAATGTTGTTTGATAATTAGGCTAAATGTAATCATCGACGGAGGCTGCAAATTCTCATCACAATTAAAGTGGACATTAGAGTGTGTACCATGCCCTATTTGAAAATACAACCCAAGGATAATTGGTTTTCATGGAAATTCTCCAAAGCCAATGTTCTTCACCCCGGCTGAATTTTGTCCACAGCTCCATATTTTGTACTCTGTATGTATTGCTGTTCTGAGAGCCTGTCATTTCTTATCAGAATGAGAAAGGCTAAAGAGATAATATTTCAATAACATACTGGCCTGATCATAAAATAACTCAATGGAAATGTGTAACTGCCTCAGGCAGCTCGGCAGGGTACTCAGCAGTCAGATGATTTCTATTCTGGGTTTTTTTTTATATGGTTACATTTTCTGTTATATCAGACATCCCCTCAAGTCTTAGTTATGCTTTTATTCAAAAGGGAGAACCACAGTATAAAGACCTACAAAACTTATTATGATATATTACTCTAAAGAAATAAAAGTCGCTGCCACAGTGGCATATTGATAAGGACAGGCCCGCCTCTTTCATTGACCTTTCTCCATCGTCTCCCCCACCCGGGGTTGAGGCTGAGCTTCTCAGTTGCTAGGCAACAGGGGTCACAGTTTTCAGGTCTTAAACGCACAACCTAGTCAAAAAGAAGATGTGATCTTCAGAGAGAAGGCAGATACTCGGCAGCAGTGAGAATTTCAATACGTATGGAGGTTTTTGATTTTTTTTTTTTTATCATGCTAAAGGCTGAAATATGGAGAAACTTTGACTTGTCAAAAGATTGTAGGAACAGGTTTTTAAGTTCTGGTGATTAGAATCTATTACTGAAACAATATGAAAAAATACAGTCAAGCTTCTTTTTGATAAAGGCACTGACATACGGCTTAGGATTTTAGCTGCCAGGAGAATGATGATCAAGACTTGTCAAAAACAGATCTTGGGAGATGAATTTGGGGGCTGATTTGGAGATGAGGGCTTTTTGGTTTGGATTTTTGTTGTTGTTTTGTTTTAACATTCCTTCTCAAACATTCCTGCATTCTGCCATGTTTAAGAGCAGTGCTGCAGGCAACACAGCCGCTCCTGAAGGTCAGTGCAAGAAAGCTCATTCCCCACCCCTTTTCCTAGCACCAAGTCAGCACTCCCTTTAAACTTTAATAAAGGGCAGGAGAAAGAACTTATTCCTCAACCGGAGAGGAACATGGCACCTCTATGTAATTGCATTTGACAATATATTCTGTAGGTATGGATTTAACTTCAATTAATATTACTCTAATAACACTTCAATCATGACAACTTTTTAAACACAGAATTTGGTAGATTTTTAACAAGTGTAAGAGTCAGTAAGAGGGCTTTTGAATTTCCCAATTCATGGTCTACTTGAATATTTTTGTCCTAGAAAAAGAGCGGCAATTTTTATTTCACCTTATTTTAATACCCACTCACTTTGTAAATAATAGTAATATCTTGGGGAAGATAAATAATTATTAACTCCAAAAGTTTTAATTTGCTTAATGTGATGTTTTGAGAGAGAGAAGAATAAAAAGTGTGTGTGAGCGTGTGTGTGTGTGTGTGCGTGTGTGTGTGTGTGTGTGTGCGTGTGTGTGTGTTTGTGCGTGTGTGTGTGTTGGGAGAAGATAGCTAATTATAAACTCCAGATGAATAATTTGAAATCTGGACTTTAGAAAGCCAGATATAAGGGTTTCCCGGTTTCTTTCACTCTGGGCCATATCTAAGTTCCTATAGCTCCCACCTGATTTGAGCCCTGGCCGCAAGATAGACATCCCAGCTCATATAAATAGCAATGAGATAGCCAGGGGGCAAGTTATGTGCCTGGAGACTGTGGCTGTCAGATAACTCCAATGATTTCTTTGGCCCTTCAGGGTGAAAAATTTACTTCATACTTTTTTTGTCTAATATTTGCCATTTTCCTTTCCCTGAAGATAACTGTCATTTTTAGATATGTCTGCTGCCTTTTCCAAGTTGTCAGCATCAAAAGAACATAAAACGAGGCAGTTGGAAAAGATGTAGACCCTGTTTCACTGAGTGAGAAGCACAGAGACGCTTGAAAAGGCAGAATTGGGCCAGGTGAGGTGGCTCACGTCTGTAATCCCAGCACTTTGGGAGGCGGGTGGATCACCTGAGGTCAGGAGTTCAAGACCAGCCTGGCCAACATCGTGAAACCCTGTCTCTACTAAAAATACAAAAATTAGCCAGGTGTGCTGGCATATGCTGGTAATCCCAGCTACTCTGGAGGCTGAGGCATGAGAATTGCTTGAACCTGGGAGGCAGAGGTTGCAGTGAGCCAAGACTGCGCCACAGCACTCCAGCAAACTGGAACAGGAGCAAAACTCCATCTCAAAAAAATAAAAAATAAAAAGGCAGAATGGGTGAGATGCTTCTCAGCTATTGCTAAGCATCCTCCTCAGATCTGTTCTGCACCAGGTCCTTGCTGACTTACAGATCCTGCTTTTTGTTCACTCTTAGCCATGGCTTCCAAAACTCACAGGCCACAGAGGGCAGGAAGGCGAAAAATGACTTTCTTTCAGAGTGGCCTCCTACAATCATAAGGACAATCTTGGATGGTGTTTCTAGGCCTGTGTGGACAGTGGACTGGAACCGGTCCAGAAACTGGCTGGCTGGTCTACAAGGAGGCAAGTACAGAGTCAGGAGTAAGAATTTTTTTATTATTATTATTATTCTCTTTTTCAGGCAGTCTCACTCTGTCGCCCAGGCTGCAGTGCAGGGGTGCAATCTCGGCTCACTTCAACCTCCACCTCCTGGGTTCAAACAGTTCTGCCTCAGCCACCCGAGTGGCTGGGATTATAGGCGCACACCACCACACCAGGCTAATTTTTGTATTTTTATTAGAGACAGGGTTTCACTATTTTGGCCAGGCTGGTCTCGAACTCCTGACCTCAAATGATCCACCAGCCTCAGCCTCCCAAAGTGCTGGGATTACAGGCTTGAGCCACCGCACCTGACCAAGAATAAGAATTTAGAAACTTTCACCACCATTGGATAGAGTCACTATATGCCTGTTGAATCTAATAACAAAAAAAAGATCCTGTGTATTGTATGTCTTTTTCTATGAAACTCTTCTAGTAATTTTTATAATATATTATATTTTATCAAAGTATGGGCCCACAATGGATTGGACCTTTTTTTATTTTTAAGTTTTTTTAAATGCTGGCCCTGGAAAAGGACTGTCTTGAGCTGAGGTTATTGTGTTCAACCTGCAACGGTCCTGGTGAAACTACGATGAACCAGATCTCTACACAGAAAAGTCTTTACAGTAGAGAGGCAGGAGCCCGTTGAGGGTTCCAGGGGGACTCTTCTGCCCGAAATCTGTTTGCCCTAAAGGCCACGATGCTTGCAATTGTTTTCTTTGAGCTAAGCATTTCTTCTCTGAGTTTATTTATTTATTTATTTATTTATTTTTATTTATTTATTTATTTATTTTTGAGACAGAGTCTCGCTCTGTCACCCAGGCTGGAGTGCAGTGGCATAATCTCGGCTCACTGCAACCTCCAGCTCCTGGGCTCAAGCGATTCTCCTGCCTCAGCCTCCCAAGTTCTTGAAAGGCAAATCAATATAGATACATTGATACCTGTGTGGGTTCACCGTTACACTGATTTTCACTGAGTGTAGAAGGCAGACGTTGACCACTGTTGCAAGAGGAAAAAAAGCAAATAATAATAATAACAAATAAAATAATTTGGGTTAAGTGTAGCATTTTGTGGAGAATCCAAGAATCCTCGTTCTGACAGGGGTCCTTGTGCCTCCATACAGCTTTTGCCTCTCTATCTATCTCTGCTGCTTTCCACCAGGCTGCATCTCCCCACAGTCCCCCGGGGGAGTGGTCCTGACTTCTCCAGAATCTTTCTTACCCTGCTCCAGCCGAGAAAGAACCAGAAGTTCCTTCAGAGGACAACTGGAGTTTGCCCCTCGTCGAACTTTGTTCTTAGATCCATTCTCCACATTCCCCCTGCTCTGTCTGTACCTCAGGGATGGTGGTTTCCAGAATGCTTGTCCTCTTGGCTTCCACTTAGATTTGTTCAATGGGAGGTGCTCACAGAAGACTGGAGCACAAGACAAACGGGGAACCAAAGATTCTCTCCTTCTCACTGTACTTTGATGGACACCTCCAGCAGTAGCTGCATCTGTCTAGGATTCCAGCTTCTACCAAGCAGTCTTCATTGTGGTTCTAGAACCATCCAATGGAACCAGCTTCTGAGATCTGGTAACGCCATCTTTCCCTGTGTCTCTTCAGCCCTTCCTCACATTGCTAATCTCTGAGCGCCCCCATGATCCTGTCTGTCTCTTAAGTTCTTCTAATACCTATGTTATCAATACACTAAATTAAATTCTCTGTTTGAAATGCCCAAGTTGATAGTTATTCTCTTGACTCGATATATGTATTTGATATTCTTATGGGTAAGAGACCTATTTGTATGGGCAACTATGTAACTAATATCTAGGCATATAGCTTGGGCAAAGAGATTTCTCACAGAGAGTAGAGTATGTGCATGTTAATCATGACTACAAGTTTCTCACTGGACTGGAAGCTCCTTGGGCATCAGAATCCTGCCTTGTTTATCCTTGTATCCCCAACACGTAATTGGTGCGCACTGGAAGTTATTTGAAATTTTTGACTTTTTAAAAAGCAGAAAAAGGAAGGTTTTACTTGAATACTTTTAAATAAAGAAAAATATGTGTTCATTCTGTACTGTGCAGAAGTCAGACTACAGTCCTTCATTTAATCTTTTTAAACCACAGAAATCCCTGGACACTCTGGGTTTTAGACCAATCATTAGCCTAGCATTTTGGTGATATAATGAGCCCAAAGGAACATAATTTTCCAATTAAAAAAAAAAAACTCAATCAGATTTGCCTTCAAAAAGGAAGGAATTGTTTCAGTAGAATTCCTTGCTGAAACCCAGATTCAGCTAGTCAGTTTCTACCTGGGCAAAGTGTACTTACTTGTAAGAGGTAAATTATCACATCGTAAAACTGTCTGGTGGGGTTCTAACTGTTTGAGGTGTTAAATACCTATGTCACCTTCAAAGAAAACTACTTTTGACATTTACTTCTTAGAAGAAAGACAGGAGCTAAGGTAGACAGGACTGGCCTCAGGCAAAATTGGGAAGTCTGGTAGATTGTTCAGTTACTTGCCTCCCTTCTTAACCCCACTCATCCCCTTTCACCTCCCTCTCTTGCGCGCACGCTCTCTCTCTCTCTCTCTCTCTGCTGCTGCTGCTGCTGGTGCTGCTGTGTCTCTCCTCACCTCCCTTAGAGTCTTCATCTACACTGAACTCCAAGTAACCGATAATAGCTTAGAAATGGCCCTGACTGGAATACGTACATTTATACAGTAAACAATTAGATCGGCGTTTCTCATATCTTAGCAACCGTTAGAATCACCTGGAAGACTATTAACATACAGGTTGCTAGGCACCACCCTAGATCCCCTTTAGGTAGTCTGGGTGAGGCACCAGGATTTGCATTTTTTAACAAATTCCCACAGGATGCTACTGCCGCTGTGTGGGGGCCACCCTTGAGAACCACTGAATTTGTGGTGATACCTACCAGGTTGGCTGAGGCAGGTTCAAGTCCTTCTGAATATGGGGCTGCCTGTTTTCACATTTCCCGAACAAGGACAAGCATCAGAATTTAGAATAAACCAACAAATAACCAAACTTTTTTTGTTGTTTTTGTTTTTGTTTGAGACGGAGTCTCACTTTGTCGCCCAGGCTGGGGTGCAGTGGCTCGATTTCGGCTCACTGCAACCTCCACCTCCTGGGTTCAAGCAATTCTCCTGTCTCAGCCTCCTAAGTAGCTGGGATTACAGGTGCTTGCTACCACGCCTGGCTAATTTTTGTATTTATAGTAGAGACGGGGTTTCACCATGTTGGTCAGGCTGGTCTCAAACTCCTAACCTCAGGTGATCCACCTGCCTCGGCCTCCCAAAGTGCTGGGATTACAGGTGTGAGCCACCGCACCCAGACCGAAACGTTTTTTAAAAATACAAATTCTCCTGGCTGTACCTCCAAGATTCTAATTTGGTAGGCCCATGGTGGCACCTAGAAATATTTTTTAAAGCACCTTATTTGATGCTGAGGCTCGGGCCTTTGGGAACTCTCTGTTGAGAGGACAGTGTGCAGGGAAAGACCACTACATTAGGCAACCCAGAGTTCCGCCCCAGCCCCATTGCTTACCACCAGTGGAACTCTAGATAAATTACTGAAACTCCATAAGCCTCCATGTGTACACTCACAAAATGGAATCTTCAGTAGCCTTAAAACTGCCTCATTTTGTCAGTCTCCTGCCCTGCCTATCGAGAGGGCAACCTCTTACTCCGGATTCTGTAGGGGAGAGAAAAGGAAAGACTGCCTGTCAATGACATTTTAAATTTGGGACTCTCAGCAAAATTTCAGGGTAGGGGGACAGACCTTCCTAATCTTTTTCAGTTGCAAAATAAACATTTTGCTCATCAATTGCTTCTTTGCAAAGTGGTGGCTGCTTGGATAATTAGCATAACCCATCTCATTGTAGATTCCTTAAGTAGAGTAGCGGAATGTTTGCAGGTGACTTAACAACAGGCCCTGCTCCTGTTATTTTCCCCCCAACTCCAAGCTATATGTTTTAATCGGGGAAAAATCCACCATCCAAAAAAACTTAGCAAAAGGAATTAGGGTCATCCTTCTAACTTGTCAGATTGATTAATGAATTTCGCAGTTGGCCGGCCCCGGTGGCTCAAGCCTGTAATCCCAGCACTTTGGGAGGCCGAGACGGGTGGATCACGAGGTCAGGAGATCGAGACCATCCTGGCTAAGACGGTGAAACCCCGTCTCTACTAAAAAATACAAAAAACTAGCCTGGCGAGCTGGCGGGCACCTGTAGTCCCAGCTACTCGGGAGGCTGAGGCAGGAGAATGGGGTAAACCCGGGAGGCGGAGCTTGCAGTGAGCTGAGATCCGGCCACTGCACTCCAGCCCGGGCGACAGAGCGAGACTCTGTCTCAAAAAATAAATAAATAAATAAACAAACAAATAAATTTCACAGTCCCCTCTTGCCACAAGAAAATGACATGACTTAGCAGTTTCCTTAATTTGTTCAATAAATAGTTTTCGGAGGTGCTACACACTAGGGCTGTATAGGTGAAGACTAACTCCTCAAAGGGCCCATGCCAGTGAGTGTAATGGTCATTTAAGCAAATCCCTCAAATTAAATGTTGTGGGTTCCTGAATAGAAGCATGTCGAGGGTACAGTGTCTCCTTAAGGAGCAAGTATGCAATAGCCTATGGAACACTAGGCTAAGTGTGTTTCAAAAAATCACTGGCAGGTCGGGTGCAGTGGCTCAGGCCTGTGATCCCAGCACTTTGGGAGGCCAAGGTGGCTGGGTTGTTTGAGCCCAGGAGTTTGAGACAGACTGGGCAACATGGCAAAACCCCATCTCTACAAAAAATGAGCCGAACATCATGGCGTGCACCTGTGGTCCCAGGTACTCAGGAGGCTGAGGTAGGAAAATTGCTTGGACCTGGAAGGTTGAGGCTGCAGTGAGCGGTGATTGCACCACTGCATTCTAGCCTGGGCAACAGAGTGAGACTTTGTCTCAAAAAAGAAAAAAAATCACTGGCAGCTCTCTAAAGGATAGAGGGAATGATTCGTGCCTAGATACAAGAAGACCAGTGAAGAGAGGGGTTTCTGACCTTCAGCATGCATAAAAATCACTTGCAAAGCTTGATTTTAAAATGCACATTCCTGGGAGCCACCCCAGATTCAGAGCCTGAAAAAGAATCCAAAAATGTGCATTTCCATGAAGTGCCAGGTGACACTGATGCTGGTGTCCTTGAGCCACACTTTGCCCAAGCAGGAATTGGGAGCACTTTGAGATGGCACAGGCAAGTGTGTCGAGGTGGCTTGCCATCTGGTGATGAGGGCCTGGAAGACAAGGGTGCTTATTGGAAAATGGATCACTCACAGTACATTCACTTGGACAAACACTGAAGCTCCCTGTGCTAGGGGCAACACCAAGATTGGAAGCAAGAGGACTCTAGAAATGTTATTTCTAGAGAACTACTAAATATTACTAGAGAAATGTGGGCTTTACACTCGCAGAACTGAGTTCAAATTTCAGCATTGCCACTTACCAACTGGGTGATTTTAAGCAAGTGACTCAGTCTCTCAGACAATTTCATCATCTATGATATGAGCAAAATAATGCCAAACTCCAGAGATTTTTAAATATTAAAGGAGATGACATACATATAAGAGAATCTGATACTGAAGCCAACATTCAGTGGGCCCATAAATGGTGAGTAGTAAGTGCATGGCCCCTGCTCTCTCACCTCACAGAGCCTAAAGGTTAAGGCTATTTTAAAACGTTAATTTTATACAAGGATGATTTGAAGAAATTTTATATTCATGGTTAAAATAGTGTTCAATGGAAGAAGATTTTTTTTTTTTTTTTGAGACAGGGTCTTGCTCTGTCACCCAGGCTGGAGTGCAATGGTGCAATCTCAGCTCCCTGCAACCTCCACCTCCCAGGTTCAGGCAATTCTCCTGTCTCGGCCTCCCAAGTAGCTGGGATTACAGGCGCATGCCACCATGCCTGGCTAATTTTTGTATTTTTAGTAGAGGCGGGATTTCACCATGTTGGCCAGGCCAGGCTTGAACTTCTTCTGACCTCAGGTGATCCGCTGGCCTCGGCCTCCCAAAGTGTTGGGATTACAGGCGTGAGCCACCGTGCCCAGCCAGGAATAAGAGATTGTTAACAGTCACCACCTTATAAGGATATTTGAAGTTTAAATGAAATAATGCATCTAAAGGCCCCAACATGTGATTTTCTTTTCTTTGAGACAAGGTCTTGCTCTGTCACCCGGGTAGGAGTGTGCAGTGCTGTGATCAGCGCTCCCTGCAACCTCAAACACTTGGACTCACGTGATGCACCTGCCACAGCTTCCCAAGTAGCTAGTACTGCAGCCACACGCCACCATGCCTGGCTATTTTTTTTTAATAGAGTCAAGGATCTAACTATGTTGCCCAGGCTGGCCTCGAACTCATGGCCTCAAGCAATCCTCCTGCCTCAGCCTCCCAAAATGCTGGGATACCAGGCATGAGCCACTGGGCCCAGCCTGTATTTATTATTTCATAGAAACTCAGCAAATGTTGACTTATTTCTCCCTTCCTCCTGCTAATTCTAATTGAGGAGATTTCTAGGAAAGTCTCATGAAGTAGATGTGGTTTGAGCAGAACTCCAATTCTCCTAAGCCAGGGCTTGTTTCAGTGGGTTTTCCCCAGTGTTTTGAAGGGATAATATTCTATCAGATTTCCAGAGCACCCCAACAACACTTCCCAGTGCTCCTAGACCCTGTTATGTTCAGCAGCACACAGATTGCAAGGCATTGTTATTGTCTTGCCACCGAATTGTACCCTACCACCGAATCGCTCCTGTCTCTGTGTGATGAAAGGCAAGGAGAAAACCTGCTGAAGTGTAACATTTAGGATCAGAAACTTGAAAGTGCTTTTTAAAATTCTATCAGAAAGATCCTGAAAGCCACTTTGGTCAAACTCACTGTGCATGTAAAGGGCTTTTTGAACTTTTTACCTTTTGGTGATGTTTTTGATCCGCAACGCACATGATCTCATTAAAAACATATTATTTAGCTTAAACTTGGAACATTTACCATCTTTTCCAGTAGCCTGGGGCTTGGGGCAGAACAATGCAGTTCATGGCAACATGACATAAAGTATCTGCCAGGATATTGCTGCAAAGGTATGCCGGGGAGGAGGGGATCCTCTGCTCAGACACTTTAGAGAGCTTTGCAAGGTGAGGTCAGCACTCGCCTGCCAATGAAGTGAATCCTCATTACTCAGGAATGCTCAGCCTGGGCTGGCTGACGCTCAAAGCAATCAATCTTAGTGGAAGAACTAGAGACACCTGGTTTTCAGATGAGAATCACTTTCCCAGGTCCAGGTAAATAAATGGTCTTGTTTTTCAACTCCCATATCATCTTTGGAGCAAAAGTACAACTTAAATCGCAAGACTACTGATTTGTGGCTTAGCTTTCCTTAGTGAACTGAAGGTGGTTGAGGTCTAACAAGGTAAAGAAAGCTATTGCGAATGTGAATACAATGTGTAATGAATAATGACTCCTCTTATTTTAAATTGTATTCGATAGCTTACCGTGCAAGATGATTCAAATACCCCTATGTGGTGGGTGGAAAATAAATAGAAAACAAAACTGTCCAAGTCAAACAGGTAACAATTCCAATTAAGAAACACTTTAAATCAAGGAAAAATAGATCACCAGGTAATTGTTTGTTTCCAGGGGTGATATATTTCCCAGTTAATGTCAATTTCTCTTTGTACATAAGTCAGTCCCTTTCTACCTCAACAATGGGCTTAACTGGGGGAAAATACATATCATGATGCAGCCCAAAATCAAAAACCGACTAGGACCTGATAAAACAAAATGCCCAGAGGTTGGAGGTTCAGAGTAATTTGTGGGTCGGTAAAGTGAAAGACACTGACTTTTATCTTTCTTCCCTTTCATCCTACTGACTTGTCACCTCATGTGGCTTCAGACATCATGTCCCAGTTAGAGGAAGGAAATCACAGGGAAGGGCAGTCTCAGCTCACTGCAGCCTCGACCTCATGGGCTCAAGCAATCCTCCTACCTCTGCCTTCTGAATAGCTGGGACTAGAGGCATGTGCCACCACACCTGGCTAATTTTTGTATCCTTTTGCAGAGATGGGGTCTCACATGTTGCCCAGGCTGGTCTCGAACTACTGAGCTCAAGCAATTCACCCACCTCGACCTCCAAAAGTGTTGGGATTTCAGGAGTGAGCCACCATGGCTGGTCAGCTTTTTCATCAGGTTATTTTCTCTTATTTCCCTTCAGTTCTTGACATTCCCATTTCCACTATCCCAACTGCTGGCTGGCTCCTCTAGAAACATTTTTTAAGGAATACCTACCTGGTCTGTTTTTTTAAAAAAACAAAAACAGAAGCAAAAAACATGGTCTGGCTTTGTCCCCCAGTGTCCCCTATGCTGGAGTGCAGGGGCGTGACCTCAGCTTACTACAACCTCAACCTCCCAGGCTCAAGCTATTCACCCACCTTGGCCTCCCAAAGTGCTTACAGGTATGAGCCAGCATTCCTAGACTGGTCTCATTTTTAAGAACCATTGGTGATATTACCAACTCCTGGTTTTTCACAAACAGATGGACAAAAATATTTCTGTGTCTAAGAAGTAATGTGAAGAAGAGATACAAAAGTCAGCCGGGCGTGGTGGCTCACACCTGTAATCCCAGCACTTTGAGAGGCTGAGGCAGGCGGATTACCTGAGGTCAGGAGTTTGAAACCAACCTGGCCAACATGGTGAAACCCTGTCTCTAATAAAAACACAAAAATTAGCTGGACATGGTGGCGTCTGCCTGTAATCCCGGCTACCCAGGAGGCTGAGGCTGGACAATCGCTGGAACGTGGGAGGCAAAGGGTGCAGTGAGCTGAGATTGTGCCACTGCACTCCAGCCTGAGTGACGGAGCAAGATTCCATCTCCAAAAAAAAAAAAAAAAAAAAAAAAAAAAAGGAAAGAAAAGATACAAAAGTCCTCAGCTAACTCTAGCACACTTTTTTTAATATAATAAATTACTTTAAAATAAATGTACTAAAATATATCCACTTAGTTAATGGAATTTTGTTGGGGTTTGAGGTTTTTCCTGAGTTGTTTAAATTGACTCAATCATGAATTACTTTGTAAATTAAAAATTAAATGGACCTTCAAAAAATAAAATAAATTTACTTAAAATTACTTAACAAGAAATTCAGGAGTCTTTACTATTAAGTCTCATGTAGCTTGGACTAATAGTCTCCAAGTTCAATGCTTCAGCCAGTAGCACCATCACTCAGAGCAACAGGAGTCTCTTAAAAATCTTCACAGTAAATTAAGTACAATTAGCAGAGCAAACATCAACACGACCAGCCCAGGAAAGACGTAATCATTCGGCCTTCATTCTCAGCGCCCATTAAGACTTGAACCATTTCTCAAATCAGTGATCTTTTTAAGTGATCATCATCATGAACGCCCTCCTAAATTAGAGCCTCCTCATTACCGGGCATATAGTATTAAACTTCAGCCTTTGTTAAGAAGTGGAGGTAATAAAGCTTTCCAAGAAGCGACAGCTTATATTTTTGATCCATACCATAAAAATAGCTAAGTGCTTCCTAATGCTTTCATAAGCTAGGCTTTTTTAAATGTTCCTTTAAGAAGCATTTCCTTGAATGACAGACATAAAGGGCTGGAAGGGACCTTTGAAAGCAGATAGTTCTGCTCCTTCATTTAACAAATGAGAACACTGAGGCCCAGACATGTCAGGTGATTTGCACAATGTCCTATAGCCAGTTAGTTGTAGAATCAGCTTAACATGTAGCAAATACAGTCACCCCTTGGTAGGCACAGGGGGTATTGGTTCCAGGATCCCCCAAACCCCCAAGGATACCAAATTCCAAGGATGCTCAAGTCCCTTATATAAAGTGATGTATTATTTGCATATTTGCACACCCTCCTGCGTACAGTTGCGCACCACATAATGATGTTTTGGTCAACAGCAGACTGCACCAACAACAGTGGCCCTAGAAGATTATAATGGAGCTGAAACATTCCTATTGCCTAGTGATGTCTTAGCCATCCTAACCCGGGCCTGACCTGGTGGCCCAGCGCATGCCTTACATGTTTGTGGTGATGCTGGAGTACACAAACCCACTGTGCTGCCAGTCAGAGAAAAGTAGAGCACATGCAGTTATGTATAGTCCATAATGCTTGATGACAGCAATAAATGACTGTGTTACTGGTTTATGTATTTACTATACTATACTTTTTATCATCATCTTGGAGTGCATTCTTTCTACTTATAAAAAAAAGAGAAAAGTTGGCAGGGCATGGTGGCTCATGCCTATAATCCCAGCACTTTGGGAGGCTGAGGCGGGCAGATCACCTGAGGTCAGAAGTTTGAGACTAACATGGTGGAACCTCATCTCTATTAAAAAAAAAAAAAAAAAAAAAAAAAAAAAAAAAAAAATGAGCCAGGCGTGATGGCGCACACCTGTAATCCCAGCTACTCAGAAAGTTGAGGCACGAGAATCACTTGAACCCAGAAGGTGGAGGTTGAGGTTGCAGCGAACCAAGATGACGCCACTGCACTCCAGTCTGGGTGACACAGAGAGATTTTGTCTCAAAGAAACAAGAAAATAGTTAACGGTAAACCAGTCTCAGGCAAGTCCTTCAGAGGGATTCCAGGAGAAGGCATTGTTGCCATAGGAGATGACAGCCCCATGTGTGCTGTTGTGCCTGAAGACTGGCCAGTGGGACAAGATGTGGACGTGGAGGCCAATGATATTGATGATCCTGACCCTGTGTAGGCCTAGGCTAATGTGTCTGTGTCTTAGTTTTTAACAACATTTTAAAAAGGAAAAAAAATTTAAAATTTTAAAAATAGAAAAAAACTTATAGAATAAGAATATAAAGAAGGAAGGCTGGGTGCAGTGGCTCACACCTGTAATCCCAGCACTTTGGGAGGCCGAGGCCAGTGGATAACCTGAGGTCAGGAGTTCAAGATCAGCCTGACCAACATGGTGAAACCCCGTTTGTATTAAAAATACAAAAATTAGCCAGGTGTGGTGGTGGCACCTCTAATCCCAGCTACTCAGGAAGCTGAGGCAGGAGAATTGCTTGAACCCAATAGGTAGAGGTTGCAGTGAGCCGAGATCATGCCATTGCACTCCAGACTGGGCGATAAGAGCAAAACTCTGTCTCCAAAAGAAAGAAGAAGAAGAAAAGAAAAGATTTCTGTACAGCTGTATGATGAGTTTGTGTTTTAAGCTAAGGGTTATTACATAAGAGTCAAAATTTATTTTAATTAAGTTTATAAAGTTAAAAAGCTACCATAGGCTGTTTATTATTGGAGAAAGAAAAAACAATTTTAATAAATGTAGTGTAGCCTAAGTGTAAAGTGTTGACAAAATTGAGAGTAGGGTACAGTAACTTCCTGGACCATCACTTTCACTGCCCGCTCACTCCCTGACTCACCCAGAGCAGCCTCCAGTCCTGCAAGCACCATCCATTCAACAGTGGTACACCTGTACACCACTACAGGCCAGGCACTGTGGCTCATGCCTGTAATCCCAGCAATGGGAGGCTGAGGTGGGTGGATCACAAGGTCAGGAGATCGAGACTACCTTGGCTAACATGGTGAAACCCCACCTCTACTAAAATTTTTTTAAAATCAGCCAGATGTGGTGACACGCACCTGTTGTCCTGGCTACTTAGGAGTCTGAGATAGGAGAATCACTAGAACCTGGGAGGCAGAGGTTGCAGTGAGCCGAGATTGTGCCACTGCATTCCAGGCTGGGTGACAGAGCAAGACTCCATCATTAAAAACACACACACACACACACACACTTACCATTGTGTCACCTACATTGCCTACAGTGTTCAGTACAGTACCAGGCTGTGTAGTTTTGTGGCCTGGAAGCAAAGGTTTCTACCATACAGCCTAGGTGTGTGGCAGGCTCCACCATCTGGGTCTGTGCAGCTGCACTCCACGGTGTTCATTCGCACAAGGATGAAATTGCCCAGTGATTCATTTCTCAAAATGTTTCTCAAAATGGTATCAGCACATACCATCCTTTAAATCATCTCTAAGTTACTTATAATACCTAATACAATGTAAATGTTATATAAATTGTTATGTTGTATTGGTTTTTTAATATTTATTTTTATTATGTTTTCATCATATATTGTCAATCCAAGGTTAATTGAATCCAAAAATTTGGAACCCGAGTGTATTAGTCAGGGTTCCCTAGAGGGACTAATATGATATAGATAGATATATATAGATACAGATATGGGAGTTTATTAAATATTAACTTACATGATCACATGGTCCCACAATAGGCTGTCTGCAAGCTGAGGGGCAAGGAGAGCCAGTCCGAGTCTCAGAACTGGAGAATTTGGAATCCGATGTTTGAGGGCAGGAAACATCCAGCATGAGAGAAGGATGTAGGCTTGGAGGCTAAGCCAGTCTCACCTTTTCACGTTTTTCTGCCTGCTTTATATTTGCTGGCAGCTGATTAGATTGTGCTCACCCAGATTAAGGGTGGATCTGCCTTCCCCGGCCAACTGACTCAAATGTTAATCTCCTTTGGCAACACACACCCACAGACAAACCTGGGATTAATACTTTGCATCCTTCAGTCCAATCAAGTTGACACTCAGTATTAACCATCACACCGAGGATACGGATGACCAACTATATAGTTAGAAATAAACATCACTGAGACAGAAGTCTAAAAGCATTTCCACTTCCCTGCTTTTGCTGACTCTAGCAGGCACCAAGAAGAATCCACTGAGTCCAGGTAATTGACTCATTTACTCATTGTCATAACTATGAGAAAGGCACTCCAGATAGGATTATCGGACTTAGCAAATAAAAACACAGACCATCCAGCTAAATTTGAATTTCAAATGAACAATGGATGACTTTTTAGTGCTAGTATGTTCCATGCAATACTTAGGACACTTTTACTGACACTAAAAGGAATGCTTGATTTTGATCTGAAATTCAAGTTCAACTGAGCATCCTGTACATGATCTGACAATCTTAACTCAAGCCCTTATGAAGATGATAAAAAGAAGCGTTGAGAACTGCTGAACTATGACATTATATCAGTTTTCTAGGGCTCCCATACAAAGTACCACAAATAGGGCCGCTTAAAGGACAGAAATGTATTGTCTCGCAGTTCTGGCGGCTGGAAGGCTGAGGAAGTCCTATTCCTTCTGAGAGAGGATTTGTTCCATGCCTCTGCCAAGCTCCTGGTGACTGCTGTCACTCACTGGCACTCCTTGGCTTTAGACACATCACCCCAATCTCTACCTTCCTATTCATGGGCATTTTCTCTGTGGACATGTTTATGTGTCCAAATTTCTTATTTTTATAAGGATGCCAGTCATACTGGGTTAGGACCCACCAAACGACCTTATTTTAACTAATTATAGTTAAATATATATAGTTATATATATAATATATATAACATATAGATAATTTATATAACATATATAATTTATGTTTATATAATATATAAATATATATAATTATATATTAATATATAACATATAGATATAATTTTATATATTTATATATTATATATTTATATAAATTTATATATTTATAGGTTATATATTTATATATAAATACATATATAATTATAATTTTAACTAATTATAACTAAGTATCATCTTTAATGATCCTATCTGCACACAAAGTTCCATTTTTACTTACAGGGAGTTAAGACCTCAATATACGAATTGTGGGGGAAGACAGGATTAAACCCACAACAAATCACCTTTTTTTCTTTCTTTTTTTTTTTTTCTGAGACGGACTCTCCCTCTATCGCCCAGGCTAGAGTGCAGTGGCGTGACCACAGTTCACTGCAACCTCCGCCTCCTGGCTTCAAGCAATTCTCCCTCAGCCTCCTGAGTAGCTGGGATTACAGGCGCCGACTGCCATACCCAGCTAATTTTTCTATTTTTAGTAAAGACAAGGTTTCACCACATTGGTCAGGCTGGTCTCAAACTCCTGACCTCAAGTGATCCAGCTGCCTCAGCCTCCCAAAGTGCTGGGATTACAGGCGTGAGCCACCGTGCCCGGCTAACAAAATGCTTTTAATGGCAAAAACTGCAATTACTTTTGCACCAACCTAAATAGCAATGAGAACTAGATATGGCTTATAACATACTCTTGAGTGCAGTAGTCCAGTCCTGGGATTCTGATAATCATCACTGTTCCCCCTCACTCAGGCACACCTAATAACTCTGAGTGTGTTTTGATGAAAAATATTTCAAAACAAAGCTGGTTTGACGTCTTTGGTCTTTTGCTGTTTTCCAGAATTGTTCCTGGACACTGCTCTCACTGAGCTTACGGTCAGGACTGGATTTCCGTGGAGAAGTTTGATTCCCTCCAATACGCTGACTGCCGGCCCCTCACTAAGAAAGATGACTCTGGACGGCAGCCTCCTTCCTTCTGAGCCCTCGTCCTA
This sequence comes from Rhinopithecus roxellana, assembly GCF_007565055.1. Taxonomy (NCBI): domain Eukaryota; kingdom Metazoa; phylum Chordata; class Mammalia; order Primates; family Cercopithecidae; genus Rhinopithecus; species Rhinopithecus roxellana. The sequence continues at coordinate 11,804,488 of NC_044552.1, forward strand.
TACCTGCATCCACTTGAGTGGTCTTCTTCTCTCTGACCCCATTAGCTCGATGAGGTGCACTGGCAATGTGAGGGGCACGTGAAAGCCCCTCTTTTAAAAAGACTCGCTTCCTACTTAAAGTTTGAACTGAAAGTGGACCACAGAATCGGTTAGTTGTAATTACTCTTTAATTACTTTATGCCCCAAATTATGAGGGCTCCATATGAGGCCAGATATATCTAATGATTGCTCAATTATCTTACAGATAGTTGCAGAACTCGCTTAATACATAGGAAATCTAGTCAGAAATAAACCTCTTTGGGACCAAAGTCTAAAAGCATTTCTAATCGCAGAATAAAACTCTAAGTTAAATGCTCTTTCCTCTCCAACATGCAGCCTCCTACTATTTTCTAAATAGTCTAAAAGATGCAGGACTGGCCAGGCACTGTGGCTGGCACCTGTAATACAAGCATCTGGGGAGGCCAAGGCAAGTGGATCACTTTAGGCCAGGAGTTCAAGACCAGCCTGGACAACACAGCAAGACTCCACCTTTACAATATTTTAATGAGCTGGGAGTAGCACATGCCTGTAGTCCCAGCTACTCGGGAGGCTGAGGCAGGAGGATCCTTGACCCCAAGAGTTTGAGGCTCCAGTGAGCTATGATATGATTATAACCCAATGAAGCTGGTTTCTCTCACCAATAAGCCTTTGGACAGTGATTTGCATATACTTGATGGAGCTATAACATTTGCTTCAAAGTTTGCACCAAGAACTGTAGATGCCACTCACTAGAATACGCAGATATCTGGCTTTGTACAAAAATGATTGGGGCTAGGCACAGTGGCTCATGCCTATAATCCCAGCACTTTGGGAGGCCAAGGTGGGAAGATCGCTTGAGTCCAGGAGTTGGAGACCAGCCTAGGTGACATAGTGACACCCCATCTCTACAAAAAATTAAAAGGCACGGTGGTGTGCACCTATAGTCACAGCTACCTGGGAGGCTGAGGCAGGAGGATCACTTGAGCCCAGGAGGTTGAGGCTACAGTGAGCCATGATCATGCCACTGTACTCCAGCCTGGGTGACAGAGCAAGACCTTGTCTCAAAATAATAATAATAATAATAATAATAATAATAATAATAATAATGCCATCCCAACTACAGAATTGATGGGATTCTGTAGTTCAGACACTGTCTATTAAGACACCAGAAATTATTTCATCTGTGTGAATGCTCAGTTCACTTTTCAAATAAACACTGATTTCTACAAGTTGATGTTTAATCAAACGCTCAGCCTAATCAGTATGCATTTTATCTATTTGAAAGAATACAATCAACAGTGACCACAAAATGTTACTCTCCACGGTTAACCTTGCCTTTCACAAGTCTAGATAAGCTTTTGCATTCTAGACTACGGTAATCTGTCACATGTGTATGGCAGATCCATCCTACAACTCTAGCCCAAGAAGCTATTTTTGTACTGTCCTTGAGCTTAGGACAGGGTTTCAAGATTCTCATTCTACCTCAGATTGTGCCTTCTTTATCTAAAATCCTAGCTGTAGTTTCATTGGGTGAGGGGTATTGTAATTCATATCACTGAAGAAAAAAATCCAGAAATAGGGCCGGGCGCGGTGGCTCAAGCCTGTAATCCCAGCACTTTGGGAGGCCGAGACGGGCGGATCACGAGGTCAGGAGATCGAGACCATCCTGACTAACACAGTGAAACCCCGTCTCTACTAAAAATACAAAAAAAAAAAAAACTAGCCGGGCGAGGTGGCGGGCGCCTGTAGTCCCAGCTACTCGGGAGGCTGAGGCGGGAGAATGGCGCAAACCCGGGAGGCGGAGCTTGCAGTGAGCTGAGATCCGGCCACTGCACTCCAGTCCGGGCGACAGAGCGAGACTTCGCCTCAAAAAAAAAAAAAAAAAAAAAAAAAAAAAAAAAAAAATCCAGAAATAGTAATTTACTATCACCAAACCAGATGTTAACTTTTGATCTTTTGTCCTAGTGCAAAGATTGCCTTTAAAATCAGAGCCAGAAGAATTTTAGACAGTGCCGCTAAATCAGCCCAATCAATGAGGTAGTGTTCTGAAGTTCACCTTGCAGAATTAAACTTGAAATCATACTTTTTTCTACTCCTGTCAAATCCTAATTTTCTTCTGTCTGAAACAGACGTTTTTTGAAGAAACCATATTTTTTTGCTCCAGCTTTGCTTAGACCTTTGGCTGAAAGCAGTCATGCTGTTATTTAACCTGGCCTGCTGGGATTCTTGAAGTTATGAAGGCTTTTAAAAAGGTTATAAGCTTAGACGTTATAGTATAAATTTGCATTCCATTCAAGTAGAAAATGAAAAAACAGACACTGTTAGAAAAATAGTAAAATGCATTCATCTGATTTTTTAAAAATATAAATTGTGAATAAAGATTCTCTTTTGTGTAGGCATATGAAACAGAAAGTATTCATTTCTGGTTTTGAAACTTTAATGTTCTTTATTCAAGATCACATCATCTTCAAAGAGGCAATATCTTGTTAATTTATCTCCATTTCTAGCAGACTGACATCAATAACATGTCATATCAAGGGCATAATATCATATTATGTTATAAGAAGTCCTTCCTTCCCAATCTTTTTTCTGTATGTGTAAGACAGGGTCTCTCTGTCACCCAGGCTGGAGTGCAGTGGTGCGATCAAGGCTCACTGCAGCCTCAACCTCCTGGGCTCAAGCAATCCTCCCACCTCAGCCTCCAGAGTAGCTGGGACCACAGGCACGCACCACCACGCTCAGCTAATTTTTGTAATTTTTGCAGACATAGGGTGTCACTATATTGCCCAGGCTGGTCTCAAACTCCAGGGCTCAAACGGTCTGTCCTCCTTAACCTCCCAAAGTGCTAGGATTACAGGTGTGCACCACCATGCCCACCCCGGGATGGCATTATTTTTATTTCTAGTCCTTAGTAGTATCTGAATGTAATTAAATATCATTGGTATAACACAAATGGCAAATGTCTGTGGATAGACATGATCTGAGAAGCACATTAGAGGTGATTGTTTTAATGTTAACATATTTCCAATCTCCAAACAGAATAATGGTACCTGATGAGCACTCTTTAGAATAAGAAAAATAAATATCTCCACGGAGGAAAGAATTGGTAGTTGAGGAAATATTGGTTATGTTTTAAATTTGGTTAATACAGGATTGGGGAAACTCTACTATGCCAATCCGTGTTGAACCACCAGGTGGCACACTACTGCCTTCTTTCCACCATTCAACCACAGAAAAAGAAAATGCCATTGGGAGATGTTGGGTTTAGTTTATTGGTGGTTGTTTTTTATACAGAAAATTCACCAAAACCAACTTAGCCACATAAAGATATGAATCTACAAGTGGTTCTTTCTCAACTTTAATATTTTTATTACTATCAGTAGAATTTATTTTGCTTTGCTTTTTCTTTAAGCTTTGAGCCAGCAAGATGTAAACACACCAACTAACCAACTAACAGAAATGCTAACCAAAATAAGCCCATTGATTACTCTTTACATGAAAGCAGAAACAACTGGGGAAATAGTTTTACCTTTCAGAATACTTAAGGATTACCAGCGTTTAATATTCTACACGAGCATTTCATATTTGCAAAGTGTATTGTTACATATTTATAAGTAATTACAATAATGAATGTGATAGCATTTTTTAAAACCCATATGCAATCTAGGTCAAATTCTGAACATTTTACAGATTTCTCTAGCTTTTTCCAACATTTATTCAATGACTTCATGGGCAAAATAACCAGAATCAACTCAATTTTCTAAATACTTTTAATAGAATTCTCCGTTTATACTGATTTAGATTTAGGAATTGTCATAATGCCTTACAAATAGTCTTTCTGCCTAAAAGTAAATATGTCTTTAACTCCAGTTTACTGAAAAAGGTACCCTTTTTGTTTACTGATTTACCCTAGTTGACTAAGTCCTGGCAATCAGTAAATTAACTAGCACTTTAAACAGAACTTTTAATGTCCATTGATGAAATGGGCCGCACAAATGAGAGTTTAGCTTCTTTCAGTTCTAAAATCACAAGGCAGAATGAGATGAATTCTAGTCCCAGTTTTGCCACCAGCTAGCTGTGTTGCCTCGGGCAAATTATTTAAACTCTTTATACCTTCTTTCTCTCAAGTGAGAAATTAAATAAAGTGGAATCTTTCTAAGGTTCTATTTTACTTTTAAAATGGTATGATTTTATTTTTATATTTGAATCTTATGTTGTGAAGCATAATAAAGTATTTCAAAGTAATTCATCAAAGTAGGAAAAGCTAGGAAAAATTTCTAAAGCAGTGATCACCTCGAGTGGTGGTAGCAGTGTGCAGACGGCTTGGAGTCTTCTGCATCTCCTCTGATGAGCAAAACCAAGAGCTCTCACCACACAAAGGAAGAGCTCTGCACACACCCTTTGCTTTACAATTTCTTCACTTACTCTGGCTAATTGATATTTAGCCACCTCAGAATGAAATCATTGAGTTCTTTCTCCAGCTAGCTGTCTTGCACAGAATCTTCAATAGTGTAGATCTGTTTAACAGATTCCAACTCCTGGAACACACAATGTAAGCTTCCAGAATAATTGATAGCCATAACTTTAGAAATATATGTTGTGTTCATGTAAGATGGTCCTATAGGCACTACACCCCTTTTCTCATAATGTGAATGAAAACGAGTTATTTTCTTATGTTCGAGTTGCATTATATCTCATATATTGAGTTTACAAAAGCAAAAATTCCCGAATCCCTCAAAATTGAGAATGACTATACCTACACGAGCTAGATACAAAACCTATACTGAGTAAACAGACCCACATTTTTTATTTGCAGACTTATGCTTTTATATCTTCTGTTAGGGAATATGTTTCTTCTTTAAACAAACAAGGGCTTCTTTCCCCATTTATTGTGTACTTCTGACGATATTTTAAAAAAGACTTTCACAAGGGAGGGATGGATCCTTTATTAAGACTTTAAAATGAGGGCAATAAATATATTTTATTGGTTATAATACCTTTTTCTTTATTAGAAGGGTAACAGCCTGCTGGTTAACGGGTCATGAAATATTAATTAAAAAGAAAAAATATATGATGCAAGCAATCTCAGTGAGCACTAACTCATGCTTTTACTGGGATTTTTTTCTGCATAAAGTTAAAGGCATGTGGACCCAGTCAGGCCACCGGTCACCTACAGGGAAACACCAGCTGGTCTCATAGCTCTCAAGCTACAGGCTCATCCAGTGACAGCAAGCCATGGAGTCTTCTCTGCACCAACATTTGGGGTTCATACTGCATTTGGACGTAAGCAGTCAGAAAGCACGCCCAGGACCAAGTGTTCCTGACAGATCTGCCTCTGCCTCCAGGACCAGATAGACCTACCCACACCAGTGTGCGTGAGTGAACACAGCAACTCTGCATGGAACATTCTGTTTTCACCAAGCGACCCAAGACCACAAGAACTCTTTCTGCCCCAGGCACCCATTTTGGCTAACTAGAGCCTTCCATAACTTCCAATGAAATACCCACATTTCTTCCAGATTCTGTTTTTACCCACGCACTTCAACTGCTCCCCTTAACTGGCTACAAGACGATTTACATCTTAAATTTAAGAGAAAAGGCAGATGTTTTAGGATGGCAGGGGGAAATAATCCTCAAATACTGCCTGTGATATTAAAAATGGAGTTAAGAGAAGTTTCCATGGGCAACTCTAATATGCTGCTCTCATTTCGCTGGAAGGGACCCCGACAGATAGAGACAGGAAAGTAACCTCACACTCAACTACAGGGAACAGCAGAGGTGTGTGTCCTGTGGCCACCTTCCAAGGAGAAAGGACTTACTTTGGGCCTCTGCAGCAATCGGCATGGCAACCAGAAATTCTCAACCAGGCACTTGCAAAGTTCAACATGTAGTAAATCACCTAAGGCCATCTTGCTAAAATGCAGCTTCTGATTCCACAGATCTGGAGTGGAGTGGATGATTCTCAGTCCACACTGGGAATAAGGAGACCCTCTCCTTCTCTCCCTGAAGCTCTGACTCAGGCTGGCCTTTGTCCAGTAAAGTGAAAGAGAAGCAGAAACTTCACTGAAGCCTATAGGATTTTTTTTTTTTTTAAGACAAACATTAAGGTCACAGTGGCTTGTGCTTTTAATCCCAGCACTTTGGGAAACCAAGATGGGAGGATCACTGGAGGCCAGGAGTTCAAGACCAATTTGAATAACGTAGCAAGACCTAATCTCTCCAAAAAAGAAAGAAAAAGAGAGAGAGAGGATCACCTGAGCCCAGGGGTCCAGACTGCAGGGAGCTATGATCACACCACTGCACTCCAGCCTGGGCACCAAAGCAAGACCCTGTCTGTAATAAAATAAAATAATAACAAATAAATGTTAACAAATGATTTACTGTGGATACATGATTCTTGGTGACTTTTAAAACTTCTGTCAGTACAATATCATCTACACAATAAGTAAAAATAAAAAATCTTCAACAAAAATTTAAACAACTTTTGAAATAATTGATAACCCCAAGGTGCTGTTTCCCTTTGAGGAATTTTCTTTACTTCCAAATGTGAGCAGGATTGGGTATTTTATTTTTCCCCTGATTAACAATTTATTTTCTTTTAAAAATTACCATAACAGTAAAATTTGCTTTTTCTCTTTTGGTACACAGGTCTATGAATTTTAATGCACAGATAGATTTGTGTAACCACCACCAAAATTGTAATATAAAACAGTTCCATTACTGTCCCCCCAAAATTGGTGGGATTTGGGTTCCCAAATTTTTACAGCTTTCTCTCTTTTCCTAATTCCTCTCTTTGCTTCCGCATTTACAAAGAACATTTTTTTTTAAATAAAATTAAGTATTGTTTTACAAAATCATCCAGAAAATTCATATTCTCCTTGAAGTCACAGAAGACAAAAGAGGGCTGAGACTCGAAGGCTCAGAACCACTGTGGCAAAATCTTGAGGTTAACTGAGTCTGGGTTAGAAGTATACACAGCCTCCTAGTTTGGGCTCCCAGATGGAGAACAAGTTTGCGCAGGTTCAAGAGTGCTGTCCTTGGACCTTCCTGAGGATGGGAAATTCTCTACAATGGTCTCTTTATTGTATTGCCAGAGTCAAACCCAGAAGAAAGTCCAAGCTGTCTCAGAGCCAGCAGCGACCTATAAACCCTCAGCCTCAAAGTTGGAAGGCAAAGCACCCCGCTGCCTGGGGATTGCATCAGAGCCCCAAAATGGGTCACCGGCAGAAAGCAGAAACAAGTCAGGTAATCTCTTCTGTTTCAGCTTCTAGGGCAATGGAAACTATGGAATCTATACCGCCAAAAAGTTTCAAATCACAGAAAAGCTCTCAGATTCTTCAATTATTCATATTAACAACTACGGGTAAAAGAATAAACCTTCCAGAGATGACAGAATGGTCTTAATTTGGGGGCTATTTCCAGCCCCTGTATACTTTTAACTCCATTCATGCTGAATAGCTAAAGGTCTCGTACTACTGCCTTTGATTTACGGAAGGGAAAAAAAAGATGGTATTACTGAAAAGACCCATTACTCCTGTGCCTCATCATGTAGTTCAATGTTAAGTACTCTACAAAACTGAATCCTTGGTGGAATGCAATTCTGTAATTCAATCGAGAGATCTTGCTAATGTCCCAGTCTGCAAGAACATAGCTTAAGGGTTTAGGTTTAGAAGGAAACCTTGCAAACCAGAGATGGAATTACAGCCTGCCTCTTCAATCAAGAGATGAGTGAGGGTTGTTGGCAGTGTAATATGAAACAATTATAAAATTTTTCAAAGAAAGTGAAAGAATTTTGGAGTTATGTTTGTCTCTATGGGAAGGTAAAGGAAGAAGAAAAGACAGAACACCAGATGGGCAAACTGTTGAAGCTGGATGTTTAGAAAATGGGGACTGAGTATACCATTTTCTCTACTTTCCCATGCATTTTTACAATGTCCATAAGAAAAAGTTAAAAAAAAAAAAATGCCACCAAAAGTACTATGATAGGAAAATAACCTTCTGAAAACTCATGGAATTTGTAGGTGTGTTTCTCACTTATGTATTAAATGTCAATATGAATAAATATTATGTGAGAACTTTTGCAAGATTATAGGGCCCTTAATGGGCAGAAATGAAGACTTACTGTCAGTGCTGGGGTCAGATATCTTCTAAGTTGACTAAGGGAAGTTTCTTATGTAATGAAGGCTGTGCAGTTGTGTTATTATGTATTACTCATACACACACTTGCACGCAATATTAGATACAGTCATGCATATCACAACGTTTCCATCAACAATGGACTGCATATCCAACAGTGGTCCTTGAAAGATTATATACATAGTCTTACTGTAGCTTTTCTATTTTTAGACATGCAAATACATGCCATTGTGTTCCATTGCCTACAGAATTCAGTACTGTAACATGCTGTATAGGTTTGCAGTCTAGGAACAACAGGCTGTATCATATAGCCTAGGTGTGTAGCAGGCTGCACCACCTCGGTTTGTGTACGTACACTCTGTGATGTACTTACACAACCATGAAATCACCTAACAATGCATTTCTTGAGACATATCCCCATCATTAAGCAATACATTACTGTGTACATATTCAGACTTCCAAATAAAAAAATCAGAATGCTGGGAACAGGCTACTTGCATCACAAAAGGACCATGCCATATTCCTTTAAACACCAATACATATTAATAATATGACTTAAGAATTTCTACTTATCTAACAATCTGTTTCTTAGCTCTAGCTACAATTATACTCTTCCGGGGAGCATTTGAAAAATAATTCCTCCCAGTCCCTACTCCACACCAGTGAATCAAGCTGTCCAGATGATTTTAAAATGCATCCAGGATTGAAGACCACAAGGCTACTGCTCTCAGGAACAGAGCCAAGACTTAGAGGAGAGTTCTTTAGAACCTATCAGGATAACCCATTGAGACCACTGAGATGCCATATTGTTTGGATAACCTCAAACATCCACACTAAGTACGGAGGTGTCTGTGAGGAAATTAAATTAGAATGAAAGTCATAGTATGCTTAATGTTAAATAGAATTATCTATGTGAAACTGGAAGAAAAAAATAAAGCCAGGTTTCTTCCCCAAACCTTTGACTGATGGACCCTAGGCTAGACCTTTCAAATGTAAAATAAATTTAATTTCTGGCCCAGCACAGTGGCTCATACCTGTAATCCCAGCACTTTGGGAGGCTAAGGTGGGCAGATCGCTTGAGTCCAGAAGTTCAACAACACCAGCCTGGGCAACATGGCGAAACCCCGTCTCTACTAAACATACAAAAAATTAGCCAGGTATGGTGGAATCCAACTGTGGTCCCAGTTACTTGGGAGGCTGAGGTGGGAGAATTTCTTGATTCCAGAAGGTCGAGGCTGGAGTGAGGCATGATCGTGCCCCTGCACTCCAGCCTGGGCAACGGGAATGAGACCCTGTCTCAAAAAATAAATACATAAATTTTACAAAATGAAAAACTAAGAACATTTAATTTCTTTAAAGGTGTAATTAAACCAATAATTACATTATTATTTGAATAAATTGTGGTTGCTACAAGTTATAAAATAGCCATAATCGTCATTTTCACTCTGCAAACATCTCCTACCTCCACCTCATCTGTGCTCCATTTGGAAATCCGTAAAATGTGTGTTGATGAGGCAGCTGAGTTAAACCCACAGTTCCTGTAGGGGAGGGGTAGTTTTCACTAACACCTTGGGAAAGGCCTTATTCTGAGCTCTCTTCTCTCTTCTGACAAGCGATAGTTTTTAACGGTGTGGGCGCAAGTTAAAACTAGACTTGTATCCTTACTGGAACTCTGTTACCACTAAAATTAAGCATTGGGAGTAGATGGGACCACCAGTGAAGGCCCAAGGAGTTCTGAGAGCCCAGCCACCTACCAAGAAGCCCAGCCCCCAACCATTCCCATTCTGCCTTCTCACAGCTTTTCAGCTTTCCAACCCTAAGCTTTTTGGCTTTTGATGTTTATGGTTTATGTTCATGTTTCAGCTTTAACTTTTAACATGTTTTTACTTCCTCATAGAATTTAAATGCAGACTCCCAGTGCTGGAAGGTCTGAATTATTCTCTCACCTATGGGCCATGCCGTAAGTCCTGAACTCAACCATCAACATCAGAACTTACCATGCAAAATTTCCTTTTTCCTCTATCCAAGACGGAGTCTAACACACCATATAAGTTAGTCCTAAGGGGACTAAAAATCCAAAATCAAAATGGCTTTCTCTGGATCTTTTCTGGCATCATCCAATTTTTCTATCTCTTAAAACAATTATTCTGCAGTCAGCCTACAATCATTCCTAAATCAGCTACTAGATTAGGAAGTATCAGAGTAACTAAAGAAGGACCTAGAACTTAAGCTCGTAAGCTTGGAAGTAAGACAGACTTGGAATCTGACTAACTCTGACATGTTGGCCAGGTTATTGACCTCTGTGAAATGAAGGAGAGACACCTGCAGTGTCTAAACAGTGGATTGATGGAGGAATCAAAAGAGATCAGTATCCAATAGATTTTCATTAATATGTGTCATTAGATACTAGCAGAGAGGTACAGAAATGCACAGAAATGTGGCTAGAAGGTTGTCTTCCCACACTGATGGCAGCTCAGAGACGGGAGACTGAATTGAGATGTGTGAAATACGACCTGCCAATCTTACTCCATGTACTTGTGTATTATTAGAGCTGCTTATAATACTGCAGTGAAAATATATTATTGAGTCCTTTTCAAAGAACAGTTTGTCCTCCTCTCTTTTATCAGATACTAAATGTAACCACTTGTCAACAATGCTGCCAAGAAAATGAAGTAAGCAGGGGGAAAATGTCCTGACTTGTGTTGGGTTGGGTGATGGTGAATCAGCAATGGCTTGAGGACTCTCCAGTAAAACATGCAGTAGGAGGGAAATAAAGACACGGTAAGGAGGTCGAAGTGAGCAGTTCACTCGAGGTCAGGAGTTCGAGACCAGCCAACATGGTGAAACCCCATCTCAACTAAAAATACAAAAAAAGTAGCCAGGCATGGTAGCAGGTGCCTGTAATCCCAGCTACTTGGGAGGGAGGCTGGGGTAGGAGAATTGCTTGAACCCAGGAGTCGGAGGTTGCAGTGAGCTGAGATTGCACCACTGCACTCCAGCCTGGGTAACAGAGTGAGACTCTGCCTCAAAAAACAGACAAACAAGTCTTTGCTATTGTGAATATTTGTTATTGTGAATAGCAAAGACTTGTTTGTCTGTTTTTTGAGGCAGAGTCTATTCCTGATATTTATATAAATGATATCATAAAAAAAAAAAGTGTCTGGACCAGACTACCGCATTATCATTGGAAATTGACTCAGTAGGAACTGAGCAAACTGGACATTTTCAACCACACCCTCCCCGTCACAGTGATGTGCCTCATGGCTATTCCTTGGAAGAGAGTTAGGAAAAGCTCTAGGTAAAGTTTGGTGGTCCTTGGAACTCTCTTCCAAGGAATCTCATGCCCTAGAGCTTTGCATTTGATGAGATTTGCTTAGCTTGATGGGTTTGTCTGTCTAATACAGGATAGTCTTTTCTATCCTTTTCTGTGTTCCCAGCAACAATTCTCATTTAAGGGAAGGAGGTGGGAGAGCAGGTTCATAAACATACATTTCTTGCTTCCTATGCTCAAGGCTGTCTCTTCTTAAACCAACAGTGTCTGCTGGGCGCGGTGGCTCACACCTGCAATTCCAGCACTTTGGGAGGCCGAGGCAGGTGGATCACGAGGTCAGGAGATCGAGACCATCCTGGCTAACACAGTGAAACCCTGTCTCTACTAAAAATACAAAAAAATTAGCCAGGCGTGGTAGCGGGCGCCTGTAGTCTCAGCTACTTGGGAGGCTGAGGCAGGAGAATGGCCTGAAACCACGAGGCGGAGCTTGCAGTGAGCCGAGATAGTGCCACTGCACTCCAGCCTGAGCGACAGAGCGAGACTCCGTCTCAAAAAAAAAAAAAAAAAAAAGTGTCACCTGTCACACAATATCAGAAGGGGAGACAAGCTGTCCTGGCTTTGGTCTAGTCTGATTTCAGCTGCAAGCAAACAAGAGACCAGTATCAGCTCACCTCTATCCTACTAATGCTTTTGCGGATCCATCTCCCCTCAGAATGGGAAGGCCTCCAGTATAAAAATGGTAATGCATGGGTGGTGCAGTCACAGTCAAATGCAAAAAGTCCTTGCTGAAATACTTTAGTGTACAGTGATATATTTAATCTTTACAAATACACTTTGTTTGATCCTCTTACATAGATAAGATGTGAATTATTATCCGTATTTTACATGTGACCCAACTGAGGTTCAGAGAGATGATGGCTTACTCACTCTCATGCTGCCTGTCGGAGCAGACAGACTGGTATTTTCTTATTCCTAACCTACTGCCCATCCTACTGGATCACAGCTGCCCAGTCACTATTGAGCACATACAGGCACTAAGCAAAGCACAGAACTGGAGACTGTAGAGGAAACGAGAAAAGGTCCTGCGGCAGCTCAAATCCAACAGGGAGAAGACTTCCACGGGATGAAAAAATCACTGTGACACCAGTAATAAACATTCGAAACTAGATAAGAAAAATCAATACAGGCCAATAAAAGCTATGGTTCCTGAGGGTTCAAACTGAGTAAAAGGGAAGATTTTTTTTTCGACAAACAGTTCTTCCACAAATATTTATTGAGCACCTACTGTGTGTCAGGAACTTTTCTCCAAGACTGAAGACCTTGTACTTTTCTTCTCCTGCCTCTCACAGCATTTGGAGGATCTGGGTGGAGGAGATACGAAAAAATACACCTCAATGACTTTTCGGGGTCCAGGGAGTGCATAGTTGGTGGGCCTTCCTTCCGTGAATGGTGGATGATGTTGGGCTGAGACTCAGGACGTCGTGCTCAAGTACACATTTGTACATGGCTCTTTTGTGTCCATCCCCCATTGAACAATCCGTACCTTGACTATTCATGGAACCACATTAGGATTTAGAATCTACCTAATGTACCATGAAATGCATAGTGTCTCCAGTAATCAAAGCAGCCATGCTGACCCAATCTGCTTGGTAGCCAGGTAGACCTGTCAGGCTCTGCAGCCGTGTTCTTCTGCTTTTTATCCTTTCAAGTCACTGTGGGAAAATAAATCTCAGTGCAACTCCTTCCAGTTCATCAGTCTTCCCAGTTCACCCATCCATGTGCACATCCTTTATTTTTGTTTTCCTGGGTCAGTTTCTCCTACATCCCAATCAGAGCCTGCCCCCCAACCAGGGTAGCTGAAGAGGTGATCCCAAAAAAGATTTGGGGTGTTATTTTCTTCAGAGGAATTGTGTTTATTTTTTAAAAACATGTTTTATTTGTTGCTAATTTGAGCGACAATATTTGCCACAAAGTTGCATGCTTAACGCTGGGCTCTGAGCTGACCCTAAGTGGTTTTAAATCTAACTCAATTAAGCAATATCACATTTAACTAATTAATTAGCAAAGGCAGTGTGCTTATTGTATGCCAGAAATTGCATATAGAAAAATAATTGATCTTTTATTACATGATCATTTTTCAAAGAAGTTATTGTTAGATCCATTCGAATGAAATAGGTAACTGAGATTGAAGGAGGTTAAGACATTTGCCTTAGTCTCATACCTTCGTTTCCTACACACTTTCCATCACCTCCATGTAGACCCTCTGTTCTGTCAGGCTGGTGTCCTCATTAAACCATCCATTTCACACTGCCCTTGACCTTTGAGGCCTGTGGTCCCCCACCCTGGCTTGGAATATCCTCACGAATGCCCATTCACACCCCACTTACCCTTTGTGGCCAAGGAAGCTCCCAAATCCTGTTGAACTTTTCTTGACCACTCTAGTCCTCAAAGTTCTCCCTGAACTCTTCCACAGCAGCCAATAGGGATCCTCGGTGCCATTTCTTTAAAGGATTGTATGTGTGAACTTTGGTGATTAGTTCCATATCCTATATTTTGTACCATTCATAGTGTTGTACATAGTAGATTATCAATAAACACTTGACCAAGTGACAGATTGACTGTTTCTAAACCAGTCTCCTGTACTGTTGGAGACCTTAGAAAGATAAAGGAGGTTCTATACATGTTTATTTTTCAATAAATCTATTTTTATTTTCTTCTGATGGAAGGAAGGAAATGAATTTCCTTTTTGCCTCCTATCTTTTGCCACAATCTTTTTAAAAGTCTCAATTCTAGATTATACTCTTTTTCTATCCCATCAGCAAAAATTTAACCATTTTTATTTCTTGGACCAAATGCAAAATGTGAACTTAGTGACTCCAATTAATTACAGGGAGTTCTTACTAACCAAATCAGGGGTTCTCTGTCCAAGAACAAAAAGCAGATGAAAGTCTTAAAATCTGCCAACAGCTCTGCCGCTTCTTACACTGCCCCATTTGCAGGTGTATCTCAGCTACAGTCAGAACTGAGTTGTCTTTGTTCCCCTAGAAATGATCAGCTGACACCCATCAGATCCACTGATGTACACACAGGGTTAGGTCGATCAGGGCCTGGAAGATTTCTGCATGCCACTCTTTGCACAGCCTAACGATACATGATTTTAAAGTTCTTAACCCACCTCTCCTCCCTGCCCCCCAGAACTAATCTATATGCTAATTTGCCTTGATAATGCTGCCCCACAATATGGTAATTGCCGTAATGTTTTCCAGGGAGGAAAAAAAAAAAGTAGAAATTGAGCCACAGCTTCAGCGCTGATGCCTGCACAGTCACGAGACGCTCTGCACAGATGGGGTAGCAAGCTGGAGCCCACGTCCAGCAATTGGTCACACTGAGGTCAGGATGAAATCATTCTGGAAAAATTGGAAATGCTCTTCTAAGCCACACTGTTTTGAAATGATCCTCAGGAGCGTGATGAGCATCAGAGGCGGCAAGCTGTGAGTTAAACGTAGCTGCATTCCCTCACCTGTGTACGAGGGCCTCAAGATTTACAGAAAATCTCAAACCACTAATTTGACGGTGCAACTTCTAAAGCACGGCCAAGTCTTCCAGGGCTTCTGGCTTCTCCATATCACCTTTATGTGCACAAAGGTACTTTCCTTTTTGCCTATTTCCCTACATATGCTCTCAATGCTATTAAGATATCAAATGCAGGAATGACAACAAGAGAGTCCTAATTAAACAGCAGCAGTGTGTGCCCTCGAAGGAGCAGCCTGAACCCAAATAAGTGGAGCTTGGGACCAGAAAAGGGAAAAAGACAATGGGGGCTTTGAAATCAGCTGGGTTTAAAGCAACGGGTTTGTTGTGTGTATTTAAAGGGCCAGATGACACAAAGGGCTGTTAGGACGGAGACCAAGCTCCGGATTCACCAAGACAGACGGGTAATAGTCACTGAGTCCTGTGACCGGAATCCAATTGTAATTGGCCTCAGAGATCACTTATGGCAATCAGGGAAGTAATAGGCTTCTGAATAATTATGAATAATTAGGCACATTTATGAATAATTACACTGATAATAACTATCTAATTCACTCCATTTTAAAATTGTAATTCACTCATTATGGATTGGGTGCTCACTCCCTTCATCCTGCCTCTGCATATTCATGGCTAATCCATCCGCCAATCTTACAATGATTGGAGTCCCTCTCCAGGTCAGCACTGGACTCACCTTGGGGACAAAGGACTATCCTGGTCCGCAGCGTTGGAGTTTCCTATCCCTTTGATTAATTTGAGAGGACTCTGGACAGTAGAGAGAGGCAGAAAGGATATAAGGAAATATCTTCCTAAAACATCCAAGCTTTGCCATCTTGTGACTCATTTACCAATATGCAAATGACTTCAAAGTAATATCCAGGAGCTCTTTGCTGTTTTCAATACTGATGATAAAAAGAAGCAACTGCTTGCACATGTCATTATGCAGAATACCAGTGCGTTAGACAAGGGCAGTCTTTTTATAGCGTCTTCTGATCGAGTACTAGGCTGCTTAGAAAATCAGGAGTCCTGGCTGGACATGGTGGCTCACACCTGTAATCCCAGCACTTTGGGAGGCTGAGGTGGGCAGATTGCCTGAGCCCAGGAGTTTGAGACAAACGTGGGCAACATAGGGAGACCTTGTCTCTACAAAAAGTAATAAATAACAAAAATTAGCCAGGCATGGTGGTATGCACCTGTAGAACCAGCTACTTGGGATGCTGAGGAGGGAGGGTCACTGGAGCCCAGGAGGTTGAGGCTGAAGTGAGCCAAAATTGCACCACGCTCCAACTCCAGCCTGGACAACAGAGCAAGACCCTGAGAAAGAAAAGAAAGAAAGAAAGAAAGAGAGAGAGAGAGAGAGAGAGAGAAAAGAAAGAAAAGAAAAGAAAGAAGGAAGGAAGGAGAGAAAGTAAGAAAGAGAAAAGAAGGAAGGAAGGAGAGAAAGAAAGAAAGAGAGAAAGAAAGAAAAAGAAAGAAAGAAAGAAAGAAAGAAAGAAAGAAAGAAAGAAAGAAAGAAAGAAAGAAAGAAAGAAAGAAAGAGAGAGAGTCAGAAGCCCCGATGTGAAGATGGAATCTTAAAAGGATGTGTCCTCAGACTACAGACATAGTATGTCCTCACCCTATGGCCATATTCTTTCCTCCCCCATATTCTCTCTCCTTTTCTTTTATTTCTGTTTCTCCCCTTTTGCCTTCCCTCCCTCCCCACCATCCTTTGCCTACTTCTCTATCACTTTCATATCTCTTCCTGTTATACTCCAACAATGACAATCAAAAGTTAGCTTATATTTTTCTGATTCCAAACATACTATCTGTGAACTCAAAAAATTTTAAAAATATTGGGATGAGAAATTTTTTTAAAAAATTAAAAACCAATAATCTCAGCACCTGAGAGAAGCAATATTAACTTAATACAGTATTTTAAAGTGTTCTTTTTCTAAACATACTTTACATGACTGAGATTACAAAAACAATTTTGCATCCTGAAATTGCCCTGAACATTACAGAATCAGCATTTTCCTTATTATTAAAAACTCATATTTGATGGTAAAATTATAAAATATGAAAGTACACATGATCGTTAATTCCCTAAACTTTGGCAACTCAGTATTTCTCATTTGTGCTATTTTGCCATGCTATTTTGTGGGGCAGTCTTCTTTTGTTCTTATATCTCATCACATTATTTCCTGTTCCTTTCTCTTCCTCTTAAATTAAGACTTGGGTATAAGGAGGTATACTGCCCCTGAATTAAGACAGGGGAATAACATGACTGGTTTAGTGCACAGGAAGGCTTACCACACACAATCTTTTCAGGTACAAGCAACGTTAATATCCCATAGTTTAACTATAAACAAAATCTTTTATGCAGAATTAACCATAACAGAATTCCATCTTGGATCCAACCCAAGGGGGCTCAGTAGCTGAAATACATTATGATGCATCCTTTCCTGAGGCTTGATTACAGGAAAACTGAGACACAAATGGCATCCTATTGAGCTTCTGGAATACTAGTTTCCAAATAATTATCAATGGATCCCGTACATGAGAATTGCCCAGGGAGCTTTTTAAAAATGTGTCTTCCTGGACTCCACCACGTGATATTTTGATTTAAGAGATCAGGAGGGAGGATCAGGTTGGGCAGGAAAGAAGGCAGCAGATATGCAGTCTCATGTCTGCCATGCCAAGAATCCTGCATGTAATTTACCGAGGAGCAATGTGGTCTACGGGCAGATGAGTGGCATGGTCAAACAGAAAAAGGAGAATGAAGACTCCCGTGCAAGTGACTGGCAGAAACTGGGTGATCATGAGAAATGACACCATGTGGTATGAAGACAGGGCTGGAAGTATGTGGATCAGTTAGGAAATTGTGGTAACCCAGAAATCTAGTTTACAAATGATGAGAACATGAAATGAGGCAGTACCGTATGGGAATGGAGAAGCACATTGATATGAAACCTGTATATGGTAGAATTAATAAACTCATGTGAATGTTGGATGTGAGAACTAAAAGCCAAAATTAGGATGATCCCCAGTTACCTGAATAGAATGAAATCCAGGGGAGCAGCAGCTGGATTTGGCGCAGTATGGTGGGAGGGGGAAGGATGATATATGATGGATGGCCATGATGAATTCACTTGGAAAGGATTTATCCAAAAAAGGAAAACTTCTCTCTTATCACGCTGTCAGGAATTCGAGACCAGCCTGGCCAACGTGGTGAAACCCTGTCTCTACTAAAGATACAAAAAAATTAGCCAGGTGTGGTGGCGAGTGCCTGTACTCCCAATTATTCGGGAGGCTGAGGTGGGAGAATTGCTTGAACCCGCGAGGTAGAGGCTGCAGTGAGCCAAGATCAGGCCATTGCACTCCAGCCTAGGTGACAGGGTGAGACTCCATCTCAAAAAAAAAAAAAAAAGAAGAAGAAGGAAAGTTTTGTTTTCTTCCCCTCATATGGGTATTTGTATATGATGCAATACAGTAGCACCCCCAGAGAAAGTGAAAGCTTCTTAGGCTGTTGGCCTTTTACGGGGAGCACAATAGAGAGAGGCTCTCACAATACAGATACCTTTTCTCACCTGTTCACTCTATGCTCTGGAGGGGGGTGATCAAATAATTTCTGTGGGATTTGTTTCCCCAGGTAACCTAAGGACAGAAAAAGCCACACATCTAATCCAGCTGGATGCTGGTTGTAGGTCTTTGCAAGTTCTGTCTCCTGGCATGTTCAGACATCTGTAGTTCATTGCATTCAGCAACTCTAACTAAATCTGATGTCACAATCTCTGAGTCCCAGTAGGATTTCCTGCAGACTTTGAGAGACTTGACTTTCAGAGAAAGAGTTTACCACCAAATCCAAAAATAAAGCTCAAGGGCTTCTCCTTGGGACATTTTAATCTAAAAGTTGGAAGAATCAAACATTTTACTTAGAGAATATGGACAGACTAATTTTTTTTTTTTTTTTTTTTTTTTTTTTTTTTTTTTTTTTTTTTTTTTTTTAGATGGAGTCTCGCTCTCTCACCAGGCTGGAGTGCAGTGGCACAATCTCAGCTCAGCTCACTGTAACCTCTGCCTCCCTGGTTCAAGACATTCTCCTGCCTCAGCCTCCTGAGTAGCTGGGATCACAGGCATGTGCCACCACGCCCGGCTAATTTTTTGTATTTTTAGTAGGGACGGGGTTTCACCATGTTAGCCAGGATGGTCTCGATCTCCTGATCTCGTGATCCACCCACATCGGCCTCCCAAGGTGCTGGGATCACAGGCGTGTGCCACCATGCCCAGCCCAGACTAACTTTAAAGTGAGTTAACGAGTGTTTGGGTTTGTCTGGGGGCAGTGTGGGTTTGAGGTTTGTTTTTGTTTTTATTTGGGCTTTTTAATCTCTAAGGCACTGGCTATTTTCCTACTCTAAAAAAGAAACCCCTGAAGGTTTCAAAGGAAAGGGAAAATAACGAGAGGAAACTCAAGGGGAATTTCTCAGTGGATTTTACTGTATCTCAATTCCAGGGTATTTTCTAGGTGAGCTAAATGGAAGAGACTAAGAAATACATCTTGAAATTATAAAGTCATTAAGAATTATGATATAAAGATTATTCAGCAACCTAGGAACATGTCCAGCAAAAAAAACCAAAAAAACAAAAAAGCAAAGGCAAGCTATTAAGGTAGAGAGTCAATGATTGCAACTATAATTTTAAAGCATAGAAAAAGGAATGGGAAGAAACACCGACAATGTTTCTGTTACATTCGTGATCATACATTTTCCTTTCATCTATTCTACATTTTGTTTTATAACACTGTCAGGGTTTTTTAAAAGGTGCTTTCGTCAGATGAGGAGAAACTAAGAGGAGGAGGGGGAACCCGCAAAGGTCTTGCCCAAGGTCACAGTGTAACCTGGTGGAAAGAGCTAAAGGTAGAACACATAATTTATAATGAGAATCACAGCCTCCCTTGACCCAGCAATGGGAAAAATGCAGCCTCACCAGGCCAGACTCAGTTTTCCTAACTCCGCTCTCACCTTTGATGGAAGCCCCCTGTTTGAAAAGCAGCAATGAAGACCCTTTCCAGAGTAGCCCTAGGGAACACCCCCGAGCTCATGGAGGTCGAGCCTTGAGAACAGCCCCATTTTTTTTCTTAGCAAAGGAGACTGCAATCACCAAGGGAGCTGCCACTCCACACCATCAACCCCTTGAGAAAAGCCTGGCTCTGATGTCACAGCAGGCTCCCCTCCTCCCTTCTTGCCCCCATTCTCCCCCACCCAGCAAACAGGGGCCATGACTATGTTGTTATTCTTGTTACGAGGTATTTGGACAAAGCTTCTGCTGCTGTCCAGCCACCCCCGCCCTCCCTGCCCCCAGCTAAATCCAAATGATTGATGAGAGGAATACTTTGAAATTTTGAGATGGGGGTGCTGGCGGGCAGAAGGAAGGAGAACACGCTTCAGACAAAGAGCAAGACAGAGTGGGTGGCGTTGAAGCATGGGGGACATTAGAACCTGTCAAGGCTGCGGAATGATTCATTGAGGTAATGATGATAAACACTTCATCTCTGGGCATCTATGTACATTTTACCTAACGATCTCAAGCGTCCATACATGAAGAGAGGCTCAGAATAAATCATACGAACAGACCCTAAATGGGAATCCCTTAGGAATGGGATCTAAATGGTAAATGCCTGCCGGAATTTCACACTCAAATTACAATAAACGGAATGAGATTTTAGGCAGTTTCGTACTTAAAGGGTACCATGCGGAGTCCTAAGGACTTTCTTTTACTTTAGAATTTCGTTCTGTGCCAGTTGGAGCTTTGCATATCTCTTGCTCCCTTGGACATTTCTGGTTGTGGATTCTAAAGTGAAACAGAGGTTTCTCATAAATAGCTAAGTCCTCCTCTTGCCACAACATACTTCCTCTAATGCCAGGTGCCTCTGCAATAGAAGATAATGCCTGTGAGATTGAATACACATGGACAATAGCCAGATCATATATAAAAGTAGAACTGCAACCCATGACGTGCAGCAACCAGTCAAGGAAACCAATCCCTTATCTCTAGTAACCAATCCAGGAAGCCAGCCCACTGTCCATCTACGAGTCAGACAATTACCTCTAGCAACCAGTTCAGGAAGTCAAGCAATAACATCCATAACGATTGGCCCAGGACTTCATTAATTGTCCCTTGAAAAATTAATCTCTAACTTTTGCTCCCACTTCCAACTTAGGACCAACCAGAGAAAGTCAAATATGTACTCTTAACTAATCATGTGGGATGTCTGTGTCTTCATCCATTCACACTGCTATAACAAAAGACCTTAGACTGGGTAATTTGCAATACTAGAAATTTATTTCTCACAGTTCTGGGGGCTGGGAAGTCCAAGATCAAGGGGCCAGCAGACTTGGTGTCTGCTGAGGACTTGCTTTCTGCTTCAAAGATGGTGCCTTGTGGCTGTGCCCTCACCTGGCGGAAGGCAGAAGGATGCACTCTCTCCCCAAACAACCTCTTTTATAAGGTCACTGATCCCATTTATGAGGGTTCCACCTTCACTACCTAATCGCCTCCTAAAGGCCCTACCTCTGAATACTATCACATTGGCAATTAAGTTTCAACATATAAATTTGGGGGAGACACATTCATACCACACATCCTGCTTCTAGTGAGCTGTCTCCAGCTTCCCCAGTCCAGCAGCCTCAATCAGCACGTACCTGAAGCCTTTGCCCTGTTCCACTGTGAGGCTTCTCCATTCCTCTGCCTGCATGTGGGTAGTTAACAAAGCACAAGTAATGGTGACCAACTCCCTTGTTGTGACAAGTTCTGAATAAGTAACCATTGCCTCTTCTCATTTGGTTGGTCTTCACTTATTTCCACATGCCTCAGACTTGCACTTCCAGAATGTATTAATGAGAAAAAGCCCATCAAATCAGTCCTTAAGCAGTCCAAGGACATACTGCAGGCCTGAACCTGCAACTCCAGTAGCTTATGTGAGTCAGAATATGGCTGATACTGCAGAGCTTGCAGTGAGCCGAGATCTCGCCACTGCACTCCAGCCTGGGTGATAGAGTGAGACTCCGTCTAAAAAAAAAAAAAAAAAGAATATGGCCTATAGTAACCACCCAAGTCACCGCAGTGTTTCTCTTCTGTATTTTTCACTTTAGCCATTGGCTTAGCCACGGAAAAACCTACACATGGAAACACTCTCAGGAAGTAGCTTTATATTGTTCTCTGAAATAGGAATTGAAATAAGCCAAATCTGGCTCAACTAACACCTTGAAATAATCAAATTCTTAGCTATAAGCTTTTATGATCTGGATCAAGCATATTAAAGAGAATTCTGGTACACAGAATAGTAAAACTAATCGTACATATTGTGATTTTTAGGGGTAATAGGAAGGCTACTATGAGCCTCAACTTATGCCCTCCACTGATCTGTCATCAGGTCTAAATTTTCTTCATTAGAGACTAATTTCTTTGAGTAAAGCACTCCTCAGGGTCAGTACAACCAAAAGACTAAATGCACATCAGAATCACTTGAAAAGTGTTAATGAGTAAGGGCTTCCTACACCAGCCCTATTTCCTTTCCCAGGGTGTGGTCCCAGAAACTCTCTCTTTTTTTTAATTGGCAAATACAAATTACATCTATTTATGGTGTACCAAATGTTTGTTGAAAGCTGTATGTTTGAAATATGTATACATTGTGAAATGGCTAAATCAAGCTAATTAACATACACATTACCTCACATACCATTTTTTATGGTGAGAACACTTAAAATCTCTCTCCTCCCAGTTTTCAAGTGCACAATACATTGTTACCAATTACAGAAACAGTAGATCTCTTCAACTTATTATTGTGTCTAGCCAAAATTGTGTATCCTTTGACCAACGTATCCCCACCCCAAATCCAGTAACCATTCTATTCTCTGCTTCTATGAGTTCAACTTTTTTTAGATTCTACATATAAATGAGATCATGTGTTATTTGTCTTTCTGTGCCAGGCTTATGTCACTTAGCATAATGTTCTCCAGGCTCATCCATGTTGTTACAAAAGACAGGATTTCCTCCTTTCTTAAGGCTGAATAGTATTTTATTGTGTATATACACCAGGTTTCTTTATCCATTTACCCGCTGACAGACACTTAGGTTAATTATACAGTAGTCCCTCCTTATCCATGTTTTCACTTTTCATCGTTTACCTGTGGTAGACCACTATCTGAAAATACAAAATGGAAAATCTCAGAAATGAAACTATTCGTAAGTTATCATCAATTGTGTACAGATGTGAGTAGTGGGCACTGTCACCTCTCAAAAGACCCTTGCTCGGCCAGGTACGGTGGCTCACGCCTGTAATCCCAGCACTTTGGGAGGCCGAGGCAGGCTGATCACAAGGTCAGGAGATCGAGACCATCCTGGCCAACATGGTGAAACCCCATCTCTACTAAAAATAAAAAAATTAGCCAGGCGTGGTAGCATGCACCTGAAAGCCAAGCTAATCAGGAGGCTGAAGCAGGAGACTCACTTGCACCTGGGAAGTAGGCACTGCAGTGAGTTGAGATTGCATCACTGCACTCCAGCCTGGGCAAAGAAGGAGCCTCTATATAAATAAATAAATAAATAAATAAAATTAAGCATTATTTACTATTATTATCTATAGGTTTCACTCACTACTCAGAATTAAATTATAATTTCTCTCCACTGTATATCTGTTGGTATGCCTGATGACACATGGAATACAAGAAACTTAAAATGATCCAGCCTAACAATTCAAAATTACAAAGATATGGAACCAACCAAAGTGCCCGTTGACCAATGAGCGGATAAAGAATGTGGTATACCGACTTCAAATTATACTACAAGGCTAAAGTTACCAAAACATGGTACTGGTATAAAAATAGGCACATAGATCAATGGAACAGAATAGAGAACACAGTAATAAAGCCACATACTTACAGCCAATTATCTTTGACAGAGCATGCAAAAATATAAATTGGGGAAAGGACACCCTATTCAATAAATAGTGCTGGGACAACTGGCTAGCCACATACAGAAAAATGAAACTGGAACCCCATCTCCTCCCCTTATACAAAAATCAACTCAAGATGAATCAAAGACTTAAATCTAAAACCTGAAACAATGAAAATTCTAGAAGATAACATCAGAAAAACTCTTCTGGGCATTGGCTTAAGCAAAGAATTCATGACTAAGATCCCAAAAGCAAATGCAACAAAAACAAAAATAAATATATGGGGCCTAATTAAACTAAAAAGCTTCTGTGCTGCAAAAGAAATAATCAGCAGAGTAAACAGACACCCCACAAAGTGGAAGAAAATGTTTGAAACCTATGTATCCAACAAAGGACTGGTAACCAAAATCTGCAAGGAACTCAAACAAATCAGCAAGAAAAAAAAAATAATCCCATCAAAAAATAGGCAAAGGACATGAATAGACACTTCTCAAAAGAAGATGTATAAACAGCAAACAAACATGAAAAAATGCTCAACATCACTTAGTCAGGGAAATGCAAATCATAGCCACAATGAGACACCACCTGACTCCTGCAAGAATGGCCATCAGTGAAAAGTCAAAAAACAATAAACGTTGGCGTGAATGTAGTGAAAAGGAAATGTTGTTACACTGCTGGTGGGAATGTGAACTCATACAGCCACTATGGAAAACAATGTGGAGATTCCTCAAAAAACTAAAAGCAGAACTAGCATTTGATCCAGTCATCCCACTACTGGGTATCTACCCAAAGGAAAAGAAGTCATTTTATGAAAAAGACACATGCGCATTGCATGTTTATGGCAGCACAATTTGCAATAACAAAGATATAAAACCAATCTAAGTGCCCATCAACCAGCAAGTGGATAAAGGAAATGTGGTATATACATACCATGGAATACTACTTAGCTATTAAAAGGAAGGAAATAATACCTTTTGCAGGAACTTGGATGGAGCTGGTGGCCATTATTCTAAGCGAAGTAACTCAAGAATGGAAAACCAAATACCATATGTTCTCACTTATACATGGTAGCTAAGCTAAAAGGACACAAAGGCATAAGAACGATACAATGGACTTTGGGGAGTTGGATGGGGGATGATGGATAAAAGACTACCTATTGGGTACAGTGTACACTGTTTGGGTAATGGGTACACTAAGATCTCAGAAATCATCACTAAAAAACTTATCTATGTAACCAAAAATCACCTGTACCCCAAAAACTATTAAAATAAAATTTAAAAATTAAAATTAAAAAAAGAAAAAAAAGAAAGTTTATATATACTATATATCATATGTACTATTTATATATACTATGTATTATATATAGTATAGTATATATGATATATGTACTATATATAGCATATATACTATAGTATATATGTTATATACTATATATGTTATATAGTGTATATATAGTATATGGTATATCTATATAGTGTGTATATACATTGTGCACGTACATACACACTATGGAATACTACTCAACCATAAAAAAAGAATAAAATAATGGCCTTTTGCAGGAACTTGGATGGAGTTGAGGCCATTATTCTAAGTGAAGTAACTCAAGAATGGAAAACCAAATACCATATGTTCTCACTTATAAATGGGAGCTAAGCTATGGAGCAAAGGCATAGAGAGCAGTACAGTGGACTTTGGAGACTAAGAAGAGGGGACAGGTAGGAGAGGAGCAAGGGATAAAAAACTACATATTGGGGACAATGGACACTACTGGGGAGATCAGTACACTAAAATCTCAGACTTCACCCCTGCACAATACATCCATGTAACCAAAAACCACTTCAACCCTAAAAGTTATTGAAATTCAAAAAAAAATTTTAAATTATCAAACCTAGTCAAGTGTTGATTAATTGAATATTACAGTGAAGTAATAGATACACTTCAGTATTTATTATACTGGGTCATATACATATATATACTGAGTCAGAATATATAACATATAAATAAGCAATATTTAAGAATTAGAGTATACTATAATATACATATCATTCAAGCTACACTGCCAAAAAGATAACTTCTCTTTGATGATTCAAGAATTCAGAATTTTTGAATGCCCTGTGATCATTATTTTGAACATTTATTTTAGGGATTGCATTATTTTTCTGTGATAGAGATTTCTAGAGAAAAATACTGAATAACAGACAGCTTTCATATAGGAGTAATGGTAGTAATGATATCGATCATAATATTCAATAGTATCATAAATGCTGACTACATGCCAAGCATATAAGTCATCCTTGCCTTACAATCATCTAATAGACTCTTCTGATTCCCTTTTGTGCTTGAATGGAGATTTCAAGAGACCAGAAGACCTGCCCAGGTCAAGCAGCCAATAAAAGTCAGACACAGGAATTTGAACTCTGACCTATCTTCCCCCAAGCTCTTTTGTTAAAAGCTCTCAAGCTTCCACAGCAAGGTTCAACCTGCAAAGAACTAAATATGAGAAAAGAAATATTGTATTGATGAGCAAGTAAAAAACAGCCCATTTTATAGGAGGAAAATTGCAAGGCTAAAATTTCATTTAAAAAAACTTTTAAAGAAAAAACAGCTAAAATAAAGTCAGATTTTAATTGAAATGATATTTAAAAAGTGTTTTGTAATCTATTAAAGACCTTACAAGTAACATATTACATAGTCTACTTTAAACGGATATGGAATGTGTAACCTTATTTTTTTGTTTTAATGGTAGGTGAAATAGCGTTAAGCACCCTGCAAGTTCATATTTCTAATGTAATGGCTACATTTCATCTCACTGTTACTTTTATCTTCCTATCTCCAGAGGCTGATGGAAAAAGGCGTATTAAATGTGATAGGATCAGTAGAATTTTGAGTAATGTCAAATAAAATGCCTTACGTGTTGTTGCTGTTTTGATTGTATGACATCTTATAGACTTTGGTCTCTGCCAGAATGATCAGTCTGTCACTTGAGTTATTTGACTATTGATTCATTTTCAGAAATGTGTTGACATAAGTCATACTGTGAAAAGAAAAGCAGCTCCCCTGTCTCCTGATACCAGATTCTGAGTCTCGGGTCTTTGCCTTTTTGCATGATTAATGTTGTTCTGAACCTAAAGAATCAATAAACATTTTCTGAAGCAGAGATATCTACATCCCTAAAGAGGGATGCCTATTTAGTTTCCCGCTCGATCTACAAAATGCATTACGCTTTGGAATGAAAGGATCAGGCCTGGCTGGTTGATGTGAATCAGGACGTCTGTTCCAGTTTATTCTTTTCAACGTGAAAAGTCCTACGTTTAGGAGTACACCAAAGAGCCCCCCACGGTGGCCTGGAAGAGTAACTACATTTACACATTCCCAAACGACCCAAGTCAAATGTTGGAAGGATTTGATCCTTTAAAAGGACTCTATGTTGAATGCTGCTGCTAACTGTCTTCTTAAGAGAAGAAAACTGAAAGAAGCGTGCGCACACACATACACTTTATATAGGATTCTCTGGAACAGACAGCATCATCCTTAAGGACTTAGAGATCCACCCTGTTCTAGAAACATCATTCACTAAGATTGAGAAAAACTTGCTTCTCTCTCCTGAAGCCATGTAGTTTGGCTCTTCTGCCTCTTTGGGAGAGAGATATGGCCTTGCTGTATATAAACACAGACAGGTCCCCCACACAAGAGCCCAGGAAAGAGAACAAAGGACTCAAAGCAGTCGATGTGGAAAAGACAAGAGAGGAATGTCTTTGGAATCCTCTCTTTCCACACATTACATAGAATTGTTCTCAAGGATAATAAAGCCATGACTTCAGTCCTTTTTCAAGGTTAGGGCTCCTTTCCAAGTAAAGCAAATGAAATAATGTGAAGGCAAGATTTAATTGTGTGAAGGTAAAACAGGAGTTCAAAGCAAATATCAGGTATTGTTGACTCCCCTCTGCCTCTGACACCCACACACACTCAATTATACTCCTTCGGTGCCAAGGAGCATGACAAGGAGGTCCAGCCATGAGTAAAACCTGACACGGATCCACTGTCTCAGTCCATATCGCCCCAGACCCAGGGAAGGACAAGGAAAACTTGATGGCTGAATGCACGGCTGAGCCCTTTGTCTAGAAAAATGAAATTCTTGTTGTGATTCTGGTCTGTCGAGTTGGGGTTGATTCACAAAATAAAGCATGACAAGGAGAATGTGATCTGATAAGCCTGGAAATGACTGCCAATTCATTCAGCCTGAATGGGGTCCCCGCTGGGACCTTGTCAACACACTGAATTTGAGCTCAAGAGTTCCAAGCTTTTCCTGTAACATGCTGTCCAGGGTCACCAGCTTATAGAGGAAGAATGGGAAGACTTAATTTTCTTAAACAAGATGCCATGGTGAGCTCTGGATTCAGCGCAGCAATGATTCCAAAATCAGCCAGCTTCTGGGGCTATTTGTGACACAAATCTTCAGAGAGAATTCTTTCCATGCCTGGAAAGAGGAGAAATTAGCAATCCAACCATGTCATTGAACCAACCTGGGACATTATTTAATACATCTAATTACATGAGAATAATTTCATTAGCACCAGCTTTCATTTGAACATGCTGCAAATGGTCAAAAAAATTATATCTCCTTCATGGAACACATTCATAATGAGATTTTGTGGCTGAAGATTTACTCCGTATGACAACTACAAGGTACCAAACTTTGAGCTAAATGAACACACTAAACAAGCAGGCAGTACTTCTTGGGCTCCTAATTATCATTATTTACAAAGTATCAATGAACAGAGTGAAATTCTGTAAAATGTTTGAAGACATTTATTCTAAGCCAAATATGAGTGACCATGGCCGATGACACAGCCTTCGGGAGACCCTGAGAACATGTACCTAAGGTGGTCAGGGTGCAGCTTGGTTTTATACATTTTAGGGAGACATGAGACATCTATCAAATACATTTAAGATATACATTGGTTCCCTCTAGAAAGGCAGAACAGCTAGAAGTGGGGAGGCTTCCAGGTCATAGGTAGATTTAAATTTTTTCTGATTGGCAATTGGTTGAAAGAGTTATTATCAATAGAAAGGAATGTCTGGCTTACAAGAGATTGTGACCAAAGTTTTATCATGGAGATGAAGCCTTCAGGTAACAGACTGCAAAGAATAGATTGCAAAGGTTTCTTTTTTTTTTTTTTTTTTGAGATGGAGTTTCGCTCTTGTTTCCCAGGCTGCAGTACCACGACACTATCTCAGCTCACCACAACCTCTGCCTCTGGGGTTCAAGCACTTGTGCCTCAGCCTCCCAAGTAGCTGGGAATACAGGCGTGCACCACCACACCCGGCTAATTTTTGTAGAGACGGGTTTATTTTTAGTAGAGACGGACCATGTTGGTCAGGCTAGTCTCAAACTCCTGACCTCAAGTGATCCACCCACCTTGGCCTCCCAAAGTGCTGAGATCACAGGCGTGAGCCACCACACCCAGCTGATT
Source organism: Rhinopithecus roxellana (assembly GCF_007565055.1). Classification (NCBI taxonomy): domain Eukaryota; kingdom Metazoa; phylum Chordata; class Mammalia; order Primates; family Cercopithecidae; genus Rhinopithecus; species Rhinopithecus roxellana. The sequence goes on from NC_044552.1 coordinate 11,833,847, forward strand.
GTAAAGGTTTCTTAAGGTTTCTTCAGACTTAAGGTCTGTGCTGGTGTTAAATGCTGGTCAGCTTTTCCTAAACCCACAAGGGAGGAGGGCATAATGAGGCATATCCATCCCATGTTCCCATCATGGCCTGAGTCAGCCTTTCAGGTTCCATTTGGAGGGCCCTGGCCTAGAGGAGGGAGTCCATTCAGATGATTGGGGGGGCCTTCAACTTTTATTTTTGGCTTACAAAGGTATCTCATAACCACCAGCCAAATGTCACTAACGTCCTACGCACCACTTTACAGAGAAAACCTAAGTGAAGGACATCTTTGCAGAGGACAGAGATCATTGGACTACTATCTCCTTATTAACCATCCATCTCTCTGAAAGTGGAGAAGAGGGCAGGGAGGCAGGAGAGCCCACGCATCCTCCACTCTCTCTGATTAGGCTGCAGTGACCTGGGTTTCTTGCTTTGGAAGGGCTTGCCACCAAGAGTGGAAAATAAGGCTTTCCCCTCTCTCCTGCTCTCTCCCTCTCCATCTCTCCTCCCCACCTTCTCTCCTTTTTTCTCTCTTTTCCTCCTTCCTTCCCTCTCTCCCTCCCTCCTTTGCTCTCTTCCTCACTCTCTCTTTCTTTTCTTTTCCCTTCCTTCTATCCCCCTTCATTTTCTCCACTCAGCACCACCAGGAAGTAGACACTCAGTGATGAGTGATGAATCTTACTACCTAATAATGCAAGCATTCTGATTTTAATTTTGGCCCAGGCCAGTCTCAGGATATTTAGCTAAGTGTTATTATAGAGAATGAACTCATCCTGTGACACCTTAAAGACTAACCATTGAATATGTCAAAAGACAGCATAGACAGCATCAACTGACCAGCCTAGCAAGTTGGCAATCGCATCCTCTTTCATTGACTTTATTTGACTTGGCCAAGCTGCTCTCTGCCTCTTCAGACCCCTCCTACTGCTGGTGTCCCTCTGTGTTTTATTTTTCTTCTGCATCCACTTGAGGCCTGCACCTCTGTCAGTCGCCACCAGTTCCTCTAACTACTTAACCGTATCTGGTATCCAGTAGCCCTGAAATGGCATTCTGTTGGAATCAGCGGGAAAAGGACGGCAGTTATAGATGAAGGCGGAACACCAGTAAAACCTCATTAATACCCGCAGCTTTAGAGAAAGGAGAGAAACGGCCATGCTTCAAAAATGTCAAGAACACAAGATGATAAAAACAGCGTCCTTCTCCCCTAATCCTGCTCCAATCGACCCCCTCCAGCCCCACACCAAGAACAGTAATGTTTTAAGCAGAATGACTGTGAGAGAAAAGGCATCCCCAAAAAGAAACCCAAAGGGAAAAAAATGCACTAAATTCAGTCCTTCTTCCCCCATAACTCTTCTGCCACTGTAAGTAACTTCATTCCGACATAATCTCTAGGAGAGCAGAAGAGAGCTTCAGGTGAAAAAGGTTACCTACATTTATAATGTCAGGCACCGGGCCTGCCAGGTAAAAGGTAAATGGTAATTTTATCATTAGCATGCCTGACCCCTTGGCCGCACTATATCTCACAGGAAACAGTAGGAACAGCTCACCTGTCAAGATGCAAACGCTTAAAGGTCAGTGCACACAGAAATCTTCCAGAGCTCACAACTGAATTGCTGACACCTTTTATTATCGCCCACTTAAATAAATGATTCAAGGGGCAAGACAAGGAAAGATGGGCTTAGTGTCGAGATTTACATGAAGGATTCTTGGAGTTTTTGATTCAAGATAATAAAAAGAAAAACTTTTGGCTCTGTTTTGATATTCAGGAACAAGCAAAGCTTCAGAACTTTACAAAACATTTTCAAAACATTCCTGGGCTTGAAGAATTTTCAGTATTCCTCAAAAAATTCACTATCAGTTTTTAATGTAATTACATAAGGAATTCCCTCTCCTGTTTTGCATTTTATTTGATGTAGAAATAATTTCTCCATTTTTTCTTCCTTTTTACTGGGGGCAGGAAAGCAGATAGTAAGGAAGCTTTTTGCAGCATTACATGAACATTACCCAATTTAAACAGCCAAAGGGAGAATAGAAATTTAAAAGATTTTTCCACTTGTTGTTTACAGTTAAAATCATAGAAAAACTGCATGTTGGGACCAGGCACAGTGGCTCACACCTGTAATCCCAGAACTTTGGCAGGCCAAGGCTGGTGGATTACCTGAGGTCAGGAGTTTTGAGATTAGCCTGGCAAACATGGTGAAACGCCATCTCTACGAAAAATACAAAAATTAGCTGGGTTTGGTGGCGGGCACCTGTAGTCCCAGCTATTTGGGAGGTTGAGGCAGGAGAATTGCTTGAACTTGGGAGGTGGAGGTTGCAGTGAGCCAAGATTGTGCCACTGCACTCCAGCCTGGTGACAGAGCGAGGCTCTGTCTCAAAACAAAACAAAACAAAACTGCATGTTGCTTTTAAAGCAAGCATAGCAATTCCTCAAATGGTGAAAGATGAACTTACGCCACAATCCAGCAATTCAGTTCTAGGTGTATACCCAAGAGAATTGAAAGAAAGAACTTGAACGAATACGTGTACACCAATACACGTAACAGCATTCATCATAACAGCCACAAGGTGGAAGCAATCCAAACATCCATCAACAGATGAATTAATAAAGATATAGTCCATCCCTACAATGGAAAACCATTCAGCCTTACAAAGGAAGGACATTCTGGCACATGCTACAACACGGATGAGCCTGGAAAACATGCTAAATGAAATAGGCCTTTCACAAAAGGACAAAAAATGGATTATTCCACTTATATGAAATATTCAGAATAAGGAAATCTGTAGTGGCCAAAAGTAGATTAGTGGTTACCTAGGGCTGGCAGAGGGTGGGGAAGATTTGGGGGAAGATGGATGGCACAGGGGTACAGAGTACCTTCTTGGGCTAATGAAAATGCTCTAAAATCTGTTGCAGCAATGGACACGCAATTCTGTGAATATTCTAAAAAAAAGTAAGCATGGCCAGGCACGGTGGCTCATGACCGTAATCCCAGCACTTTAGGAGGCCAACATGGGCAGATTACCTGAGGTCAGGAGTTCGACACCATGCTGGCCAACATGGTGAAACCCCATCTCTACTCATAAAACACAAAAATTAGCTGGGCATGGTGGCATATGCCTGTAATCCCAGATACTTAGGAGGCTGAGGCAGGAGAATCATTTGAACACAGGAAGTGGAGGTTGCTGTGAGCTGAGATCATGCCACTGCACTACAGCCTGGGTCAAAGCACAAGAATCCGTCTCAAAAAAAAAAAATTAAGCATGCTCTATTTGGATGGAAACGCTAATATTGCTAATGGGATAAAGGCAGAACTGCTGGATAAAACACTGCCTGTATTTGCTAAATCTCACAAGTCTAGATAAAAGGCCTCTGATAAGTGCTGCAAAAAGTATCTTATTATTAATGAGAAAATAATACAAATTTTATCATTTAGAATTTTTCCATTTGCTATTAGAGAACTGACAGTTTCTCTGAATTTGTATCTACATAACAGTCATCAACCCTTTTATTCAGACACAGAGATCACAGCATTTCTAGCTTCCCACTAGTGCTGGCAAGTTGCAGGTTCCAGTCTGAAGCCTTTACAAGTGTTCCTGCCAAGCTGCAAAAAGTCAGGGCTTCCAGCCCTCTGGAAGTATCGTGGAAGGTTAGCTACCTTTCACTAGCTCCTCACTGGTCAGGAAGACGGCATATCGCACTTAGAATAGTTCCCACCCCGTACTTAAATAACACCTTAATCTCTCTTGAATTACTTTATCACAGCCACTCTTCTGTACCCCTCACATTGCCACAATGTTGGTGCCTGAGGCCATTCTAAAAAAAAAAAAGAAAAAAAAAAAGATCACCAGAATGCCAAGCAAAAGATGGGGTTGGTCACTTGGAGGTTTATTTTTAAGCTTCAAAGACTATAAAAATGGGCTCAGGGAAAGAAAATACATGCAGAAGGGATGTGTACAAATTGTCTTAAGTATTTTTAAGGGTGCCAATTCTAATTTCATCATGAAAAACCAGCTTAAAGCAAAAGAAAATACTAACTGCAAACTTTACTTCTGAGTACCTTCTTGCCATTCCCAAGGAGGCAACCAACTTCCAAGAAAATCTGTTTGTAACATTATTATGGACTGAATGTTTGTGTGCCCCGCCCCCTCGCCAAATTCCCATGTATTGAGATCCTGACCACCAATGTGATGGTATTAGGAGGTGGGGCCACTTTGAGATAATCACGAGGGTGGAGACTCATGAATAGGATTAGTGCCCTTATAAAAGGAATCTCAGGGATCTCATTCGCTTTTCCATCACATGAGGACACAGCAAGAAGATGCCATCTACAAGGAAGTGGGCCTTCACCAGACACCAAATCAGCCAGCACCTCGATCTTGGACTTCCCAGCCTTCAGAACTGTGAAAAATAAATGTCTTTTGTTTATAAACTACCCAGCCTATAATAGTCTGTTTTAGCAGCGTGAATGAACTAAAGCAAGCAATTACCTTCACAGACATCAATGGTCAGTCTGTAATGCATTAATCGCCCCAGTAAATAATGGTGTGAGCGATCCCTACAAAAATAGGATCAGCCTAAGTCTTTCAGGATTTTTCTCCCAAAGGATCTAATAACTCTGCTTCACCCTCATTTGCCAGACTTCCTCCCTTGGGTCTCACGGCTTCCTCTGAACCATCCCACTGGCTGCTCTTTCCTTCCCCACTCATTACTCATGTCATTTTTAAAACTAACTGAAGAGAGTTACCATCCCACACTATGGGATCCAGTTTGTCTCTCCTAATGGACCTGAGGTTCTAGGCAAGCCTCATCCTGTCCCTTCTTCTCCTCCTTCCTTTCTTCCCACTTCCTCTACCTTTTCTTCCATTTCTGTCCCATTCTGCTTCCCAGTCCCTGTCCCATACACCAAATTCTTACACGACTTGTGTAGCTCTCTGAGAACCATTCATAAAGAATTTACTGAAGTTGGCAGTTAGGGCAAGATACTCAGACAACTAGCATTCTTCCAAAAATCCTTACTGCGGGGAGGTGTAGCAGCCTGGGACCTGCTGGTAGGAAAACCTGTTGGTACGGGAACAGCCTGTGAATAAAACCAATCTTCCAGGGACCCTCTCAAGACCCCCCTTGCTAGGTCAGCTCTGTGAGGGACCATCAGGCACCAAGAACTGGGAGCCCCAATCTGGGAGCCCCAGATTGAAAGTCTGGGCTCTAAGAAAGCTCTGCACAGGGCCAAGGCTGTCCTGAAATGACAGACATGGGCTTCCCTTTAAGCCTGCTCTCTCTCTCCCCACATCCTCTTCATTTGGGAGCAGAAGGAAGACGAGGTTAGGTCTTCATTAGGCCTCTGTATGTGTGGATCAGTTTGATTACTTTTAAATGTAATAGCGTGGTCTTAAAGAAGCACAAGAATAAACTAGTCACTCTCTAGTAGAGCCTGGAGTTACCACTGGGAGCAATAGGAAGAGCAACAACCAGCGATAGACGCAGCTAAATCTGATCATCACCAAATCTGAACGGGCAAGGCCCTATTACCATTTGTCTAAGGTGTAGGATATAACCCAGGTACATTTGGGGGTTATTTCCTACCTGTCTGCAGGAGTATTAGAGCCCCTTATTTAGCACATTTCTGGAAAACATAATATGATCAATAAATTCAAATTCTGAACAATATATCACTTTAGTTGGCTATGAGGCAGCATGTAGACCAAAGAAGAAAAGAGTTCTTGCGTTTTTTCATTACAAGTTTTAGCAATGATTAAAGATAGTTGGAGCATTATTTTATTTATTCTGCTTGATGAATGAAATAAAAATTACCAAAGATTATTCCATGTTACATGGCCTGAGGATAAATTTCCTCATTTAAATCCTAAAATCAGATCAAATCATACTATGCCCTATGACTGTATAATTTTACTTTTATATAATGCAATGATCAAAATCCTTATGTTTGCATTTATATGCAATACATGTAAATATATGTGTGTATACAATTATTTGAGCATAAAGAAAAATAAAGATATATTCTAGGCTGTAAACATCTATTGGAGGATGACATAGGAGAAAAGAGTAAGAAAGAAGTATGTGAAAGTTGAACAAAAAAGAAAAAATAAGATCACAAAATATTCACAAATATGGTATCATCCTATTTATATTATTTCCAGTGTTTTAATTTAAATTTTAAGAAATTTATATAATTTTATTCATATGGAACCAAAAAGAGCCCGAGTAGCCAAGGCAATCCTGAGCAAAAAAAACAAAACTGGACACATCATTCTACCCAACTTCAAACTATATTACAAGGCTACAGTAACCAAAACAGCATTGTACTGGTACAAGAACAGACACATCAACCAATGGAACACAATAGAGAACTCAGAAATAAAACCACACACCTGCAACCATCTGATCTTCAACAAACCTGACAAAAACAAGCAATGGGGAAAGAATTCCCTATTTAATAAATGGTGTTGGGAGAACTGGCTAGCCAAATGCAGAAAATTGAAACTGAACCCCTTTTTTACACCTTATACAAAAATTAACCCAAGACAGATTAAAGACTTAAATGTAAAACCCAAAACTATTAAAACCCGAGAAAAAAATCTAGGCAATACCATTCAGGACAAAGGCACAGGCAAAGATTTTATGACAAAAATGACAAAGCAATTGCAACAGAAGCAAAAATTGACAAATGGGATCTAATTAAGCTAAAGAGCTTCTGCACAGCAAAAGAAACTATCCTCAGAGTGAACAGGCAACCTACAGAATGGGAGAAAATGTTTGCAATCTAGCCATCTGACAAAGGTCTAATATCCAGAGTTTACAAGGAACTTAAGCAAATTTACAAGAAAGAAAAACAAATAACCCCATTAAAAAGTGGGCAAAGGACATGAACAGTCACTTCTCAAAAGAAGGTATACATGTGGCCAACAAACATATGAAAAAAGCTCAACATCACTGATAATTAGAGAAATGCAAATCAAAGCCACAATGAGATACCATCTCATGCCAGTCAGAATGGCAATTTTTAAAAAGTCAAAAAACAACAGATGCTGGCAGGTTGTGGAGAAAAAGGAATGCTTTTACACTGTTGGTGGGAATATAAATTAGTTCAACCATTGTGAAAGACTGTGTGGTGATTCCTCAAAGTCCTAGAGGCAGAAATATCATTTGACCCAGCAATCCCATTACTGGGTATATACCCAAAGAAATATAAATCACCTATTAAAAAGATACATGCATGTGCATGTTCACTGCAGCACTATTCACAATAGCAAAGACATGGAATCAACCTAAATGCCCATCAATGATAGACTGAATAAAGAAAATGTGACATATATACACCATGGAATATGACGCAGCCATAAAAGGGAATGAGATCATGTCCTTTGTAGGAACGTGGATGGAGCTCGAAGCCATTATCCTCAGCAAACTAACACAAGAACAGAAAACCAAATACCACATGTTCTCACTTATAAGTGGCAGCGAAATGATGAGAACACATGGACACATTGTGGGGAACAACACACTGGTTGGGGCCTGTTGGTGGGTGGGAGCTGAGGGGAAGGAGGGAGAGCACCAGGAAGTCTATACTAGCTACTAAGCTGGGCTTAATATCTGGGTAACACGGCCGGGCATGGTGGCTCATGCCTGTAATCCCAGCACTTTGGGAGGCCAAGGCGGGCGGATCACAAGGTCAGGAGATCGAGACCATCCTGGTTAACAAGGTGAAAACCATGAAAACTACTGAAAATACAAAAAAAAAAAAAAATTAGCCAGGCGTGGTGACGGGCGCCTGTAGTCCCAGCTACTCCGGAGGCTGAGGCAGGTGAATGGCATGAACCCGGGAGGCAAAGCTTGCAGTGAGTCAAGATGGCGCCAGTGCACTCCAGCCTGGGCGACAGGTGACAGAGAAAGACTCTGTCTCAAAAAAAAAAAAAAAAAAAGTGTATATATATATATATATATATGAGATATATAATGATATATATATATGAGATATATAATGATATCTATATCTATATATCTATATATATAGCACATTGATCTGTGCAGCAAACCACTACGGCACATGTTTACCTACGTAACAAGCCTGCACATCCTGCACATGTACCCCTGAGCTTAAAAGTTGAAGGAAAAAAAAGAAATGTATATAACTTAAAAAATTAAACAATAAGGCAAGACAATTTTTTAAAGAGAGTGATTATGGCCCTTCTGTATTTGGGTAAAATTTCTGCTATGTTAGAATTTGCGACAGTGAATTGTGACTGCCCTGTGCTTTTTTCTAGACATTCTCAACGTGTGAGCTACATGAGGGTGGGGCATGTATTATATTGTACGCCACGAACATGCCTGGCTCCCAGCATATGGGTATACATTCATTCGACTGAATGAATAACTGACAAGGCGCTCACTCTCAATGGATCCTCATAACAGACCAATAAAGGGAACAGTGGATTATCCTCCTTAACTGAGAAGAGGAAGATACACATTGTAAGACTGCACAGCAACAGCTATGGTGACATAGCCTACCAATCTGAGGAATTTTTGAACATATTTTCCCTTTTCTAATTTCAGATCCAGTGGGAATACTCATGCCCTGTTTTAAAAAACAAAGTAACTTCATAATGCAAAATGAACAGATAGTAAGTGTCACTTGCCTTTCAGACAAGTTAAACATTCTCATTTATTTCCTCTCCCTCAACCCTTTACAATCTCTGTTGTTTGGTGTCATAAAAAAAGCTAGGAGGTAAACTCTCAGGAATACTTTTGCCCTGAACATAGAGTAAGAAATTGAATTTTCCATTTCAGTGCACCATTTGTACCTTCATCATTCAGGATTATACAGTATCCTTAACATAGATAAGAACAAAATTGTTGTAGCCATATTTCACGGTTGCTTTTTAAAGAATTCCTGCTGAATTGTAATCATCTCTCAGTATTGCTTGTGGGTGTCCATTTAATTTACCTCTTTACAATTTTCTAGCGCTTTGTTAATTCCCAAGAATTTATATCATTAACATCATTAAACTATGTTATTTTCAATAGACTATTAAAGATGATGCTAATAATATAAATTTACTCCCTGACACTGCAGAAGTTGATATACACTATTTCATTATGTCTTTATCCTTGCCTTTTTAAAAAGCAGATCCTTATCTTTGTTAAATTTTTTTTCAATCTTTCAATTGTTAAATTCTTCTATGTAAAAAGATGCCATTTGACTTGGGGGAAAAAAACTTTCAATTTAAATTAGAAAGTTACACAAAACACTAGTAATATTGTTTTACTTCACTAATTATTTAAAAGCGATATTTCCACTTTCATTTCTTTTCCCATCTTCCCTCTGCCTGTAAGTGAACATAGCCTCATAAACACAGTTCACAGAAGCAAATATGTTTAGCTGTGTCAGACTCCTTTTGTTCCCAGAGAACTTCAGACAGGGGACATAAAAAAAGGCGACAGTTTCAGAAGCCACTAAAATTTTATACTTGGCTTTGTGACCAGGATTAACACCTTTTAGCAAAACTCCATAAGAAATGCTGGTTGCTTGCTCTGTGCCATCACAGCCATGAAAACTCCTCAACACGTCAGCCTTCCTCATAAACAGTAAGTGTATTGTAAAACCGTTTACAGCTGTTGTAAAAATATTTTGACTACTTTACCCAACCACCTGAGTAAGACACCTGATACTAGTTAAAGGAAAAAAAAAAAGGAGAGCGAGATTCCCCTTTTCAATCAAGCCTTCCAGAACTGAAGGTGGGTGGAGAAAAGGAAAGTTACTTTTCTATTAAAGTCGTATGTTGCTATGCCTACACAGTACATCTGTTATAAGGTCTCATCAAAACAAAGTGTCTTTACTTCTCCTGGTCTTTATTTCCAGTAGCAACAATAAGCTTCCAGCTCCTGTTTTCCATCTGAGAGAGGTCAAACATTTTATTGGGATGGAGTCCAAGTTACTGTCTGTCAAAAGGAATAGAGAAGCCAAATCATTCAGGTAGGACATTTCCAGAGTTGTCCTAACAAAGTTGCTTCCCCCAGGGATGCTGCCCCTACGAGCAGCAGGCTCGAGTTCAGCCCCACGCCAGCCCCAACAGCCTGGCACCCTTGTGAACACCCACACAACTTGGCCCTGCACTCTTCAGCTCTGTGTGCAGCTCCCTCTGTATGTGTCTACCAGACAGACTCCACTCACAATGCCCACCTGAAATCCAGAGACGATCTCTTACCTCACATAGGGATATGGACTGAGAGACTGAACATACAAATAGACAGAGGCTGAATATACAAATAAGCAGACATATATTTTAAAACAGTGACCCACAGTCTATGCAACCAGCCCAGGAAACCAACGAATCAGCTGCAGAAGCCAGCCCAGGAAGCCAGTCTGATGTCTATGACGCAGACTTCTAGGAAGTCACAGTATCTCTAGTCACAATCCAGGAAGCCAAACAAAAACCCTTGTAACGATTGCTCCAAAAGGACCAGGACTTAATTAAAAACTGAAAGTTTTTCTAATTTTTGTCCCTATTTCTGAGGACCAACCAGAGAAACCCAAGTTGCACTCTACCACATCCCACGGGACACCTCACTTCCAGTGAGCCCCCTCCAGCTTCCCACACCAGCAGCCTCCAATCAGCACGCTCTCGAAGCCTTCCCTTTCCCCCACTATGAAGCTTCCCCACCCTTCTGCCTGCCTCTGAGTTTCTGCTGAAAGACAAGTGATAGCAGCTGACTCGCTCATAGCGCGTTCTGAAAAAATAAAGTCTTTGCTTATTCTCATTTGATTTTTCTTCATTTATTTCCACAGGACAAAAATAAAAATTCTTTCCCAATAACTTCCGGTATTTCTTCAAGGGCAAGTCTATTAAATGAACAGACTCAGCTTTTTGAGAAAGAGTCTGGTATCCACTGCAAGTAGAAAGAGATTGCTTCCGGATTTCTGTGGAATTTTCCCAGAGGGCTCTGTGGGGTGAGTGACTTGTTACCCTGTCCTGTGCAAAATGTCGATGGGTCAGAGGAGAGAGTGAAAGTGTAGACTTTACAGCTCCACTCCCTAGGGACATGTAGACTCCTGTGGTAATTCAAAATCTTACCCAGACCCCAGGACTCATGTCAAACTCTATTTCTTCCCAAAACATCTTCCCAAGCCCTTCCAGAGGAGAAGACTTAACCTGAGGATGGCCTTCCCAGCCTCAGCCCTCACACTGCACTTGAAATCCAACCATCCTGGTCCTATTTGTGTCCCTGAATTAAAGTGCATTTTCATCTCCTAGAAAATGCCTTTTCCGGCCGGGCGCGGTGGCTCAAGCCTGTAATCCCAGCACTTTGGGAGGCCGAGACGGGCGGATCACGAGGTCAGGAGATCGAGACCCTCCTGGCTAACACGGTGAAACCCCGTCTCTACTAAAATATACAAAAAATTAGCCGGGCGAGGTGGCGGGCGCCTGTAGTCCCAGCTACTCGGGAGGCTGAGGCAGGAGAATGGCGTGAACCCGGGAGGCGGAGCTTGCAGTGAGCTGAGATCCGGCCACTGCACTCCAGCCTGGGCGACAGAGCGAGACTCCGTCTCAAAAAAAAAAAAAAAAAAAAGAAAAGAAAGAAAGAAAATGCCTTTTCCCTAGCCCCCAGTAAATGTTTACCCAATATTCAAGGCCCGGATGAAGTGGCACTTCCTCTCCTTATCTTCCCCTAACTTCCCCAAGCAAAATTACTTGCTCCCTCATCTCTGTTTGCAGAACTGAATGTAAACCTCTGCAACAGAACTTGCCATGGGACATCAGAGCAATTTGCTTATATGGCCATCCCCCTAGATGGACAGATACTCCTCAAGGACAGGAACTGTGTCCTTGATATGATGTATGCTCAGTCTCTGAACTGTGTGTACATCGTATCTCCATAGCAAGTGAAATTGGAGGGAAGGGAAGGGGAGGGGAGGGGAGCGGAGGGGAGGGGAGGAGGCGGGGAGGAGGGGAGGGTAGGAGGGGGGAGGGAAGGGAGGGAAAGAGGGGAGAGGGAGAAAGGAGACATGAGGGAAGGAAGAAAGGAGGAAAATGAGAAAAGAAAAAAGGAAAAAGAGGGAAAGGAAGAAGGAAAGAAATACGGAAAAAAGAGGAAAGAGAAGAAAGTAAGGGAGGGAGGGAGGGAGGGAAGCAGAAAGATTTTAAGAAGTGCTTAGCACATCCAACCTTTATCATGCCCTTCAGTTTTCTACATAAAGCTCTATTTGCAGGTGCCATTTCTGTTCAGGCACACCTAATAATGTTGTAGTGAGAGTCTAGTATGTAGCATTTACTAGTAACAGAACAGAATGTGTATACCTCCCTGAAGTTGGTAAGACACAAACGCTATCTCTTAGGCGAGTGGACGGTTGGATGAAGAGTCCCGGCTGTGCCCCTCGCCAGCTCTATACTCTCTTCCTAAGCTCCCTGGACCCTAGCTTTGGCATCGGTAACATGAGAACACTAACAGAAATTCAGAGGGCTACTATTGTACAATTAAATGAGACGTGTAGGTAAAAGTCCTGGCAAAGGAAAAGCAGTCAAAACATGTTTATTTCTTTGTCTACTTTGATTTTCTCATCTTTATTCAGGCCTTCAAAATCAGAATTCAGTAGACATGGATTCTTTCAGGCACCCAGGCACACAAAAATCATTTTTCCTCCAGAGCTCAAATACTAAAAGCTTTAATATTTTTGAGCGACGCCTCCAAAACAGGAAGTTACATTAACAAGCAAACCCATCTTCATGGATGAAACAGAGTCACCAATCTCAGAGATAAAACACGCTCAGTGCTGTTGTCTTAGAAAGCCACTTCTCCCTCTGGACTCTATCCACCCCTTCCTTCCCCACCCCCAGCTTCTCTCTCCAGGTCAAGAGAAAGGCTACCCAGACACCAGCCTCTCCACTCAGTCAACTTTTAAAAGAGCTCTGCATTCCAGGGAGCTGAACCACAGTAAAAACAAAAATATTGCCTGCGGGGAGGATAACAGAGAGGGATTTGGGGCATGAAACACGCTGCCCATCAGACTTCAGAAAGCCCAGCCGAGCCCTCCAAGGGCAGCTTCCATGACCCCTCGCCCCTCTCCTGGGGTACTTGCTGCCGCTCTGGTTTTATTTATACTGGTTGCCATCAAAGCAAAGGGTGAAAAATGGTTTAGGCAATTTGGTTGCAAGAGAGGGAGGAGGAGGAAGAGAGGGTAGAAAGAATAACGGTAGAGAGGAAAGGAATTAAAACTGTATTAAATAAGACAAGGAAACTGTACAAATAAACAGTTTAATTGAGGGGAATAAAGAGCTGAGAAGAGTGGCTCAAAGTCAGATTCTAAACAGGCCACATTTGTCCTTGGTGCCCTTTTCCAAAGGCTCTGTTTGGAGTTATTGTCCGTGGAATTTGCTGAGCAAGGCAGAAAGATGGAGGGCTGTAAGGATGTGTGATCACAGGTCACTGAAGATGGCATCAATCTCTCTGACATCCACACACCTGAAACCAGGCTGCAAATACACAAGCAGCCTTCTTGAAACACGGAAGAGGTGCACTGTGGGCTCTGTGGGTTTCCAGCGTAATAACTGCCTTTCTCCTCCAAATTACGAAAGGGGCTGGCTGGACCCAAGCTCAGAGCCCACCTGGTTCATGTTAACCTCATTTTCAGGTATTCTCTAGGAAGTGATGGATGTGGGAAACCCAGCAGGCTGGGAGGCACTGGGAATTTAACTTCAGTTTTGAATGATATTTGTCTTCTGAGTTGGCCCTGCAGGAAAGGGTTGAGCGGTCATGAAGTTGTCAATACAGCACAGAGTGAAGGCTGGAGGCTCATCAACATCCAAGAAAACTCAAGGCAAGACTCTGCCTCATCTCTCGGAGTTTGTCTTGACCCCAGTAGAGCAGAATTTTCCGTCTTCTGTGCTCCCAGAACATGGAATCCACATCCCTATTAATCCATCAATCACATGTATTATAATCTATAGATTTGCATGTCAGTCTACTTAGTAAACTCTTAATCTCTCTCTCAAAGGCAAGGACTGTGTCTCATCCAACTCTTTAGCTCCGGTGTTCAGCACAGTACCTGGTATATTATAGATTTTCAGTAAACATTCATTAGGTAAATGGATTGAGTTGACCAAAATCTAAAAGAGAGAGACCTCTTCTTCAACTAGTCCCCACTGACACCAAAAGCAGACATGCTTTGGTGTCAAACAAACAAGTCCAAAACAATTACGGTCCAAACAAATGGGCAATAATTAACTCACATTTATATTTCCACCTGGCAACTTAATTTTGAGAAGCAAACTATAAATAAAAACAATTCTGCAAAAGATGTAGCAAATAATTCCACTTAAATGTATTTGTGCTGCTTCTCAAAGTGGCTGGGATCCCCAGAACTTTAATGAAGAATTCCAATGAATCCAGGCATGGTGGCCCATACCTGTAATTCCAGCACTTTGGGAGGCAGAGGCAGGTGGATCACTTGAGCTCAGGAGTTCAAAACCAATCCGGGTAACATAGTGAGACCTTGTCTCTACAAAAAAATTTTTTAAAAATTAGCCTGGTGTAGTGGTCCACACCTGTGGTCCCAGCTACTCAGGAGGCTGAGATGGGAAGATCGCTTGAGCCAGGGAGGTCGACGCTGCAGTGAGCCGAGATTGCACCACTGCACTCCAGCCTGGGCGACCCAGTGAGATCCTGTCTCAAAGAGAAAAAAAAAGGAATTCCAATGATAATTTTCAAATGCAATACTCTGCTAGTTTGCTGAGGTCAATCTTTCAATTACAGACTCTTGAGTTCCCCCTACCTCACTGCATTAGAATAGTCAGGGAAAGGATTTAGGAATCCACACATTTTGAACAAGATCTTCACGTGGTGGTTAGGATCATGCAAAGTTACGTAGCGCTCTGTCAGGGAGTACTAATACTAGAAAAAGCAAGACATTAGGAGTCAGAGGACCTGCGTTCTGCTACCTGTCATTTACTGGATGTATAACTTTATGCAATTATTTAACTGTGCTGAGCTTATTCTCTTATCTGTAAAGGAAGTGAAATAATGCCTCCCCTACTTACCCAGCAGTCAGGGTTCCTGTTAAAATCAAATAGGATGCTATAAGAAAGGGACAATGTTCTGAAAAAGCGCCATTAGTATAATGAACTCAGCCTCAACCGTTTATTCCTTCGTGTACCCTTTTCTGCCTTCAAGATAACATAATCTCTCGAAGTTTGAGAATAAGTGGGCATGTCAGTGCTTAGCAAGAGTCAGGAATCCCCAAAAAACATGGGAGTGGAAGAATTTCTTGATACTATGACAACCCAGCAGCAAAACTACTGCTGTGAGGGATTCTAAGCCTCATGATTACACAACAGTGACAGTCCAAGTTGGGGAGTGAGAGATCGTTTCCTTCTAGAACCTTCCAAGGGACTCGAGAGCAACACCTGCCGGGTTGAGCAGTGAAGGACAGACTCTCCAGTGACGGTAGAGACTTGGGCATCTACAGACATGGAAAAGAAGGGGGAGGTTCTGTTGTCTCATTCTACAAACTGGCCATCTGTGACACCATCTTATCTATGAATCACCAACTAATTAAACTACTTCACTTAGTCTAATCAGGAAAAATGAGAAAGAAGGTGCTCATGATTCTCCCTGTGGTTTTAATTGTACTGTGTATAAATCATTGACTTTGTGAAATTACTCTGTCAGTCTTTCATTTTTCTGTGCAGGATCTCCAAAGAATGTTTCCATTGTTCATTCTTAAATTTGTCTTCTTAAGTCTGAAACCGCATTAAGGCAAGTGACTTTTTTTTGTAACGCTACCAGGTAGTCCAGTTCTGAGTATTTTGTTTCATGGAACAATCAGGAGCTACTCAGGCAGCTGGAGCCACAAAGAGAAATCAACCTGACAAGAGCAGCCCTGCACAGCACCATGATGGAGTGGGGAAGATGAACAGTATTTGGAGACCACGGTTCCAAGGTCAGCGTGTGAGGAATCATCTTATGATAACAAGTATTGCCAGATGCAGCAAATAAAAATACAGAACACAGGCCAGGCATGGTGGCTCACGCCTGTAATCCCAGCACTTTGGGAGGCCAAGGCGTGCAGATACTTGAGGTCAGGAGTTGGAGACCAGCCTGGCCAACATGGCAAAACCCTGTCTCTACTAAAAATACAAAAAAAAATAGCCAGGCATTGTGGTGCACACCTGTAATCCCAGGTACTCAGGAGGCTGAGGCAGGAGAATCACTTGAACCCAGGAAGCAGAGGTTGCAGTAAACTGAGATTGCGCCATTGCACACTCCAGCCTGGGTGACAAAGTGAGACTCTGTCTCAAAAAATATATATATAAATATATGTATATTTTATATATGTATATTTTATATATATAACAGTTATATATATATACACACACATATGTGTGTATATATATAAAAAACACTCAGTTAAATACAAATGTCAGGCACACTGTGTAATTATCTAGCATAAGTATGTCTCATGCCCTATTTAGGACACATTCATACTAAAAAGTAACTTGTTAATGATCTGGAATTCAGCCTTCACCGGGAATCCTGCCTTTTATGGGGCAACCATAATGATAACAGTGTGGGTTCCCTGTCTTCCTTTCCCCTGAGCCTCAGCCATGGTTGCCCATCAGAGAGGTTTAAAGATCCTCATGACCAGATGACGTCCCAGCCCAACTAGATAGAATCCCTGGAGGTGGGACCCAGGCTTCTGTATCTTCATGATTCCAAACCTCAGCCAAAGCTGAGAACCACTGTCAGACTTCTGGTGTTTAGGCTTTTCTTTCAAAGGAAAAAGCAAATGAGCTAGTTTAGAATGAAATCTGAAGGACAATCCCCCATGTATCTATGGACACTTGATTTATGGCAGAGATGACACCAAAAAGCAGGGAGGAAAGGATTCAAAAAGAAAGAAAAAAAAGAAGAGAGGGAGGAAAGAAAAAGAAGTAGAAAAAGAAAGAAAGAAAGGAATGAAAGAAGGAATGAAGGGAGGGAGGAGGAAGGGAGAGTGGAAGGGAGCATTTCTGCCTCATATCATACACAAAAATCAATCCAGTTATATTCTAGATTAAATGTGAAAGGCAAAATAGAAAGACTTTATAACGATACATGCTAGCAAGATGGCCGAATAGGAACAGCTCCAGTCTCCAACTCCCAGCGCGAGCGACATAGAAGACCAGTGATTTCTGCATTTTCAACTGAGGTACTGGAGTCATCTCACTAGGGAGTGCCGGACAATCGGTGCTGGTCAGCTGCTGCAGCCTGACCAGCGAGAGCTGAAGTAGGGCGAGGGATCGCCTCACCTGGGAAGTGCAAGGGGGAAGGGAATCCCTTTTCCTAGCCAGGGGAACTGAGACACACAACACCTGGAAAATCGGGTGACTCCCACCCCAATACTGCGCTTTAAGCAAACGGGTACACCAGGAGAATATATCCCACACCTGGCCGGGAGGGTCCCACGCCCACGGAGCCTCCCTCATTGCTAACACAGCAGTCTGCGATCTAACCGCAAGGCAGCAGCGAGGCTGGGGGAGGGGCGCCCGCCATTGCTGAGGCTTAAGTAGGTAAACAAAGCCGCTGGGAAGCTCGAACTGGGTGGAGCTCACAGCAGCTCAAGGAAACCTGCCTGTCTCTGTAGACTCCACCTCTGGGGACAGGGCACAGTTAACAACAACAACAACAAAAGCAGCAGAAACCTTTGCAGACACAAACGACTCTGTCTGACAGCTTTGAAGAGAGCAGTGGATCTCCCAACACGGAGGTTGAGATCTGAGAAGGGACAGACTGCCTGCTCAAGTGGGTCCCTGACCCCTGAGTAGCCTAACTGAGAGACATCCCCCACTAGGGGCAGTCTGACACCCCACACCTCACAGGGTGGAGTACACCCCTGAGAGGAAGCTTCCCAAGTAAGAATCAGACAGGTACACTCGCTGTTCAGCAATATTCTATCTTCTGCAACCTCTGCTGCTGATACCCAGGCAAACAGGGTCTGGAGTGGACCTCAAGCAATCTCCAACAGACCAACAGACAGTCCTTCTGACTGTCAGAAGGAAAACTATCAAACAGGAAGGACACCTATACCAAAACCCCATCAGTACGTCACCATCATCAAAGACCAGAGGCAGATAAAACCACAAAGATGGGGAAAAAGCAGGGCAGAAAAGCTGGAAATTCAAAAAATAAGAGTGCATCTCCCCCTGCAAAGGAGCGCAGCCCATCGCCAGCAACGGATCAAAGCTGGTCAGAGAATGACTTTGATGAGATGAGAGAAGAAGGCTTCAGTCCATCAAACTTCTCAGAGCTAAAGGAGGAATTATGTACCCAGTGCAAAGAAACTAAAAATCTTGAAAAAAGAGTGGAAGAATTGACAGCTAGACTAATTAATGCAGAGAAGGTCATAAACGAAATGACAGAGATGAAAACCATGACACGAGAAATATGTGACAAATGCACAAGCTTCAGTAACTGACTCGATCTACTGGAAGAAAGAGTATCAGCGATTGAGGATCAAATGAATGAAATGAAGCGAGAAGAGAAACCAAAAGAAAAAAGAAGAAAAAGAAATGAACAAAGCCTGCAAGAAGTATGGGATTATGTAAAAAGACCAAATCTACGTCTGATTGGGGTGCCTAAAAGTGAGGGGGAAAATGGAACCAAGTTGGAAAACACTCTTCGGGATATCATCCAGGAGAACTTCCCCAACCTAGTAGGGCAGGCCAACATTCAAATTCAGGAAATACAGAGAATGCCACAAAGATACTCCTCCAGAAGAGCAACTCCAAGACACATAATTGCCAGATTCACCAAAGTTGAAATGAAGGAAAGAATCTTAAGGGCAGCCAGAGAGAAAGGTCGGGTTACCCACAAAGGGAAGCCCATCAGACTAACAGCGGATCTCTCGGCAGAAACTCTACAAGCCAGAAGAGAGTGGGGGCCAATATTCAACATTCTTAAAGAAAAGAATTTTAAACCCAGAATTTCATATCCAGCCAAACTAAGTTTCATAAGTGAAGGAGAAATAAAATCCTTTACAGATAAGCAAATGCTTAGAGATTTTGTCACCACCAGGCCTGCCTTACAAGAGACCCTGAAGGAAGCCCTAAACATGGAAAGGAACAACCGGTACCAGCCATTGCAAAAACATGCCAAAATGTAAAGACCATCGAGGCTAGGAAGAAACTGCATCAACTAACAAGCAAAATAACCAGTTAATATCATAATGGCAGGATCAAGTTCACACATAACAGTATTAACCTTAAATGTAAATGGACTAAATGCTCCAATTAAAAGACACAGACTGGCAAACTGGATAAAGAGTCAAGACCCATCAGTCTGCTGTATTCAGGAGACCCATCTCACATGCAGAGACATACATAGGCTCAAAATAAAGGGATGGAGGAAGATCTACCAAGCAAATGGAGAACAAAAAAAAGCAGGGGTTGCAATACTAGTCTCTGGTAAAACAGACTTTAAACCATCAAAGATCAAAAGAGACAAAGAAGGCCATTACATAATGGTAAAGGGATCAATTCAACAGGAAGAGCTAACTATCCTAAATATATATGCACCCCATACAGGAGCACCCAGATTCATAAAGCAAGTCCTTAGAGACTTACAAAGAGACTTAGACTCCCATACAATAATAATGGGAGACTTGAACACGCCACTGTCAACATTAGACAGATCAACAAGACAGAACGTTAGTTAACAAGGATATCTAGGAATTGAACTCATCTCTGCACCAAGCAGACCTAATAGACATCTATAGCACTCTCCACCCCAAATCAACAGAATATACATTCTTCTCAGCACCACGTCGCACTTATTCCAAAATTGACCACATCATTGGAAGTAAAGCACTCCTCAGCAAATGTAAAACAACAGAAATCACAACAAACTGTCTCTCAGACCACAGTGCAATCAAACTAGAACTCAGGACTAAGAAACTCAATCAAAACCGCTCAACTACATGGAAACTGAACAACCTGCTCCTGAATGACTACTGGGTACGTAACGAAATGAAGGCAGAAATAAAGATGTTCTTTGAAACCAATGAGAACAAAGATACAACATACCAGAATCTCTGGGACACATTTAAAGCAGTGTGTAGAGGGAAATTTATAGCACTAAATGCCCACAAGAGAAAGCAGGACAGATCTAAAATTGACACTCTAACATCACAATTAAAAGAACTAGAGAGGCAAGAGCAAACACATTCAAAAGCTAGCAGAAGGCAAAAAATAACTAAGATCAGAGCAGAACTGAAGGAGATAGAGACACAAAAAACCCTCCAAAAAATCAATGAATCCAGGAGTTGGTTTTTTGAAAAGATCAACAAAATTGACAGACCGCTAGCAAGACTAATAAAGAAGAAAAGAGAGAGGAATCAAATAGACGCAATAAAAAATGATAAAGGGGATATCACCACCAACCCCACAGAAATACAAACTACCATCAGAGAATACTATAAACACCTCTACGCAAATCAACTAGAAAATCTAGAAGAAATGGATAATTTCCTGGACACTTACACTCTTCCAAGACTAAACCAGGAAGAAGTTGAATCCCTGAATAGACCAATAGCAGGCTCTGAAATTGAGGCAATAATTAATAGCCTACCAACCAAGAAAAGTCCAGGACCAGATGGATTCACAGCTGAATTCTACCAGAGGTACAAGGAGGAGCTGGTACCATTCCTCTGAAACTATTCCAATCAATAGAAAAAGAGGGAATCCTCCCTAACTCATTTTATGAGGCCAACATCATCCTGATACCAAAGCCTGACAGAGATACAACAAAAAAAAGAGAATTTTAGACCAATATCCCTGATAAACATCAATGCAAAAATCCTGAATAAAATACTGGCAAACCGAATCCAGCAGCACATCAAAAAGCTTATCCACCATGATCAAGTGGGCTTCATCCCTGGGATGCAAGACTCGTTCAACATATGCTTTGGTAGCAGGATGATGTTGGCCTGATAAGAGAATGAAAAGCTAAGCCAGAGAGTGAGACAGGCTACTTGTCATTCATGACCTGTTCATATCTCGAATTTTTTTAAACCCTACAAATCAATAAGAAAAAGATCTGCCAATAGAAAATAAGCAGTAGACTTACCAAGGACTTCACAAAAGAGGCCATGCAAATGGGCAATAAATATGTGAAAAGGTGTGCAACTCCTTTGTAACACAGGAAATGCAAATTAAAACCACTTTGGAGGTGTCACTATATACCCTGCAGAATCACTAAAATTAAAGAGTAACGTGACCAAGTATAGACAAGAATATATATCAAGGATAATTCCTTCACACATCTGGAAAGAGTGTACATTGATACAATCGTTCTGGAAGAGATAGTCCACTACTAATAATAAGTAGTAGTAGTAATTATTATTACTAATAATAATTAATAATAATAAGTGAGCCACCTGATGCAGTGGCTCACACCTGCAATCCCAACACTTTGGGAGGCCGCAGCGGGAGGATTCCTTGAGGTCAGGAGTTTGAAACTAGCATGGGCAACAAAGCAAGAATCTGTCTCCAAAAAAAAAAAAAATCAGGCCTGGTGGCCCACACATGTAGTCTCAGTTACTCGGCTGCTTGGGAGGCGGAAGTGAGATCATTTGAGCCCAGGAGGTTGAAGCTGCAGTGAGCCATGATTGCACTACTGCCTTCCAGCCTAGGAGACAGAGCAAGATTCTGTCTCAAAAAAACAAAACAAAACAACAAAAACAACAACAAAAAACAAACAAAAAAACAAATGTAATCTACTAAAGATGAATATATATATACTTCACAACCCTGCAGCTCTAGTCCTGGGTTGTAGGCTTAACAGACAAGGCTGCCTGTGGACGTCAGATTTGTACAAGGATATTCATAGCAGGGGACAACCCAAATATCTGTCAACAGTAGAATAGGTGAAAAAAATTGAAAGAGAGTCACACAATGAAATGTACAGCCGTGAAAACAAACCACAGCCTCAAACAACAACCTGGATGAGTCACACACATAAACTTGAGAGAAAGAAGCCAGACACCCAACAAAGCAGGCAAAAATACAGAGCATCAGTATCCACACATAGATGGCAAAAAATAAAGTAAGCAAGGAAGTGACCACCATGAGAGTCTGGACACCAGCTGCCTTTGGGAAGTAGGTTGGGGACTGTGATTAGAAAGGGGCACATGGGAGCCTCTAAGGCTGTGCAAATGTTCAATTTCTGGACCCTCAGCAATGGTGATAAGAGTATTTGCTTTATTATATTTCATTAAGCAGTGCATTTGTGACTTACACACCTTCCTCTTTAAGTGTTCTGTATTTCATAATTAACAAAGTCTTATTTAAAATAACGCTCAGGACAAATTTATATGTCTTCCGTGAAGACTTCTTGCACCTCATTCTCTGAGGAAGTTTTGCATAAACCTGCCTCTAAAGTGTTGCAGGGCTCCCTCCAGGCCCCTGCCCACCACCTTTCACCCCAACAAGTTTTTCCAGTGAATTATGGTTAAAAATGAACAGTACTCAGAGCAATCCTTTAAAAATGCACGTCAAGACATGTCACGCCTTTGCTCAAAATCTTCCCAGGTCTCCTTGTGTTACTCAGAGGAAAACTCAAGCCTTCCCAATGAACCCTAAAGCCTTAAATGATCTGTGAACGAACACCAGCTCACCCCTCTGCGCCTCTGCTGTCCTCTGTCCAGCGACACAGGACACGTCTGCGCTTCACACTGACCACACAGGCTCCCACCTCTCCAGCCACTCCCTCTGTACACAAAGGTCTCCCCCAGCATTCACGTGGCTCCCTTCCTTCTGGCACTTGATCAAATGTCACTTTCTCATGACAGCTGACCCTAGCCGCTTCATCTAGAGTCGTTACACCTCCCGCTGCGTTCCCCATCTCTCTTATCCTGCTTTTTATTCTCCAATGGTACTCATGACTTCTACCATCTAATATGATTTACTTTCCTGTTGGTGTTTGTTGCCTATCATCTGCCACTGGAAGGTAAGCTCCAGGAAGGCAGGGATTTTTGTCTTTTTGGTTCACTGCTATATCCCCCACCCTTAGAAGAGTATCTGGCATGAAGTAGGTATACGATAAATATATGTTGAGCGAGCGAATGAGAGAAAGAATGAATGAATGAATGAATGAAACAATTTATCAAATGCAACTTGAAAAAAGTTAAGAAAAGTAGCTGCCAATAATGGAACGATCTGCAAATTGAAGTGACACAAAGGATGAGACTGTCAAATCAGTCTCAGGTGAATTAGAGATTCTGCTCAGTGTCAAGCCTTCCTGATCATTCTGAGGACACAGGTCATCAAGAGTCAGGGGTCAGGCAGAGAGGTCTGGAAGCAGCCAGGTCCTCTCCACAGCAGATGCTCTCCAGCTGAGATGAGGACATGACCTCTCTAAGTGATCTGTAGAGTTCACGTCACTTACAGAAGAGTTCCGTCTCCTATACAGGACATCCATGTTTGCTCAGTTTATGTGACACAGTCATGTACCATGTGACAATGTTTTTTGTTTTTGGTTTTTTGAGACGGAGTTTCACTCTTGTCACCCAGGCTAGAGTGCAGTGGTGCAATCTCAGCTCACTGCAACCTCCTCTTCCTAGGTTCAAGCGATTCTCCTGCCTCAGCCTCTGAGTAGCTGGGATTACAGGCATGTACCACCACACCTGGCTTTTTTTTTTTTTTTTTTTTTTTTTGTATTTTTGGTAGAGACGGGGTTTCACCATGTTGGCCAGGCTGATCTCGAATTCCTGACCTCAAGTGATCCACCCGCCTCGGCCTCCCAAAATGCTGGGATTACAGGAGTGAGCCACTGCACCCAGCCACCATATGACAATGTTTTGGTCAACCACAGCCCACACATATGACTGAGGTCCCATAAAATAATAGAGCTGAAAAATTCCTATTGCCTAGTGAGGTCATAACCATGGTAACATTGAAGCACAGTGCATGACTCAGTGTTTGTGACAAAGCTGGTGTCAACAACCCTGCTGTGCTGCTAGCCATATAAAAGTCTAGCTCATGCAGTGATGGACCGTTCATAATACTCTATAGTGATAATAAACAACTATGTTGCTGGTTTATGTATTTACGATACTATACTTTTACCCTTCTTTTACTTTAACGTTTTTGTTTTGTTTTGTTTTGTTTTGTTTTGTTTTGTTTTAAGATTGAGTTTTGCTCTTGTTGCCCAGGCTGGAGTGCAATGGCACAGTCTCTGCTCACTGCAACATCTGCCTCCCAGGTTCAAGCGATTTTCCTGCCTCAGCCTCCTGAGTAGCTGGAATTAAACTCACACACCACCACACCCGGCTAAGTTTTGTATTTTTAGTAGCGATAAAGTTTTACCATGTTGATCAGGCTGGTCTCGAACTCCTGACCTCAGGTGGTCCACCCGCCTTGGCCTCCCAAAGTGCTGGGATTACAGGCGTGAGTCACCACTCCCAGCCTCTTTTCCTTATTTTTAAAACGTTAACTGTAGGACAGACTCAGGCAGTTCCTTCCAGAGGGATCTCAGAAAAAGGCACTGTTATCACAGGAGATGACAGCTCCCCACATGTTTTTGCCCCTGAAGACCTGAAGCAGCTAGGGTCAGCTTCCAGGTGAAAATGATATTTGACCAAGTGCCATCTGGTGGGACAAGGTGTGAAGGTAGAAGACAGTGAAGGTGGTGATCTTGACCCTGTGTAGGCTTAGGCTAACGTGTGTTTGTGTCTTCATTTTTAACAACAACAACAAAGAAAAAAATTAAGGAAAAATTTTAAAAATTTTAAAAATAGAAAAAAGAATAAGAACATACAGAAAGGAAATATTTTTGGACAATTGTACCATGTGTTTGTGTTTTAAGCTTAGTGTTATTTCAAGAGTCAAAAGTTAAAAAAATTAAAACATTTATAAAGTAAAAAGACGACAATAAGCAAAGGTGAATTTATTATTTCAGGCAGCCTAACTGTACAGTGTTTGTAAAGTCTACAGTAGTGTGAAGTCACATCCTAGGCCTTCACATTCACTCACCCATCACTCATAGTTTCACCCAGAGCAACTTTCAGTCCTGCAAGCTCATTTCATGGTAAGTGCCCTCTATGGGTATACCATGTTTATCTTTTAAACTGTATTTTGACTGTATCTTTGTTATGTTTGGATATGTTTTGACATAAATACCATTGTGTTATAACTGCCTACAGTATTCAGGACAGTAACCTGATGTACAAGTTTGTAACCTAGGAGCAATAGGCTGTATCATTTAGCCTAGATGGGAAGTAGGCTGTTCCAGCTAGGGTTGTACAAGTGCATTCAATGATGTTCACACAACAAAACTGCCTACCAATGCATTTCTCAGAAGGTTTTCCTACAGTTAAGAAACTCATGAGTGTATTTTCAGTGAAATATGCTCCAGAAATGCATGCATCCCAGGTCATTTGAAGTGAGAAAGTATTGATAGAAAAAGGCCAACTGGAACAGGCAAATGATGTCACATGGGCCCCTGGTATATTCTGATCTCACTCAATGTCCCATCTCCTGCTGCCTCCTGTGGCTTCACTGTCAGGGCACAAGGGTCAAGGGTCATTGCTCCAAAGAGTTGTGTCCTGGGGATGGCTCTGACTCCCCTGAACAATATGTTAACAATTAAATAAATTTTTAGAGTTTTCCAAAATTACATATGATTCCACTTTCTGGATAAGACCATACTTTGTGTGTTGTCACAATAGGAACATTGGAAACAGTGAAAAAGCAGGTGTGGTGCCAGGCATGACCTTATGTTTGGGTCAACCCCCAATCTTGCAGAGTTCTGATTTGGAAATGTCCTCACCCCATCGGACAATAAAATTCTTTTTTTTTTTTTTTTTTTTTTTTTTCTTTTCAGTAAGACAGAGTCTCACTCCGTCGCCCAGACTGGAGTGCAGTGGTGCGATCTCAGCTCACTGCAAGCTCTGCCTCCCGGGTTCATGCCATTCTCCTGCCTCAGCCTCCCAAGTAGCTGGGACTACAGATGCCCACCACCACATCCAGCTAATTATTTTTGTATTTTTTTAGTAGAGAAGGGATTTCACCATGTTAGCCAGGATGGTCTTGATCTCCTGACTTCGTGATCCACCCGCCTCAGCCTCCCAAAGTGCTGGGATTACAGGCGTGAGCCACCATGCCCAGTCCAGACAATAAAATTCTTGGAGACAGCACAGTGTCTTGTTTTCTGTTGTATCTTTAGCTCTTATCAGTGTTTGGCCCTTAAACTGCAGTATAAATGGAGGAAAAGGACAGAACTTCCCTGGGTCGTAAGTGCACTCCTCTGGCCTCTGTGCCCAGGTCCACAGGCCTTAGGCCATAGAGCAATGTTGAATTCTTAGGATGTGAGCTCAGGAGGACCCAGCTGAGCCATACGCACTCATGCCTCACTACAAAAAATCTCAAACATGCATACGAAATACCTCTATGTTGGCTGGGCGGGGTTGTTCCTAGTAGAGGCCCAGATAGGAGAATTGGTTAGTGGTGCATCTGGTTAGGACTATAAGCCAAAGGATGTGATGGGTCACAGAAGCACATATCCCTGCAAACCTCTGGACATTCCCACCCAAAGAAAAATCTTTCATTCCCTTTAAAACCATATAAAACCTGGGCAAGGCCTCCCAGAACTTCTCCCCTCCATTTGGCTTGGAATGGCCTCAGAGGAGAAGGAATGCATAGATTGGTGTGAGAAAGAGAGAAAAGAATGAAATTCCTTTTTCTGCCCCTATGTTCAAAGAGGCACAAGCAGCTAGTTCCTGCACACATTAAAAAGAAAGAAAAAGAAAAACACTCCCATGTGTAAGTTGCTCCTTAGCAATGATGCAGCCACTGCTGGAAATGTCCCTAGGTCTTTCAGACATTGGAGTAACCCTTCAGGAATTATTGCTTCTCGGCACTAATGTTGCCCCAGTGGCAGCTTCAGAAAGTGCTGCCTCACCCAGGGGCTCTGAGTGAATTGTGTCCCAACTCAAGTTACATGCAGGTGCACTTAGGGCCAGTCTCAGGTGTTTGTGTAGCTGCCACAAAGGTTTAGGTCAAACAAACATGATCCCCCCAAATACCTGCCTGGGTCCCAATGGATGCCTCAAGCTAGTCTTTGTTTCTATGGCTTCTATGTTGATTCTTCCCAAGTTTAAAGACCATATTCAAGGGTATCATAGTTAGCCTAAAAGTTTACCCTAAGATTAGCCTATTTTTAATTGTACTGTCTTCTTTACCTAGAATCATGGAGATGAAAGTGTTCCCAGAAACTGTGCTCCCTCATTCTACCCTGTCATTGTATGAATGAGGACACAGAAGCTCACTCGAAGAGCTAACATGGCTCACCTGGTATCTCAGAACAAATGGGTGGCCGAGCCAGTCGCAGACAGGCCTGTGGCTTCTTATTCCCTCTCCAAGGCTCTTGCTACTGTGAATGCCTTGGTTTCGGTGTAAATAAATTGAATGAGGTATTTCCTAAGAGCAGAGTGAGGGAGATGGCGAGTGAGTGGGTATTGGATTCCTGAAGTAGGCAGAAAGGCACAGAGAAAATGAGTAGACCCAACTCACAAATGTTGCCTGCGGCTAGACCTTTATACATTTAATATACGATGATGATAATAATAGATCCACTCAGCCGCTCTTTTCTTCCGAGGGACCAAATTCACCTGCGCTTTTCAATGGTCAGATAGGAATGATATTCGGGGGCAATGACATTCCATATACATTTTGCCCTTGACATCCCAGGGTACACCTTCCTTGAGGGTTATAATTCTTTAGCTGACTTCGAGTCTACTCCTGGTTCTCACACCAATGACTTACACCCAAGAGTGTATATCTATTATAATTGCTACCTAAAGAGAATAAGAATTACAGATAAGTAATTTTCTTTTTCTAATCTAACCCCCTGGAGGCATTTTAGCAGGTGATGACAGGCATTTCTCCTATAATTTATACAATTTCATTTTTCTTAATCATGGATTTTAGTTCTCTTACGTCACCTGCTTGAAATGAAGCAGAATTTTTTGGTTGCTGCTTTTACATTTATAGTCTCACTTGCAAAGTGTTTAAAAGGTCCACACAATTATGAGAAATTCAGATTAGCATCTTCTTTGAAACGGCTTTCTCCTAATTGCCTCCAAATCCTTTTAAAACAATTTATAAGGTATGAATTTAGGTGCTTCTGTGGGACACCATATTTCAAGTACTTAAGTAAAAGTGAAAAGTTAATAAGTGGACATTTATAGCTATTTACCTTGGCAGATAAATTGATGATTAAGAATGTATACCTCAAATAATTTGTATGGTACAACATACAAATTTAGGAAATGTTGAGGAGTGGGTTTGGGTAATTCATTTTTGTGGTTCTCATCTTTTTTTTGTTGTTTTTTTTTGGTTCTCATATCTAACACAATGCCTGATGCCTGAAAATATGTCAGTAAATGTTGGTGATTTGTGTTTAATGTATTTAAAATGTCATCAAATAATGCAACATTCTGATAACACCTTTCAACCTCACACCCACTCCTTCAAAGCCAACTCAGTGCGTCCAGCCCTAAGGAATCCAAGTTAAAGTATTGCTCCCCAGTGCAGAGAGTTCAGATGTTCTGATACAGCCCAAGATCATCTGAGATCCAGAACTATGGGTGGCAACATCACTGATGGATCAGCAGATCTGTTTAGGAGGTTAATAAACAAGATTTTGTTGGAATCGAATGCAATAATATAGAATGGAATGAACATGAACAGAATGCATCTCCCACGGTAAGAGAAAGCACTGTTTTGTGAAATTCTTTCTTTCCCTGTGTACAATGGGCTAGGTTATGCAATAAAATATATTTCTTCCTTTGATTCAAAACAAGTTTGAAAACCACTAAAGCAGGTTGAATAGAGGCTCCCACAATGATATGTCCATATTCGAATCCCTGGAACCTATCAATGGGACTTCATGTGGAAAAAGGCTCTCTGTGGATGTAATTAAGATAAGGGTCTCAAGATGACTAGATCATTCTTGATTATATGGGTGAGCCCTAAATCCAATGACACATGTCCTTATGAGAGAAAGACAGAGGGAGACATGAGACAGACTGAAGAGAAGGAAACAATGTGATCACAGAGGCAGAGACTGGTGTGGTGTGCACACAAGTCAAGGATACCTGGAGCCACCAGATGCTGGAAGAAGCAAGGAAGGATCCTCCCCTAGAGCCTGTGGAGGGAACACGGGCATGCAGACTTCTTGATTTCAGACTTCTAGCCTCTAGACCTGTGATAGAATAAATTTCTGCTGTGTTAAGCTACCCAGTTGCTGGTAATTTGCTGCAGCAGCAACAGGAAACAAGAAGTATAGTCACTGATCTTAAAAACACACACACACACACACAAAATTCTAGGTGTTTACAACTCCAAAATCAGTCTTATCCCAAACCAGTCTCTACCAAAATCCCAATGTTACCCAAAACATGAAATTCATTCTAGTTCAAAGTTCACCAATATTTTTTAAAAGTCTTGCCTTTTATGAGAAGCCTAAATATCTAAGGACCCACAATCTGATACAGCCCCAGGGAAGGAAAAAGAACCCCACACACTCACACACAGTCATCAACACCAAATAAAGACAATCCTCAGCCTGCTGTGATTGGACAAGGAAATTTTCTGAAGCTTAATTTTCTGTGAAGCTATTATTTTGTTTAATTTTCCTAGAATAAATTTATAATAAT
Organism: Rhinopithecus roxellana; assembly: GCF_007565055.1. Lineage (NCBI taxonomy): Eukaryota > Metazoa > Chordata > Mammalia > Primates > Cercopithecidae > Rhinopithecus > Rhinopithecus roxellana. The sequence continues at coordinate 11,863,571 of NC_044552.1, forward strand.
AGCAATGCTTCTTCAAACTCAAAAGATGGACTAGAAAAATCATCATTTCAGACTTTTCCCTAGCCACTAGGGCCAGTAGAAAAAAGGAACTTGGCAAGGGTCAGAAAAGACGGCTCAGAGTTCATAATAATGTAATTGTCAATTCTCACTATATTCTTTCCCAGATTGACAAAAAGGAACGTTGTGTCTAGAGATGTAGGTATATTATACATGAGCCTTTAGCAACTGTAAGCTATCCAAGCTGCATGAAATATAATTCAAGCATGATAAAGGGGAATTATAGGTGCTTGTAACAAATCTGTTGTAGTCTTCATATCAACCGTAATTAGTGTTATGAATTACCAAGTACCAACCATAGCTTAAAGCAATTGACCTTTTTTGGTTTTTCTCCAGCTTTACATGAGGACCTTCGTTCATGTCATTTGAAGTAACCAACACCTATGTGAAAAACACAAGAGGCAAGACATCCCAAATTTTGTTCATTCACTTAGTCATCATCTTTCCATTTTAATGTGAGTGACTCTACACTAGTACTAGAACACCTAGTCCAATGCTTTGCACATAGTAGTCACTCAATATGTACACTGAACCTAAATGGATTATGTATTTTGAGAAGGCAGTAAAAACTAGATGCTTGGGATAACTATCAAGTGGGAAAAAATAGAAGTGGACAAATGAATAATTGTGACAAAAATCAACAACTAGCTCATTGCGTTTCTGACCAGTGTGCCCTTTTCCCCTTACATTTAAAAAGAGAGAGTGAGAAACAGAAAAGAGGGAAGGAAGGAAGGAAGGAAGGAAGGAAGGAAGGAAGGAAGGAAGGGAGGGAGGGAGGGAGGGAGGGAGGGAGGGAGGGAGGGAGGGAGGGAAAGAGTAAATGAAGAAGGAAAGGAAGAAAGATAGATCAAGACAACCAAGATTTTCAAACTTCATGTGCCCCCACTAATAATAAGCTGGTTGAATTTCAAACCTCTCATCAACCATAATCCCTTCAATCCCCAGCAAGCCACAGCACATAAAAATTCACTGGACTCTTTCGGGCCTTGCAAAGACAAACCACCGTTCATTAAGGGTATGTTGACATTGATGAATTGCTCACCTCATACTCATGACACTGTGAAAGTGATTTGTCTACATTAGGGTGGCCTTAAAAGATGACACAGGAAGCCCTTAGGAGTGAACCAAGACAAAGAAGAGGAGGGATGGTTAGTGACAGTCAGGAAGCCCCAAGATTGGGTCAGGATGGGGTAATCACGGTGGCATCTGGAGTCCACAAGGAGGCGCCCTGCACAGGTGGCAGAACTGGGTGCAGCCATTTTTAAAGTTAATATTCCTTTGCCTTTCCGGGCAAATAGTAGGAGGCTACTATAAAATTATGGAAACAATCCTAAATTTGAACATGCCGCTAATTAGCTTTACCCTTGAACAGGCGACTTAACTTCTCTAAGCCTCAGTTTTTCCCTTCAGTGAAATTATGATAACACCAAGCTTCAGGTTGTTCTGACTATTCGTTACTTAATGTCTGTTAATGCGCTGGGCACAGTAATGGATACCACACTCAATAAAGTTTTACAATTTTGTAAGTGAAATCCTGTAGTCAGCTGCCCAGGGATCACTGTAGCCTAGTATCATCTAGGAAAGGGTGTATTATTAAGTTAAATTTTCTTCAAACACAAATCAGTACATTTCTTCAGTGAGGATAAAACTGAAAAACCAGGTTTCCTTCAGCCCAGCCTTCAGCCTCCACTGGTTTTCTAAACAAGGATCCCTAAACTGCCTCTCAACTACTCAAAACCTCAGAGGGGCCAGGTGCGGTGGCTCATGCCTGTAATCCCAGCACTTTGGAAAGCCAAGGCAGTCACATCACCTGAGGTCAGGAGTTTGAGACCAGCCTGGCCAACATGGTGAAACCCCGTCTCTACTAAAAATACAAAAATTAGCCGGGCAAGGTGGCATGTGCCTGTAGTCACAGCCACTCGGGAGGCAGAGGTGAGAGAATCACTTGAACCTGGGAAGTGGAGATTGCAGTGAGCCGAGATTGTGCCGTTGCACTCCAGCCTGGGCGACAGAGCGAGACTTCCTTTCAAAAAAAAAAAAAAAAACCCTCAGAGGTTCAGTTCAGAGTGCTTCTCACCTTCCATTTCATTAGGATTTCATTCAAGGCAGTGCGGTAGACTGGAAAGAGCTTGTACTTAAGAGTCAGTCAAAACTACATTTAAATGCTAGTCCTGGCACTTGGTAAGAGGCAACCTCCAACAAGTCCTTTAACTTCTCTACACTTCAGTTTCCCCAACTGCAGAAAAGCAACAATAACACTTTACAAACAGGAAATAACAAAAGGGAGAAATAAACTTATTTGGGGACAGTAGTTTTAGGGGTTGAAAACTATGACATTCTCGCAAACAATTCTCAATACATGCTGCAAAGTTGATAGTCAATAAAGTCAAACGTTTTCTTTCTTTTCTAGCCTTATTCCAAACCTCACATCCTTTTCTCCTGCATTCCACCTCAAACCAAGGGGTCCCTTTTGAAGCCTACACCTTCGCACCTTGGCAGCGCTCATTCTGTGCATTCTGCCTGGAGTGCTGTTCTCCATCCCTAAACATCTGAATCCTACCCAGTCTTCAAGACTGAAGTTAAACAGCATCATTCCCACAAAGCCACCCTTCTGCCCAGCAAAAACAATACTCCTCTTTCTGAACTTCCTAACCTTTGTCTTTGAGCTTCTTGCAACGCTTCACTTTGTGTTTGTAGTCATCACAGCTCTAAGGCCTATATCCACCCAAAAGCAAATTTTCTACAGGTGCAGTCTCCATCTGTATCTTCTTTCAGAATCAGTGCCTTACAGGCCTGGTGCATCTCAAGCACTTGAAAAATTTTTTTGAGTAAATAAATCAATAACAAATTATGTGCATTCAAAGAAAATTTTATATGAAATATCTATGCTCAATTAACAAATAAGAAATTTAGGCAGGGTACGGTGGCTCACGCCTGTAATCCCAGCACTTTGGGAGACCAAGGCGGGCAGATCATGAGGTCAAGAGATCGAGACCATCATGGCCAACATGGTGAAACCCCATCTCTACTAAAAATACAAAAATTAGCTGGGTGTGGTGACGCATGCTTGTAGTCCCAGCTACTCAGGAGGCTGAGGTAGGAGAATCGTTTGAACCCAGGAAGCAGAGGTTGCAGTGAGCCACGATCGTACCACTGCACTCCAGCCTGGCGACAGAGCGAGACTCCGTCTCAAAAAAAAAATATTAGATTAACTATCTGCACTAAGCCAGAGATTCTCTGTCTTCTTCCATTTTACTGTATTTGTGTAAATAAAGTGATTTGCATGTGTTCCCCAGCAAGTTTAAGAAGATATCTAATATGGTTTGTTTCTGTCTCCCCACCAAATCTCATGTTGAATTGTAATCCGCAATGCTGGAGGAGAGGCCGGGTGAGAGGTGATTGGGGATGGATACATGGGGACATTGGGGACAGATTCCTCATTAATGGTTTAGCTCCATCCCCTTGGTGTTTTCCTTAAAACAGTGAGTGAGTTCTCATCATTCAAAAGCGTGTGGCACCTCCCCAGTCTCTCTCTTGCGCTTGTTCTAGTCATGTGACATATCTTCTCCCGATCCACCTTGCACCATGATTGTAAGTTCCCTGAGGGCTCCCCAGAAGCCAAGTAGATGCCAGCATCATAATTCCTGTACAACATGTACAACTGTGAGCCAATTAAACCTCTTTTCATTATAAATTACCCAGCCTCAGCTATTTCTTTATAGCAGCGTCAGAATAGACCAACCCAGTATCCAATACCTGCTTTCAATATTCCAAACATTTTAAGGCCCTTCCTTTTCTGTAAAAAGCAAATGACTTTAATTGTGCTGCTTTCTAGCATTTGACAGCTTTGGGGCTTTGTGTAACAGAAATCAAAGCAATTAGTTATTTCATTAATTTGATGGTGCAAAATGTATCAAAAATATCACCTGACTTTGTGTACACTAGTGAATTAACTGAAGTTTTTTCTCTTTTAATTTGTTTAGGTTCATATAAATGACACATCAAGCATAACTAAATAATCCAGCTTCCTGAAAATGCTTCTGTATAAATCCTCTAAAATTTGTTTAATTTTTAAAAAATCTTTAGCACTTTAGAAAAGCTAATTAGCCGGGCACAGTGGTTTACACTTGTAATCCCAGCACTTTGGAAGGCCAAGGCAGGTGTGTGACTTGAGCTCAGGAATTCAAGACCAGTCTGGGTAACATGGCAAAACCCTATCTCTACAAAAAATTACAAAAATTAGTTGTGCGTGGTGGCAGGAGCCTGTAGCCCCAGCTACTGGGGAGGCTGAGGTGAGAGGATCGCTTGAGCCCAGGAGGCAGAGGTTACAGTGAGCCAAGATCACGCCACTGCACTCCAGCCTGGGCAACAGAGCCAGACCTCATCTCAAACAAACAAACAATCAAAAAGTGAACTCCTTACTAAGGACAATGCAAAGAATAAACCAGGTTATGTGTAAGGTCAATGATGCCTCATGCTTGCACCCTGTCTTAATATATTTTCTCTTTGCCATGCAAAGAGTCTGCATCTTGGGAAACAGAAACTAAACCTAATGCATTATTACTCTGGCTGCCACTTTGTTCAGGATTTAGAGACAGCCCATTGATAGAGAATCACACATCTGCGAGGTTTTTCACAGATATATTATGATTTATGTGTCCTGCATAAGGGAAGAATGTTACATTCTGATGATGAAGACACTACCAGCCTGAAATCTAACCCTGTCCAGTTCTGTAACCTCTAACAAAACCTGGCACCTGAGAGTGCCTGTCTTTTAAAATTCAGGGCGCAATATTTTCTCCATTGTATAAGAATATTTTGAAAGCTCATTTTTTAAAATATAGAGCATTTTGAAAGAAAGTGATCTTTATACTGATAAACCTCTGAGAGATTTAATGGCCAATATTAGTTTATCAATTCTGCTCTCCAGGACGTTAAAATGCACCCTAAACTCTTCTTCAGTGATGTAAGTGTTTTCTACTAAAATCATTTGATGACAATGTAGCAGGTTATCCAACATGACAGAGCACAGGATTAAACTACACACTTATCAGCAAAATTTTAAAACAAAAAAAAATAAAAAGTAGAAGCTGACTAAAATACCTAAATCGAAAAATTCACTAGAGAAGTTCAAAAGCAGGCCTGACCAAGCAAAATAAAGAATCAAGTTTGAAGACAAAGCACTTGAAATTGCTGAGTCTGAGGAACAAAAAGAAAAAAGAATGAAGTGAACAGAGCCAAAAGGACTTACGGGACACCATCAAGAGGATGAGTATGAAAGTTCAGAAGGAGAAAAGAAAGAGAGAAAAGCAGAAATCATTTGGAGAAGCGATGGCTAAAAACTTCCCAAATTTGAGAAAAGACATGTAGTTACAAAGAATCTCTGCAAACTCCAAGTAGGATAAACCCAAAAAGACCTATACTCAGATACATTATAACCAAACTTTAGATACTAAGGAGAGAATCTTGAAAGCAGCAAAAGAAGAGTGATTCATCATATATAAGAGGTCCTCCATAAAATTATTGGTGGATTTCTCAAAAGAAACCTTGCAAGCCGGAAGGTAGTGGTGCAATATATTTAAAGTGCTGGGGGGGAAATCATCAACTAAAAATTCTATATTTGGCAAAGCTGTCCTCCAAAAGTGAGGGAAAAATCAAGACATTTTAAGATAAACAAAAAGCTGAGGTCATTCATTACCACTAGACCAGCCCTACAAGAAATGCCAAAGGGAGTCCTTCAAATCGAAATGAAAGGATGCCAGAAAGTAAATCAAAGCCGTCTCAAAATATAAAGTTATCCAGTAAAAGGAAATACTTGAACAGATATAAGAAACAGTATTATTTTAATTTTGTCTGTAATTTCACTTTTTGTTTTCTATAGGATTTAGAAACAAATGCATAAAAATAATTGTAAATGATAATGGGTACATAATACAACAAGATGTAATTGATGACATTGATAAGATAAAGTTGATGAACTGAGCTGTAAGAGACTAGAATTTTTATATACAATTGAAGTTAAACTGGTTTTAATTTAAAATACATTGTTATAACTTTAGAACGTTACAAGTAATCTCCATGGTAACCACACACAAAATATCTACAGAATATACACAAAAGAGGCAGGGCGTGATGGCTCACGCCTGTAATCCCAGCACTTTGGGAGGCGGAGGTGGGTGGACTATGAGGTTAGGAATTCAAGGCCAGCCTGGCCAAGATGTTGAAACCCTGTCTCAACTAAAAATACAAAAATTATCCAGGCGCAGTGGCAGGCGCCTGTAATCCCAGCTACGCAGGAGACTGAGGCAGGAGAATCACTTGAACCCAGGCAGCAGAGGTTGCAGTGAGCTGAGATCGCACCACTGCACTCCAGCCTGTGCTACAGAGTGAGACTCTATCTCAAAAACAAATAAATAAATAAAATTTTAAAAATTAAAAAAGAATATACACAAAAGAAAATGAGAAGGGAATGAAAATGTGTCGTTACAAAAAATTAACTAAACACTAAGGAAGGCAGGAAATGAGGAACAAAAAAAAGCTATTACACATGCAGAAAACAATTACTAAAGTGGCCAATGTAAGTCCTTTCATGTCAGTAATTACTTTAAATGTAAATGGATTAAAACCCTCAATCAGAAGACATAAACTAACAGAATGGAGTAAAAAAAAAAAAAAAAAAAAAAACAGGACTCAACTATCAACTCCCTATAGGATACTCACTTTAGATCTAAAGACATGTACAGGTTAAAAGTAAAAGGATGAAAAAGACATTCCATGCAAAGAGTAACCAAGAAAGAGCAAGAGTAGCTATACAAGTATCAGAACAATATTGACTTTTAGTCAAACACTGTTACAAGAGACAATGAAGGATATTATATAATGATAAAGAGTGATTTCACCAAGAATATATAACAATTATAAACATGTCTGCACCAAACATCAGAACTCCAAAATATATGAATGAAATATTGACAGCTTAAAGGAAGAAACAGATAGATCTACAATAACAGAAGGAGACTTTGCTACCCCACTTTCAGTAATAAATACACCAGCCAGAAAGAAAATCAGTAAGGAAATACAAACATCTAAAGGAGCTGAAAATATTTTACCTCAAAATATGCCATTTGTCATATTTTGGGAAGGCTATACAGAGGGCCTGCAAACACAAGAACAGCCCTGCAAAGCTGTCTGTTGACAGGAAAGGTTACATCTGTAGAGGAAATAAAATGAAGTAAACAACAGATGCAAATAAGCTTTCTCTGAGACCCTCCCCCTTATCCAGATCTAGAAAGATTAACTGAGAGTCTTACACCTTTAAAGGTCTGATAAGCAATTACCAAGGCTACTATTCATCCTTTCTGAGTGCTGATCCCTGTGACGTGTCATCTCCCTAATAAGATAACCTTTGCTCCATGCCTTTCATCTTCTTTTCTCCCTCCCATAACCTGGCTTGGCACCATAATCTGTTTTGCCATCTTCCTCCAAGCCCCTATTCTTTCTGTAACCTCAAGAAGTTTTAAAAGCATCAACCATCTGGCCATTTCTTTGAGGTTTTCATATTTTGTATGACTTCCATGCCCAAATGCAAATTAATACATTTGTATGCTTTTTTCTGTTACTCTATTATCTGTTTGTTTTATAGGTTCAGGTTAACCCTTCACAGGAAAAATTTAAACTTCCCTTAACTTGAATAACACTATGCACCAGCTAGACCTAAGATATACAGAGCACTCCACCCCACACAGCAAAATACACATTTTTCTCAGGTGCACATGGGGAATTCTTCAGGATACACCATGTGCTACAGCATAAATATGTCTTAATAAATTGTGAAAGATTGAAATCATACGAACTATCTTTTCCAATGCAATACGATGACACTACAAATCAACAGCAGAAGGAAAACTGAAAAATTCACAAATCTGTGGAAATTAAACAACACACTCTTAAGCAAGCAATGAGTCAAAGAATAAATCACAAGTGAAATTGGAAAATATCTTGAAATAAATAAAAAGGAAAACACAACATATAAAAATTGATGAGATAGAGCAAAAGCATTAACAAGAGGGAAGTTATAGCTATAAATGCTTACCCTCAAAAAGAAGATCTCAAATCAAGAATCTCATTAAACTCAAAACCTGCATTACCAAGTAAATAATAAAGATTAGAGCAGAGATAGATAAAATAGGGGACAGAAAAACAATAGAGATAATCAATAAAACCAAGAGTTTGTTCTTTGAAAAGATCAACAAAATCAACAAAGATTTAGCTATATTGGCTAAAAGTAAGAAAGGAGTATCAAATAACTAAAATAAGAAACAGAAAAGGAGACATTAATTCAATTTTAAGAAATAAAAAGAATTATAATTGTACTATAAACAATTGTATACCAACAAACTGGATAACCTAGACGAAGTGGAAAAATTTCTAGAAACACACAATCTCTCTCCCCAACTACAAATCTCATTGCACTGGTCCCAATGCTTACTGTGATGGTCCTGAATAAAGTCTTTTTTTTTTTACCATGCCTTAGCAAGTATCATTAAACATTTTTTTGTTTAACAAGGCAAAAAACATATACACTAAAAATATAAAACATGGATGAAAAATAAAATAAAGTATAAATAAGTGAAGACAACCTATATTATAGAAGTCATATTTTAAGATGTCTATACTACTCAAAGTAACCTATAAATTTAATACTATCCCCATCAAAATCCCAATGATATTTCATGCAAAAACAGAAATTTGCGTTTTAAAATGTGTATGGAGTCTCAAGAAACCTTGAATGACAGTCAAAGCAATCTTTAAAAGGAAGAACAAAATTGGAGGTCTCACACTTCCTGATTTGAAAACCTACTACAAAGTTACAAAAATCCTAACAGTGTAGTACTGGAGTAAAGACAGACGTATAAACCAATGGAACAGAACAAAGAGCCCAGAAAAACAACTCCCACATACATGGTTCAGTTATGTTTGACAAGGGTGCCAAGTCCATTTAATGGTGAAAAGACAATCTTCAACAGATAGTGCCAGGAAAACGGATATCCAGATGTAAAGAATGAAATTGGATGTTCACTTTATACTATCTGCAAAAATTTACTCAGAATAATTAAATACCTAAACATGAGAGCTAAAATGATAAAACTCTTAGAAGAAAATATGAGAAATGCTTCATGACATTGGATATGACAATTACAGTTGACCCTTGAACAATGAGGGGCGCCAACTCCCCCACCCCACCCCCATGCCGTCAAACATGTACATATAACTGTTGACTCCCAAAAAACTTAACTACTAATAGCCTATTTGTTGACCAGAAGCTCTATCAATAATACAGTCAATTAACACATATTTTATACGTTATATGTATTATACACTGTATTCTTATTTTAAAAAGTAAGCTACAGGAAAAAATGTTATTAAGAAAATCATAAGGAAGAGAAAACATACTTACTATTCATTAAGTGGAAGTAAATTATAAAGGTCTTCATCCTTGTCATCTTCACATTGAGTAGGGTGAGAAGGAGGAGGGAGAGGAGGGGACGGTCTTGCTGTCTCAGGGGTGGCAGACGCAGAAGAGGGGGAGGAGTTGGTAGGGGAGGCAGGAGAGGCAGGCACACGCGGGGCAAATTTTACCGGAAAAAAATCCACATATAAGTGGACCTGCACATTTTAAACTAGTGTTGATCAAAGGTCAACTGTATTATATATATGTATATATGTATGTATACACGTATGTATATGTGTGTGTATAAATATATATATACACACATACACACACACATACACACACAATGGAATATGATTTAGTGTTCAAAAGAAAGGAAATTCCACGGTATGCTATGACATGGATGAACCTTCAGGATATTTTGCAAAGTGAAATTATCCTGTCACAAAAAGACAATTATTGTATGACTCTACTCAGATGAGGCACCTGGAGTAGTAAAATTCATAGAGACAGAAAGCAGAATGATGATGACCAGGGTTTTGTGGAAGAAGGGAGTGGAGACTTAGTGTTTAATGGATACAGAATTTCAGTTTGGGAAGATGAAAAAGTCCTGTAGATGGATGGCGATGATGGTTGCACAACAATGTGAATGGACTTAATGTCACTATACTGTATGCTTAGAAAATTGTTAAGTGGGGGGAAGCTATTAAAGAAAACGAACTTAAGAAATCTGGGCCGGGCAGGGTGGCTCACACCTGTAATCCCAGCACTTTGGGAGGCCGAGGCGGGTGGATCACGAGGTCAGGAGATCGAGACCATCCTGGCTAACATGGTGAAACCCCGTCTCTACTAAAAATACAGAAACAAAATTACTCAGGTGTGGTGGCGGGCGCCTGTAGTCCCAGCTACTCGGGAGGCTGAGGCAGGAGAATGGCGTGAACCCGGGAGGCGGAGCTTGCAGTGAGCCGAGATGGCGCCACCGCACTCCAGCCTGGGTGACAGAGGGAGACTCCGTCTCAAAAAAAGAAAGAAAGAAATGTGGCCAGGTGCAGTGGTGCGTGCCTATAGCCCCAGCTACTTGGGAGGCCGAGGCAGGAGGATCGCTTGAGTCCAGGAGTTCTGGGCTGGTGCACTATGCCAATGGAGTGTCCGCACTAAGTTTGGCATCCATATGGTGACCTCCCAGGAGCAGGGGACCACCAGGTTGCCTAAGGAGGGGTGAACCAGGCCAAGCGGGAAATGCAGCAGGTCAAAACTCCCATGCTGATCAAGAAATCTGAATGCTTTTCACGTTATCAAAAATATTGAATGTAAAATACTACTGCTGAAAGAAGTTTTTGGTTATAGACATTAACAATTCCTTAAAAGATAAATGTATGCTTAATTTCTTACACGCAGTAGTTTATACTGTTACTGGCTGACTGTTATTGAGTATATCATTCTATTCAAACAATGATCATACCACATTTTTCGTATCTGCATACTTTTGCCCTTTTTTCAAACACCTTTTTTATTATTTATTTTTTGATTTCCAACTTTTAAGTTCAGGGATATATATGCAGGATGTGCAGGTTTGTTACATAGGTAAACATGTGCCATGGTGGTTTGCACAGATCGTCCCATCACCTGTGTATCAAGCCCAGCGTCCATTAGCTATTCTTCCTGATGTTCTCCCTCTTTCCGTCCCCCACCCGCCCACAGGCCCCAGAGTGTGTTGTTCCCAGCATTGTGTCCATGTGTTCGCATCATTCAGCTCCCACTTATAAGTGAGAACATGTGGTACTTGATTTTCCGTTCCTGCATTAGTTTGCTGAGGATGATGGCTTCCAGCTCCATCCTTGTCTCTGTAAGGGATGTGATCTCCTTCCTTTTTATGACTGCATAGTATTCCATGGTGTATTTATACCACATTTTCTTCATCCAGTAATTTATTAATGGTCATTTAGGTTGATTCCATGTCTTTGTTATTGTGAATAGTGCTGCAACGAATATACACAGGCGTGTATCTTTATAATAAAATGATTGATATTCCTTTGGGTATATACCCAGTAATGGGATTGTTGCATCAAATGGTATTTGCACCTCTGGGTCTTTAAGGAATTGCCACGCCATCTTCCACAATGGTTGAACTAATTTACACTCTCACCACCAGTGTAAAAGTGTTCCTTTCCCCTGCCCCCCACCACCTTGCCAGCATCTGTTGTTTTTTGACTTTTTGATAATAACCATTTTGACTGGCATGAGATGGTATCTCATTGTGGTTTTGATCTGCATTTCTCTAACGATCACAATCAAACAACCTTTATTAAACCATTAACCTGGAGTCAGAGATTCTAAACCTTGAGAGCTATACAGCATTGAATTATTTCAATCAAAATGAATTTGCAGAATTTTTAATAGATGGAATCATCTTAAAGCATAAGAATTAAGGAAAATAAGCTCTAAAATAATCAATATTTACAGAGCATTCTGCAAAGAGAAGACAAAAGTTTTAGAGAATGTGACTATAAAGAAGTCATATGTGGGAGTTTGAGGGTTTATAAAACAGTTTTCATATGATTGTGGTGATGGTTACATGAATGTATACATGTGTTAAAATATAAAGAACTATATACACCAAAAAACAAGTCAATAAAATTTTTTTTCAGTAACATAGATCTCCATGTTTCATCTATGTCCATCTTGTCCATTTTCTCCCAGTCATAGAATCCATATCTAAGTCCTCTCCATTGGCCACTGGAGTGATACTTGCACTTTTAGAGGGTAAGAGAATAGCTAATAACCAACTTCACACATTAGGCAAACACTCAACAACATCTTTAAGCAACTGAAGAAAGTTAATGTGAATTACATGTGTGAAAAGGCATTCCACTTTTGGTCTCTCCTAGTTGTATCACTGATCTCTCCTTAGCTTCAGGAGAGGTATAAAGCCAGTAAATACTAACCACCAAACATTTTCCACAAGTTCCATGTACCAGACTATGCCTCTTGTCAGCTCCTTCTGAAAAATAATCAGACCTACATTTAATATACTTGTAACAATAGCAAAGTGCCTCCGGGACATGATGTGAAAAGTATAAGTCAGAAATCATTTTTGCTTTATTTATTATGCTGTCATATACTGTCATGCGGTAAAGGCCAAAGAATCTAATTCCCTTTGCTACTGTGATTATAGCAGCTTGCCTTTTTTATGCAGATTTCATGTTTAAACAATGCTGACCTGGGCTCCTTGTAACCCAATGTTCCTGATCTGGTCTTCTCACTGTCAATACAATCTGAGTTCTCACATGGGGAAAAGTGAATTCAATCCAAGTCACTTTGCTGTTACCTTGTCATCTTTTTTGGGTGTCTTCCTAAGATAAAATTGGAATATAGAATATATCTTACATGAATATGTTTGCATCTATGTCTTTCACTATATGTATTTTAAACATACTTGTTTTATTTAGATGTTGACAATGTGGTACCAGGCCATACAGACTCAAGAGAAAAAAAATCAGTAATAGTGATCCTGTATTTTAAATGCTCATATTCTCCTCATCATCATTTTTTGCATAAATTTTAATTTTTAAAAATATTGTCCTGAAATATTCTCTTAATTACCTAGGTTTTTGGCAGCTCCTTAAATTTTGCAGCTGAGGTAAGTGCCCAACTCATCTCACCCTAGCCCTGGATGACAGTACCAAAAATTTAAATGAAAAGTAATGGAATTTCCTTAAGAAACAATTCCAAAGACTGAGAAATATAACTTATTGATTTGGCCATTCAGAATTGGGTTTTACCAACTGTATTAGGTTCCTAGGGTTACTGTAAGAAAATACCACAAATTGGGTGGCTTAAAACGACAAAGCTTATTGTTTCACAGCTCTGGAAGAGTCTGAGATCGAGGTGTCAGCAGGGCCATGCTCTCTCTGAAGGCTCTAGGGAAGACTTCCTGTCTCTTCCCAGCTTGTATTGGTGGCTGTCAATCTTTGGAGTTCCCTGACTTGCATTTGTATACTTCCACTCTCTGCCTCTTCTGCCTCTGTCACATCATCTCTCTTTTTTTTTTTTTTTTTTTTTCTGGAGACAGAGTCTCACTCTATCCCCCAGGCTGGAGTGAAGTGACACAATCTTGGCTAACTGCAACGTCTGCCTCCTGGGTTCAAGTGATTCTCCTGTCTTGGCCCCCCGAGTAGCCAGGACTACAGGTGTGCACCACCACACCCAGCTAATTTTTGTATTTTTAGTAGAGACAGAGTTTCACCATATTGGCCAGATTGGTCTTGAACGCCTGACCTCAAGTGATCCACCCACCTCAGCCGGCCAACGTGCTGGGATTACAAGGGTGAGCCACCGCGCCAGGCCACATCGTCTTCTAAAGACATCAGGCACACGGGATGAAGATTCTACTCTACCTCAGTAGGAGCTCTTCCTAACTATTAGGTTAATAATAGTTTTTGCCATTATTTTTAATGGCAAAAACCTCAATTACATTTGCACGAACCTAATAATTAAATCTGTAGCAACCCTATTTCCAAATAAGGTCACATTCTGAGGTACTAGGAGTTAGAACTTAAACATATCTTCATAGGGGACACCATCCAACTGAGAACACCAACCAAAACAGTTGATGATTTGATGATTCAAGTTGCTTGTGTGAGATTTGTGTGAGGCATGACTTTGCCCCGGGAACAAACAAACTAGCTGCACTCTGCCCTTTCAAATGACCAGTGTCCTCCCTTCAACCTCCCTCCTATCCACTTGATTCTCCTTCTCATCTGTGCCTGCTTGCTGCCTGTTACTTACTGCATATCCTCTTCCACTCTGTTCTTACTCACAGCACAGCTACTAATCCCCTGTGTCTTCCCAGTTCCATGTTGCTGGCCATCCACATCCAATTGTTCCCCCGTGGGTAAAGATCTGGAGGCCTACATATCCACTGTTCTTCAACCGGTTCCTTCCTGTCCTCATTCAATTAATCTGGGACTCCTACTCAACTCATCTGCCTAAGCCTTGCTAAAGCCTGGTCCTGGACCTCATGTGAGGTGATTCCCATACACCATAGCCATTTCCTAATGGCTATTTCCCTCACTGCATGAAAACAGTCTCCAAAGCTCCTACTCTGAGATACTATCAGACTCAGGATTCCATGGGGGTAGAGGGGCACCAGCGAAGAGAGATGGCGGACACAGAAAAGGCAGCATTTGTCTCTCACCTCCACACACTGGCATTCTATTCTTCTTGGGCAGCCACCACCTTAGAGCAGTAAACCATTTGTTTAATCACTTTGCTTTTCTCTGACTGCTAGTAATGAAATGCTGCACTCCTTGCAATAATTTCCTGACTATTTGCTAAGATTCATCTCTGACATTTCATTAAATATGATCATTTAACTGTACAAGTACAAATGCATTTTTAATTTAGCTTACTGCAGATATTACAGATGTGGGGAAATGAATTCGTATTGCTCTAGGACAAATATATCATTCACATATGCATGCCACAAAAGAACAAATTATTAAAAATTACTGAAACTTCCATGAAGATTTATATTTAACTTTTTCATTTTCAATCTCTAGTCATTGTGAAAACACATAGCATGTCACTTTGTCAGCCACGATTCTATGAAGAATGTGTGGGTGGGTCCACAAGGATATTGATCAATAGCCTCCATCTCTGTTGTTGACATACGGTGTGGAACTAAAAGAGATGGAGGTTGAGTTTCAAATGTGAAGTTACGAGGTTAGCAGTCTTATCACTAGGCAGTAGGCTACTTAGCTTCTCTGCAAAAAGAAAACAGCAATAGGAAGTGTATCTTCTATCCCATGTACTAAAAATCCAACTGTAATTTATGCTAAAGTTTCATTTTATAGAAAAGTACACAAAGTGTAAATTAACGTTTTTGAATGTCTTCTTGGTACATAATTGTCATTGGATTCAAAACTGACTGATGAAAACACAAGGCTGGGCTGCAGCCTGATTTATGGTGGTTTGACTTAGGATTTTTCGACTTTACCATGGTGCAAAAGCAATAAGCTTTTCAGGAGAAACCATACTTTAAATTTTAAATTTTGATATTTTCCCTTGCTAGTGACATGCAATATGATACTGCCTCATAATGATGTTCTGAATATATTTAAGGTAGGATAGCCTGAGCTACGATGTTCAGAAGGTTAGGTGTATTAAGTGCATTTTCTACTTTCAATATTTTCAACTTAAAATGGGTTTGCAAGGACATAACCTCATCATAAGTCAAAGAGCATCTGTATTAGCACATAGCATGTCAAGTGTTACCATAAAATATACTTTTATTGCTGTGCAAAGAAATGAACTTATTTTTGAAAAATCCTCAAGGTATGTTTTAGGCAGAGGACCGAAACAAAATAATAGAAGCAATCATTTGAAGCAATTACCTGGAATAAAATTCATTCCAAATGTGGAAATAAGAAGCTCATCATTTCTAGATATTGAAAAGTTAAAAGAACTCAAGTAGCCGTCGAACATAAGACACTAATCAAATAAAAATAAAGAATAAAGAGCAGTAAGAAGTAAGTTTCCCTCTCAGCCTACTCTTTTGTGTGTTTTAGGTCCACATTTTGACTAGGAATTCAAAGTAAAAGATTTTATCCACATCCCCAGATTACTCATGTACAGTCAAGCTCTCTGTGTAGTTTCCAAGCCATTTATTAATTTCAAGGTTTGAAACTAATCACGTGGATTACTTTACAAATAAGAAAAATGGGCTGGGCATGGTGGCTGATGCCTTTAATCCCAACACTTTGGGAGGCCAAGACAGGTGGATCGCTTGAGCCCAGGAGTTTGAGACCAGCCTGGGCAGCATGGTGAAATTCTGTCTCTACAAAAAAAAAAAAAAAAAAAAAAAAAAAAAGCATGGTGGTTTGTTCCTGTGGTACTAGCTACTCCAGAGGCTGAGGTGGGAGGATTGCTTGAGCCCAAAAGGCGGAGGCTGCAGTGAACGAAGATCACACCACTGCACTCTGTCACAGAGTGAGACCCTGTCTCAAAAAAAAACGAAAAGAAAAATTGAAACTCAGATAACTTGCATGAACACACAACACATCAGCAGCCAAACCCAAACCAAAAGCCAGGGTGCCTGATTCCTGGTCAGCATATGATCCTCAAGGAATTCCTATAGTTCATAAAGGCAGGTGATATAAGCACCACTTTGCATATGAGGATCTCAAACTCTACAACCAAAGGGCCAGAAAGCAGCTGAGCAATTGCCCATTATCTGAGTGGCGTGCGGCTTACCTGCCCATGACAGAGAAGATTAGAAGGGTGAAGAGATAGCAGGGTGTTACAGGAATTTTCCTCATCAGCTTTTCACAAAAATACCTAACCTCACAGACCTACTGGCTTCCAGTTTCGAACTCAGTCAAAATCTATCAAGGTTACTTTTATGTGTCAACTTCACTGGGCCACAGGGTGCCAAGATATTTGGTCAAACATTGTTCAGGATGTTCCTGTGAGGGCCCTTCCAGATGAGATTAACATTTGGATCAGGAGACTGAGAAAAGTAGACTGCCCGCCCACATGTGGGTGGGCCTCCTCCAATCAGTCAAAGATCTCAATAGATCGAAAAGGCTGAGCTCCCTCAGGTAAGAGAGCTTTCCTCCCACCTGACTGCCTTCAAAGTGGTACATCAGTTTTTTCCTGCCTGTGGACTCAAACTGAGACTCCGTCTCTTTCTCAGGCCTTCGGACCCAGCCGGGAACTGTACCATCAGCTCTCCTGGTCTCCAGCATGACAACTGCACATCTTAGGATTTAGGGTCTTGTCAGCCTTCATCGTCACATAAGCATTTTTATTTCACACACACACACACACACACACACACACACACACACACACACACACACCCTGCTGGCTCTGTTTCTCTGAAAAATCCTGAATACAATATCCCTGGTGTCTTTATATTTCACACCATCTATAATTGCTTTTTAAATTTTCAATTTTCTGTTCATGAGAAATGTTAGCTCAGGCAAACATTGTAGAAATACAAAGCCCAAAAGAGTTTGCAGAAATACAAAACCCTGCATGCCAGAGCTACTGGATTACAGTTCGAAAATAGATGCCACATCAATATCACACAGAGACATTCTCTAAACGTGTGGCAATGAAAAGGCTGTCATTCTCCAGGCCACAGTTTGGTGTGAAACTGACTGACCCGATCGTCTTGAATTTTCCCTTCGGAGGAGGTTTTGAAATATCACACAGAGCAATCACACCACTTTCAAGATTACTGGCACTGCTTCCATCATTCACACTTGATTTGGATTTCCTTCCTACTAATGAAACAGGAGAGTCTTTCTCCCCCACCAGGCCTTAAAGCGGGATGTTTCCAGGTACATTGAATTGGTGAGAGGCAGCTGTGCCTAAGTTTTCTTAGTTTTGAGTGGTAGCGTAGGATCCTTTTGCTAATTGATGAATCTATTAGGCCAGCCAGTAAGAGCATTAATTCATGTGCCTGCGCAACACCTCCATTTACAAGTGTTATCATTCTGCTCCTGTGGGAAGTGATGGCAGTGAATATGGCTGTGTGCCTGGGGGGCTTTGACCGCTCATCAGCATTGAGGGGGAAACGCACCCATTCCAAAGTGAGAAGGTTGAAGTGAGGTTATCATTGACCTAGATTTTTTTCCTTCAACCACAGAGGCAAACATGTCATTTTTCAAAACCTGCTAATTCAAACAGACTTTGAATACAAGTGTCAAAATATGAAGAGAATAATTCTGTCTCTTCAAGACTTCACCAACAGCTGGATCAAGAATAGAAGTAAACGACTTTGCTACCATAAGTGTTTTTAAATCTGTTTAGTATGTGAGTTTGCCATTGAGTACAGCATTCAGACATAACAGTAAGGTTTTGCACTGCGTCTTTAATTTAAGACGTCTGGCAGCAGTTTCTTTTGTCTTCTTCAAGAATAATCGCATTGCTTCAGTTACTTCCAGGGCACTGGAAGAAATTGAATGCCCTGATTGCTCAAACAAATATTTTCCTTTTTATCGTGGGTGGCAAAGAAGAAGCAGCTGTATTCTGACTGAGGTGTGAAGAGCGTAGATGATTCAACCCCCTGAAATGAGACACTGGCTTGGCTTCCTACAGCAATACCCTGAGGGGAAGATGGTAGACACAGCTTGACTGCATTTCCATCCTCTCCTCCTAGTTTTTTTTAAAGGCTGATATAGTTCAGACGTTTGTCCCCTTCAAATCTCATATCGAAATGTGACCCTAATGTTGGAAGTGGGGCCTGGTGAGTGGCATTTGGGTCATGGGGGAGGATCCCTCATGAATGGCTTGGTGCCATCCCTACAGTAAAGAAAGTTTCTGGCCAGTCGTGGTGGCTCACGCCTGTAATCCTAACACTTTGGGAGGCTGAGGTAGGCAGATCATCTGAGGTCAGGAGTTCGAGACCAGCCTGACCAACATGGAGAAACCCATCTCTACTAAAAAATACAAAATTAGCCAGGCGTGGTGGCACATGCCTGTAATCCCAGCTACTCAGGAGGCTGAGGCAGGAGAATTACTTGAACCCTGGAGGTGGGAGTTGTGGTGAGTCAAGATTGCACCATTACACTCCAGCCTGGGAAATAAGAGTAAAACTCTGTCTAAAAAAAAAAAGAAAAGAATGAGTTTCTGCTCTATTAGTTCATGAGAGTTCATGAACAACAGTTCATGGTCTATAGAGTCTGCCACGCCTCCTCCTCTCTCTCTTTCTCCTCCACTCACCATGAATCATGCCTGCTCCCCCTTCACCTTCCCCTATGGTTGAAAGCTTCCTGAGGCCCTCGGCAGAAGCAGATGCTGGCGTCATGCTTCCTGTATGATCTGCAGAACCCTGGGCCAAATAAACCTCTTTTTTTAAAATAAATTGCCCAGCTTCAGGTATTCCTTTATAGCAACGCAAAATGGACTAACACAAGTACCAACCGAAGCTTTATATAGGATGCCAACGCAACCCATAAGCCAGCCCAGTTTGGCAATGAACAGCGAGCTTCATGTAAAAGGAATGCCTGCAGTTTCTCTACCTGTATGAAGTTTGGTCCAGAACCGCCACATTTACCCAGTTGCATCCCAGTCCGTATCTTGACTGTTACAGATCTGTGCTCGTTTGTCAGTAGCCCCTCTGGTTCCCATCTCTCCCCAACAAGCTTGATGTTCAAAATGGCTACCTCTCCAGATCTTTGAATTCTGATCTGTCTCCCGCTATGGTGTGCCAGATCCATGAACTGGATCTGAGACTGATAATGACCTTGCTGTTTGGAAGCAACTTCTTAACCTGAGTCCTATGTCTGCAGGTACTTCCTATTAGAAATGAGATGAGTCACCCATTGGATAGCAGGCATGAGTGGTCACACATGGAAGGCAGAGTACTACTGGAAGGGGGAAAGTGAGCTTCCCATTCAAGCATAAATCCCCATAAGGTTTCCCCACCTTAAGCTACCCATAACCAACCTGGAAATGTACATCAGCAAAGGTCATCTCCATAGGGCTTGGCCATCCTCTTTGGTACTCGTTTTCATCCTCCGAAGCCCTGCTTCTCCCATCCCTCCTACAGGCACCAACCCTCTCATTACCTTTCTGTCACCTTCTGCTTTCAAGAAAGGAGGTAGTGTCAGTTTTTCACACCCCGAAGGGAGACCAGGCTGTGCTGCCTCTGGTTGTGCTGCCTCTGGTCTGGTAATAATCAGTTACTTGGTGCCCATCACATGGAAGGCCCTGCTTGATGAGAGAAGCAACATGGTAGAGAACTGAGAGCACCAGGCTGAGAGTCCAGAGACCTGAACACAGGTGCAGCTGCACTAAGGCACTCTGTGACTACCTGCAGGGACTCCAGTTTCCTCATCTCTGAAACAATAGTACTGGGCTAGGTCATGTTGAAGAGATCTACTATTCTAGGCACCTGTGGACTTAAATTTGCACAGTATGTTATACTTTTCAACACATTTTCATTCATGCATTCATTCAACGTATATTATCTCATGCTTCGTGTCAAAACAGCCTGTGAAGTGGATCAGGAAGATAGTATTACTACCCCCCACATTATAAATGAGGACTCTGAAGCTCAGTGAGATTACATGACTTCCACCAGGTCACATCTGTCTGAAAAGACATAATGTATGGTTACATAGACAGAACTCATGCAGAAAAGGAAAAATAATAATAAAAGGTAATATCTGTTTTGTAAGGCAGTAAATACTATGGAATTCAGTGGGACCACCCCACCCTCCCAAGCCCCAAATAACACTTGAGACAACTTTAGTTGGAAAAAAATACTTCCCAATGGCAACATGGGTCCAACAAGAATGGGAAAGCAGGTTTTAGTAAATGATGGTGCTCCAAAAAGCTACCCCTGGCAAGAAGAACAAAAGGCACAATGGCTTTCATGAGTGGTTACCATTTTCCTGGATCCATCCTGGCAGAGGATATTGCTTTGATTCTGCTTGGAAATGTGTTGATTTGGGAGTAATAACAAGTAACTATTAAATGTTATTTCTGGGCCACAAATAAAAGGAGTTCCCACAGAGTTCTAGAGTGAGTTTTTACTTATAATGAATAGAAATCAGGGGGAGAGAAAATTTTCACTGACCCAGATTGAGTCACATACTTTGTCATATATCAAGGGTATTTCTGATCACCAAGGAGATGCTATCCCAATCTTATCATTAGCCAAAGAAAATAATCTCACTTTTATAAAAATTACCAAAACACCTAATTTTAATTTTGGTGGTAATATGGCTGAAATGCCCTATCACACAAGACATCGATTTCCCTTTTCTAAAGTAATTAATAATATAATGTCCCACCTCTGCCCTAATTCTCCCTCTGAGAAATTAAAGCAGGGGGTAAAAACATTCTCCTGGATGCCATACGTAGCACTTGTGGTTTTCCTTCACTTCTCACGCTTAAAAAAATAAAATGTTATACATAAAGGCAATGTTTCAATTATTTTTACAATCCAAGATCTTGTTTGTTCTTTACTCAAAATGTAATGTGTTACTTTTAATGCATGTTTGAATTTACTTGCCTTAAATTGCATGGCTCAAAGAGGTAGGACTGTGGACATATGATTCCATTGTTATGGCATTTCTAGTGCTGCTCGCATACACACAAGTACCTAATGGAGGTGCAAGCAAGAATTAATGCCAGTGAAGATGATGATGATGATAATAATGATGATGATAAGGCTCATAATGCTAACAATAAAGTCTACTTCATCAATAACTTCTGCACCAGATATAAGCCATGTTTCTATGGTTTTAGAATTTCTTTCCTTCTTCAGTAATATCAGATTTTGCTAAAAGGCTTTTATCTGCTCTTCAGGATGATTTGATGGGATGAAAGGAAATAAGAAGTTTTCCATAACTCAGAGGGACTCTTGCTTTATCACATGGGAAATTTAGCAATAAAATATGTCAGGTAGTACAAAAGAGAAATTGCAGAAGAAAAATAAATCATAAGAAGCCTCAGCTGACCTCCTCTGAGTCAGGGCTACTAAAATAGAATAAAAAAATAAATGCAAGAAAGTTAAGTTTTGCCAATAGATGTTTGGAACTCGAGCATATCTAAGGAGATGCTGAAGGCAAAGATGCCATCCGACAGCAATAGTTGGTCTGAAAAGGCAGGTCTAGGTCACCTCTTCCCACCACATGGGCCAGAGCTGATTAAATATGACAGGTAACCCTGAATAATTGCTCTAATCACTCCAGTGAGCTCTCTACCTTGTCTAGAAAAGGACTCATGCCTTAGCCAGCTTCAGAGGCCAGACACCCCTAAACCTGACATCTCTAACAAAGATGCATCAATTTTATTGGAAGCATTATTTGATGTTGTTCAATGGAGGAAGAGATGGGCAAGGAGGGCCTCAAGTTGGCCATAGATCAGGGTCTCATTAAACAGGCTCAGGAGTTTGTATTTGCAGGTTAACTTGATGTGATGACCAGTTAGTGGAGACTGATAATAGAAAGAAGGGCAAAAACATGTCACCCAGAATTGGGTTGTGGATTCAGCTCTTCCAGAGGGTAGGGGATAATTAGGGCAGTGTGTCATCAAAACTTTTCATGTCAACTAAGGAACATTCTCTCTCTAAATAAGAAACTGTCAGGTCTGCTTAAAGCTATGAGGGATAGGGGCCTCTTTTGAACCTACATCTTCTCTTTGGAGCTGCCAACTTATTTTAGAGGCCCAGGTGGTGAAATGCTTCATTTGGGTCCTGATCTTTTACTCACTTGTATTTTTTGCTACAGATGAAAATGCAAATGATAAAACTTCTTACCCCTTGAGGAAACTGATGTCTATGGTTATCCCTAATACTCAAGCATTTTGCCTCGCTACTCAGATAATTTTTACAGAAGCCAAAATAAGTTGAGTCTAAGCAACAAATTATCCTAACTTGTCCATCCAATGACAAGGAGTTCTCACAAGGGAAAAGCATTGCATCAAAATATCTGTAATGTGCTAGAGACAATCGGCGCTCATGGCTCTAAATCTAAGTAATCCTTTCAGTATAAGAACATCACCCATGTTCAGCCTTTTCTCTGTTACAGAATTTGGCATAGTGTATTGGAGCTATTGATTTTTGTGTCTATTTCTCCATAGAACTTGAGCTCCTAGAGGGCTGGAACCCAACTGCTCACCTTTTAATACCTACTGCCTAACGCAGTACCTGGCACTTAGTACGTGCTGAGTAAATGCTATACAACCAATTTTTCTTTAAAGGCTGAATCAATTACTTTGGTTAGCGTGATACCAAGTGACCATTTTAACTAAAATTGTGCTTCTGAACTGGTTTTCATGTGATGTTGATACCATTCCTTTATTCTTTATTCCCCTCTCTCTCTCGCTCTTCTTTTTTTTTTTTTTTTTTTTTTTTTTTTTTTGAGATGGCATTTCACTCTTGTTGCCCAGGTTGGAGTGCAGTGCCACGATCCCGGCTCACTGCAACCTCCACCTCCTGGGTTCAACCGATTCTCTTACCTCAGCCTCCTAACTAGCTGGGATTACAGGCACCCACCACTATGCCTTGCTAATCTTTTGTATTTTTAGCAGAGATGGGGTTTGGCCATGTTGACCAGACTGGTCTTGAACTCCTAATCTCAGATGATCTACCCAGCTCGGCCTCCCAAAGTGGTAGGATTACAGGTGTGAACCACTGCACCTGGCCTCCTCTCTTTCTTTCTCCCTTCCTTTTTCCATCCTTCATTCATTTTGTCTCATTGACTATAAGGCTAATGTAAGATTTTTCTTAAGGACAGAGAATGTCAGAGAACAAGATGAAAGGCAATAGATATTTATGGGGTGACTATTTTATGTTTGATGTGATGCTTTTTTTTTTAATGCATTATCTCATTTAACCCTCACAAAAATATTGTGAGGTGGCTCATATTACCTCAATTAAGGAGCTGGGTCTCAAAAAAGGAGGGAATTTTTGCTTTGTCTATTCTAACACCAGATAAACTTTCCTGTACCAAACTGCAAAAAATAAATAAATAAATAAATAAAAATAAAAAATTAGCAAGTTGCTAACTGGAGTAACATAGAACATGTTCTAAAAATGGCTCAAAATCCCTAAGATTTATTTTATTATCCAAGTAATAGAACCAGATAAATTTTCTGCACCTCTCTTCTAAGGAAACCAAACAACGTTCTTTACATTTGCTTTCACCTTTACAGGTTATATAAATCTGGAAGTTCGCAGAGACTGCTATGAAAAAGAATGTTCCGGAAAACACACACATACCCAAACAGAGCCTCTGACCTTTTCTCCAGAGAACATACAAATATTCTTTTTGCAACCAGGCACGGTGGCTCATGCCTGTAATCCCAGCACTTTGGGAGGCCAAGGCGGGAGGATCACCTGAGGTCAGAAGTTCAAGACCAGCCTGGTCAACATGATGAAACCCCATCTCTACTAAAAATACAAAAAAAATTAGCTAGGTGTGGCAGCAGGTGCCCTGTAATCCCAGCTACTCTGGAGGCTGAGGCAGGAGAATCACTTTAACCTGGGAAGTGGAGGTTGCAGTGAGCCGAGGTCGTGCCACTGCACTCCAGCCTGGGCAGCAAGAGTGAAACTCCATCTAAAAAATAAAAAATAAAAAAGATTCTATTTGTTTTTATGTAGGAAGGGAAGGACACATGATGAAGGAAGTGTTCATCTGCAAAATAGTTAACACAACACTTTTAATTGTAGAAATGACTTACGTTAGAATGACCCTAAAATTCGGTTAAAGCTGTTTTCACAAGTGCAACTAACATACAGAAGGAAAATCAATCTTATTTCAGTCATAAAAAAATTATTTTCCAAAGGAAACATGATTGCACATCCAAAGCTTGAGCCCAGAACTTGGAAGGCTGTCTAATGCCACATTGGCTTGGACAGGGACAGTGCGCTCACGGAGGCCAGCACAACATGATGGCTCCCTGGTTTAATATGGCCGGGCTTCAAACTCCATTAGGAGCATTGACAGTCACATAGAGTTATCTCAAGAAAAGGAGATTTTAAAACATAAACCTGAACACAGTAACTATGTTTTCTCTTCAGCACAGAAAGACGAACTGGAGATCCCCCACAGCCGGGAGAAGCACAAGTAACACCACTTTGTGTCTCTGCATAAACCAAAACCATTTCCTGGGTATTTTATCTCAAGCAGTGCCCAGTGTCTCATCTTTGATGCTACATAATGAAGAGAAGTACGAAAGCCTTAAGCCACTCCAACTGGGATTCTGATGAATCAATTGTAAGACATCCTGCCTTTTGAAGGTGGTGGTTGGCTTGCTTCATTTGTGGATGATAACCATAGACAAACACCAATGATAATAATAAGAGATATTTAATGTATCTCTGGACGGGGCAGGGTGGCTCATGACTATAATCCCAGCACTTTGGGAGGCAGAGGCGGGTGGATCTCCTGAGGCCAGGAGTTTGAAACCAGCCTGGCCAACATAGTGAAACCCGGTCTCAACTAAAAATACAAAAATTAGCCAGCGTGGTAGTGCACGCCTGTAGTCCCAGCTACTTGGGAGGCTGAGTCAGGAGAACGGCTCGAACCTGGGAGGCAGAGGTTGCAATGAGCTGAGATCATGACATCATGACATTGCACTCCAGCCTGGGTGACAGAGTGAGGCTTTGTCTCCAAAAAGTAAATAAATAAAATAAAAATGTATCTCTGTAGATAAAATGAGTGGCTAAAGCTTAGTAGGGTAAGTATGAATCTGGAAAGCTAGGACTTTCAATAATCGTTTGCATTTCATGACCATGTAGGATTTTTTTCATCTAAAAGCCAAATACTCATAAACTGCTTCAAATAATTTTGGCATGATAAATGAATAGTTAGATAAAATGATAAAAAACATGGAAAACGGGAAGCAGATTTCTAGAAGGACACATGCCTCCCTGGGCTGTAGGAGAGGTTATTCTTTGCGGACCATATTTCCATTTCATAAACTTGACTGTAGACTTCCCTCCAAAGAACCTAAGGAAACCATCCAACTTCCCCTTATAATCTACATAATCATAAGTAACATGCAGCTGTAAACTTTATTCCCTTCATTTACTCTTTTACTAAATGTCACTATTCACGTACAATGTCAGTGACCGGTGAAATCTGCAGAAAACACAAAGCTTTTCTCCTTAGGTGAAAGACCCCTGATCCCAACATCTTTTCTTTTTTTTTTTTTTTTTTTTTGGTATTATTATTTTTCTTGCCTATTCTTGAAGCAGCAAATGTTTTGGCCTGTTCTGTGCAAGTCTTTGCACTTTGCTTATCAAGCCATCAGTCGTGCAGAGCTTGCTTTCTAATTTTTCAGTTGTTGCTAGCATAGGAACTAGAGTAGAACTGTACCAAAAGATCAGAGCCTGTTTCTGTAGCTGCTGCTTCCTCCAGTAACAATTCTATTAGCATTTTAGAGATAAAGCCTTGCAACACATGGATGCAGGGAAAGGAATAAAAGAACACAAAATAAGGATGAAGCATGTTAAAATCACTGCCAAGAACTAACTCACACAAGATGCTGATGAATAACATGCAGAGAATTTTAATGAACAGGCATCCAAAGCATTTTGATACAATGAGATACCAGAATTTAAGTGTTCTAATGATTTAAATAGGGCAAAATTACTGATATAGTACTATTTTAAAAAGATGCATTTTGGTGGCTCGACTTTTGCACACTTTGACTAAAATTATTGTTCACGGTTGTGTCATTCAAGCACCTGTAAACAGGATTTGGATATCCCCCTGCACACTGCTCAGAACTTGTGAACACATCAGCTCGGGCTGATAAGCATCTTAGCACAAACTGCTCAGGTGCTAAATCCATTTAGTTCACTTATTGGAAAGTAACAAGTAATATTTCTTCAAGGGAAATTCTTTCAATGTGTCTCCTGCTGAGCTTAATGAGATTGAGATAGGAAGCTGGGGAAGGGAGATGGATGAGATAAGGGGAAGTTCCCAAGTCA
Source organism: Rhinopithecus roxellana (assembly GCF_007565055.1). Lineage (NCBI taxonomy): Eukaryota > Metazoa > Chordata > Mammalia > Primates > Cercopithecidae > Rhinopithecus > Rhinopithecus roxellana. The sequence continues at coordinate 11,890,540 of NC_044552.1, forward strand.
GGTCTGGAGAAAGACTTCTCTTCTTTTTTTCCTTTGTTTCCTCATCATCCTCAGTTTTCCCATCGCTGGCACACCTAAAAGCCTAGGAAGCATTCATCAAGAAGTGACCTGGTTGCCAGCCAAAGCAAGTTAACTACTGTTTTCAGATTTTCCATTTGTATAAGAGATTGAGATACTTAAAAATTCCATATTTGGTATATTATTTTATGATGTAGTAGAGTTATATTAACCAGGATAGACCAGGTTATGCTAGGGTAGCAAACTGTCCCCCAAATCTCAGTGTCTTACAGCATCACATGTCTCTTCTGGTCATTTTTATTGTCTAAAATGTGTCACAAGAACACGGGAGATTATGATCTGAGCCCGGGAAAGATGGTGCATATATGTGAACCTTAATAACAGCTCCTACAGTAATGGACCAGTTGACAAGATTTTAAATGTATGCATTTTTATCTTTAAGTTATTATTCATTGGGATTTTTAGTATCATAATTTATTTTTCAATAATTCCATAATTTATTTTCAATGGAGTGTGGATAGAAAGAGCCATGGACTATAGAATACATTATATGGAATATATAGAATATAAAATATCCATATGTTAAACTAGAGTACTCTTCTGATAACATTTTAGTGTATGTTGTTGCCTTCTACGTTTCCAGAAAAAAAAAAAAGGGAATTCTGTTTCACGATCTTGGATGCCAACCCATGCCATTAAAATAAGATTTTTGTTAAGCTAATCATATATTTTTTCTAATAAATCCCTAGACTCTTACAACAGGCCCTCAGACCCATCATGTACATACAGCTCAGTCATCGTCCCACAAAGGGGATCATGTCATTCCCTTGCTTCCAAGATTTCTATGGCTTCCCAGTGCTCTTGACAGTGACTGGCTATGGTGACCAATGTTACCATGGTTACCAAAGCCTGTCTTAACTTGATCCCAGCTTCCTCCTTCAGCCTGATTGTGTGATGCTCCCAGCTCCACCCACACACATGGTGCCGCACCTTTCTTTTTTCTTTTACTTTCTTTCTTTTTTTTTTTTTTTTTTTTTTGAGACAGGGTCTTGCTCTGTCACCTAGGCTGGAGTGGAGCAATTGTGGCTCGCCGCAGCCTTGACTTCCTGGCTCAGGTGATCGTCCTACCTCAGCCTCCCAAGTAGCTGGGACTACTGGCACATACCGCCATGCCCCGCTAATTTTTAAATTTTTTATGGAGATGGAGTTTCACCATGCTGCCCAGGTTGGTCTCCAACTCCTGGGCTCAAGCCGTCCACTGGCCTTGGCCTCTCAAAGTGCTGGGATTACAGGCGTGAGTCACCGCACCAGCCCCCACCTTTCAGTTTCTCAAAAAAGCCTCCCACTGGGCCCTCTCACCTGCTAGAGTCTCTGATGGACACGTGCACTCCTCCTTTCCATCCCCAACTCTCAAAACCCTTGGTCTGGCCAGCTGCCTCCTGCACCTCCTTCAGCTTGCAGCTCCAGAGCCAGTTTTCACAGGTAGCCTTTCTCAGAAAGTGGAGTCTGGGTTCAGCACCCCTGATTTCTACATTGATGCCGGAAGTCGCCTGGATTCCGGCAAAAGCGAAGTAATGACTGTTTTTGAACTTTCCATTTTCATAGAAATGGTGCTTCCTGGCAATGAGTGCTTCCTCCATTGTAGCATTTGTTATGCTATGTACTCACTGCTTGTTTAGCTACCCTGCTTCCTTCAACAGACTCTCAACTGAAAGTGCTGAGGGGACCAATGGCCTGAGGAGTTCTGGGGTCAGTCCAAAGACATCTCAGAGTCTGAGGGGACAGAATGCCCCAGCAGGCACCAGAAGGATGCCACACAGGACCTAACACAGTGCAGCAGGTCCCTGTGCAGGGTACAAAGTGACCAGGAAGGAGAGGGTGTCTCAGCTCCCCAGAAATTCATGAGCTTCTCCTTTCATTCAGGTGACATTGTGGGGAGGATGAGTGGGAGGAAAGACCCTGAGAGGGAATCTGAAGTTTATTAATTGAACCAATTTATCTGGAAGGGACTATTTTAAAAAGAAAAAGACAATTATCTTTACTTGTCAAATGTAAGTGTCTTTCTGTCATCTATGAGAATGGAGGCTGAGTTATGCACGTTCAAGTAAAAACAATAAGGAAAACTATAATTTGTTCCCATCTTTACATTATAGTCTATTAAATTTGACCCTGTTTTATTAATAGGGCATATTATCAACTCGACTTCTCTGCTCAAATTATCATGCATGAACATTATAAAAATGTGGAGATTAATTAAATAACACCTTAAAGAAATATTCAACATACTTAAAAAAATTCCTTCATTGTGATCAATTCGTGTGATATGTTTAGAACTATCCCAAGGTAACATTTATAGAGTGTCCACAATTTCTCAGTAGCAGCATTCTCCTGTTACAAACGAAGAATATGAGGTGGGGGGAGGAAAAAGCATTGTCACACAAGGCCGCACCCTAGCTGTGGGCTTCAAGCCCAGTACTGTTTAATTACGAAGGCCACTCGTCTTCCACTTTTCCAAAAGTGTCTAACAGTAGCTTCTACCTTTAGGGCAGGAAGCGTTTTTCTTTTGTTTTTTTTTTTTTTTTTTTAAAGACTATAATACTGCCTGTAAACCCACCACTTTGGGGGATTGAGGTGGGTGGACCACGAAGTCAAGAGATGGAGACCATCCTGGCCAACATGGTGAAACCCCGTCTCTACTAAAAATACAAAATTTAGCCAGGCGTGGTGGTGCGCACCTGTAGTCAGTCCCAGCTACTCAGGAGGCTGAGGCAGGAGAATCGCTCGAACCCTGGAGGTGGAGGTTGCAGTGAGCAGAGATCACACCACTGCACTCCAGCCTGGCTACAGAGCAAGACTCTGTCTCAAAAAAGAAAAAAAAGGCCGGGCGTGGTGGCTCAAGCCTGTAATCCCAGCACTTTGGGAGGCCGAGACGGGCGGATCACGAGGTCAGGAGATCGAGACCATCCTGGCTAACACGGTGAAACCCCGTCTCTACTAAAAATGCAAAAAAACTAGCCAGGCGAGGTGGCAGGCGCCCGTAGTCCCAGCTACTCGGGAGGCTGAGGCAGGAGAATGGGGTAAACCTGGGAGGCGGAGCTTGCAGTGAGCTGGGATCCGGCCACTGCACTCCAGCCTGGGCGACAGAGCAAGACTCCGTCTCAAAAAAAAAAAAAAAAAGCCTACAAGATTTAAAGTTCTACAAATATGGACTGTTATCTATACAAATAAGCAGTGTGATTTTCTAACATGTGTATTAGAAAATTATATATAATCATTTTATATATAATATATAATAATTTTAAAATTATATATATTTTAGGAATCAAAAGCTTAGTTCTTCTATTGACATCTGTGTGACCTTGGACAAGTGATTTAACCCTTTTGAGCCCAGTGTTTTCTCAGTTGTAAAATGAGAGGAATGACACAGACATCAAAGGAAACGCTTGAGGCTTAGTAAACATTAAATGAACCTGAAGGCTCTTCACTCTTTGGTCCCCAGTGGGAGTCCAAGAGGAAAAAGAAATCACTTTGAAGAGAATGGAAGTGGATCTGTTAACACAATGGCTTCTTCCATCGGATTGCGTGTTGTGACGCTCATGTTGTTGAAATGGTTAGTGTTTCCATAGGAAAGGCAGTTCTTGATTCCTTTCTCCCTGCTCTCATCCCTCTTCAGCTGCAGGATGAGTGAAGATGGACTATTTCTCCCGACCACTGCTCTTCACTGAAGCCCATAGAGCGGAGACAGAACCTGGCTAAATGTCTCTAGAATTCGAGCTAAAAAAGAGTCCTTTATCCATGTGCCTCTGTTTCCCAAGTGCCAAAACTGCTGTGCACAGTGAACTTCCATCCCGTAAGTGACAAAATGCATGACCAGAGAGAGAGAACAACCACATTACAACGCAGGGCAGTGCAGCACATTTAATGGTGATGTGTTTATTGATTAAACCTCGGTTAACCAAATAAAAGTGGTTTTATTTGGTCGTTGTTCAGTGTTGAGAACATTCTTTCCCAAAACTCACATCAAATTAGGCTGACTTGATGATAAAAACATAGTTGCACAGATAATATTAGTCAAGCCTGGGCTATAACAAACATCCATCACTGTTCAAGATGACGGGCGCTGCTTGTTGGCTACAGTCCTGTCAGTTGGTGTTAATAGCAAAGAGAGAGAAATTCTTTTAAAGTCAAAACAAGGCCACTCTTTTGGTTAAATCAAGGAATCACAATATTTTTTCCTTCAGTAAAATGAATCAGATGTGAGAATTAGGAATATCAATAAAATATGTTATTTTACATGTGTATTATTTTTACTTTTTCAAAAAAATGGAAGGGCATATTCCAACACGTAGATAACAAGCACTCAAATAAATTAAATGTAAAATATAACTCTCTGGGGTTAGACATAGGGCCTTTGCTGTTAAGAGTTAAGGAAGAGGTTTTCCTTAAAAATGTGTTTGAGTTTCAGAGATATTTGATAATTGTAATAAGAATTAAATAGAACAAAACTTCCTCCTTAGTAGAAGCAACCTTAACTGAAAGCAAAGTAAGCAATCATCACTGTGATGGGTTAAGTATCCCTACACGGCCCTCAGGAGGGGAGAAGGATGATGGGGGAGGAGGATGGAAATCAAGTTATTCATTTAAGGATAATGACCTGAAATCCATGTGTAATATATATATATATTTTTTACCTCAAAGCACTGATCCCAGTTAAAATGCAAACATTTCAGAAGGGTTGTACTTCAAGGCTTTTATCAGTCATTTACCACTTAGTATAAGCTAGCTCCCAAAAGCAAAATTTGAAAACACAAATGGGCCTGACACGGTGGCTCGTGTTTGTAATGCCAGCACTTTGGGAGGCTGAGGCAGGCAGATCACTTGAGGTCACGAATTTGAGACCTGCCTGGCCAACATGGTAAAACCCCATCTCTGCTAAAAAAAAAAAAAAATGTGAAAATTAGCCGAGTATGTTGGGCACCCGTAATTCCAGCTACTCGGGAAGCTGAGGCCACATAATCACTTGAACCTGGGAGACAGAGGTTGCAGTGAGCTAAGATCACATCATTGTGCTCCAGCCTGGGCAACAGAACAAGACTCTATCTCAAAAAAAAAAGAAAAAAAGAAAAAAAATGAAAAGAAAAAGAAAACACAAATATGTAGATGGGAGGAGAGCAGGGAAAGGATGGGGTGAAGGAATTAGAGACACTAGTTCCTTCGAAATTTATATCCACAACACTAAGAGGAAATTTATCCAAAACGATATTTGGCCTTCTGAAGGTCAACTTCTTTAGTTTTACATTTTTGCCAAGGCCCAATACAAATGTTAAAAGAATTAAACAATTCTCAGGTCTTAAAAATCAATTTAATAGTGTCCACTTATTTTTTTCAAATATGGCTTAAATGAGTGATGAAAAATGCTCACACACTTCCTGACACATAGCACATTACTTTTTATTAGTTGGGCAGAGAAAGCAGAAAGAACCAGAAAAAGTCCCCTGGATACGCGAGGGAAACTGGAACGGAATGTCATCAAATGTTATCCCCTGAAGGAGTGGTACCATCTCTGCCTTCTTCAGTGCTATACTCCCAGCGCCAAGCACAGACCGGCAGGATGGTCTTAGGTGACCTTCGTTACCCATAAATCATCTGACCATCATTTCACACCCTACCAAATAAGCAGGATGGCATCATTTGGCCAATGGGAAAGCTGAGACTGGGAGAAATTAAAGGATTTCCCCGGAATCACACAGGAACTTCACAGGAGAGCCAGGACGAAAACACAGGTGCTCCCGGTTCTGCAGGCAGACCCGAAGCTGAGTTCCACATCCCACCATGCAAGTCACTGAGTTCCACATCCCACCATGCAAATCAAAGCACCAGCTGGGTGCTTTCAAGTTTACCTTAAATTTATCTGATCCACTTATTACTGCCTAATGGACCACCATATTTCATAAAATCTAAGACACTGTGGATTGTGGCACGCAGTCACATTTTATATTCCACTAAGAGAAAACCACTACTAACTCTACAAGGACACCGTGCTTTCTTACTACATAGACAATCATTTTATGCTCATTGAAAGAGCTTTTTTTTTTTTTTTGAGACGGAGTCTCACTCTGTCGCCCAGGCTGGAGTGCAGTGGCCGGATCTCAGCTCACTGCAAGCTCCGCCTCCCGGGTTCCCGCCATTCTCCTGCCTCAGCCTCCCGAGTAGCTGGGACTACAGGCGCCGCCACCACGCCCGGCTAGATTTTTGTACTTTTTAGTAGAGACGGGGTTTCACCGTGTTAGCCAGGATGGTCTCGATCTCCTGACCTCATGATCCGCCCGTCTCGGCCTCCTAAAGTGCTGGGATTACAGGCTTGAGCCACCGCGCCCGGCCGAAAGAGCTTTTTAGAGCTGACTGGGGATATATTTTATCATGTATCACCCCTGTGCATGCCTTTTGAAGACATGAAATAGATCAGTTAAGATATTCCTAAAACAGTCTGGGTGCAGTGGCTCACGCATCTAATCCCTGCACTTTGGGAGGCCGAAGCGGGTGGATCACCTGAGGTCAGGAGTTCGAGACCAGCCTGGCCAACATGGTGAAAACTCATCTCTACTAAAAATACAAAAATTAGCCAGGTGTGATGGTGCATGCCTATAATCCAAGCTACTCGGGAGGCTGAGGCAGGAGACCTGCTTGAACCTGGGAGGTGGAGGTTGCAGTGAGCGGAGATCATGCCACTGACTCCAGCCTGGGCAAAAAGAGCAAAACTCCATCTCAAAAAAAAAAAAAAAAAAAAAAAAAAAAAAAAAAAAAAAAAAAAAAAAACAGATATTCCTAAAACTTTCTCACAGAATCCCACTCATGTGACTCATTTTTTGACTTAGAGCCGTCTTATGTTTACGTTCTGCCAAACAATGTCATCTTTGGTACCTTAAGATCATTGGTTTTGTAGCATTTCTTAAAATAACTTCATAAGAGACCATAAAGTTACCAGTGCTGGCCTCCTGGCCGGCTACACACGATGTAGTGCAGGACAACTCAACTCCCACTTCCAGGAGGTTGCTACGTTCTGCTAATTCATTGCTGCCCTGACTTCCACCCCAGAACCATTTGTTCATAGATGCTAAGAGAGTGGGCCACATTGTCTCTGGGATTTTCTTCCATGCTCTTGATACCTATCCTGAAGTTTTTGATGTTATACGTTTTCAGGCAGTGACCACTACAGACCAACAGTGACCCTAAGATGCATCCCAATATCAGACATACTCTAAAAATGTATATGCATTTGGAATCCGTGAAATGCTGCACGTATTGATTTGCTACTTGTTTATGTCTCTCCACTAGAATGTGAGTGCAGGGAATGTGCCTATTTTGTTCACCCCCATGTCTCCAGCCCTAGAACAGTGCTGGTATGGTAGGCAAGCAATATTTATTGTATACATGACTGGATTCATTAATTCCATTAAGTTGCTAATTTGGGTGGGGGGGTAATTTTTTTCTCTTTGTTAAAAATCAGTACTATAAGCCGGGCACAGTGGCTCACACCTATAATCCCAGCTCTTTGAGAGGCCGAGGTGGGTGGATCACCTGAGGTCAGAAGTTCAAGACCATCCTGGCCAACATGGCAAAACCCCGTCTCCACTAAAAATACAAAAATTAGCTGGATGTGATGGCACGTGCCTGTAATCCCAGCTACTCAGGTGGCTGAGGTGAGAGAATCACTTGAACTTGGGAGTTGGAGGTTGGCACCACTGCTCTCCAGTTTGGGCGACAGAGCAAGATTCCACAACCCCCCCAAAAAAAGCAGTATTATAGTATAATCTTTCTCTCTATATTTTTTTTGTAAAATATGTTTATACCTAAAAAGAAGGAAAGAAGAGATAAATAACTCTATATTAAGAGCTGCATATAATTGATTTTTCTTCCTTTTGTTTATACTTTCTAAATTTTCTAGCATGAACATTATTACTTTCTAATTTGATAACAGCATAACATCGGCACATTATTTTAATTCGTATTGCTTTATTTTTATGTGGTAAAAGGTGAAAGCTTTCTGTACTGCATAGCAAAAATACATTGTGAATTCAATTATTTTTACATCAATTCTATTTTCTATAAGTTAACTTTACAACATCTTGGCAGAAGAATTTCTTTAAAATGCATATCTAAAGCCTGAAGACTGGTCGCGGTGGCTCACACCTGTAATCCCAGAACATTGGGAGGCTGAGGTGGGCAGATCTCTTGAGGCCAAGAGGTCAAGACAAGCCTGGCCAACATGGTGAAACCCCATGTCCACTAAAAATACAAAAATTAGTCGGGTGTGGTGGCAAATGTTTGTAATCCCAGCTACTAGGGAGGCTGAGGCACAAGAATTGCTTGAACCCAGGAGGCAGAGGTTGCAGGAGCTGAGATTGCACCACTGCACTCCAGCAAAAACCTGAAGACAAAAGAAAGAAGACCAAGCTAGGGAACCCTGAGATCAATCAAAAACTCTTTAGGGACCCTGGGCAAGGCCCTAGGTCCTGTCACTGAACAGGTCCCTCTGTCCTCCCAGGTTCTGTGGTCTTCAGGGAGGGTCTCTGGGCATCGAGAAGAAATTCGTTATGTTCTCATGGTTCTGAAGAGGAGGATCATGGGCTGTTGGTGAGTATGAACCATGCTACTCAAAATGGCATATAAAAGCTGAAGGGAATCCCAGCACTTTGGGAGGCCGAGGCAGGTGAATTGGTTGAGCCCAGGAGTTTGAGACTAGGCTGGGCAACATGGCAAAATCTCATCTGTACAAAAATTACAAAAAGTTAGCCAGGCGCACCTGTGGTCCCAGCTACTCAGGAGGCTGAGGCACAAGAATCACTTGAACCCAGGAGGTAGCGGCTACAGTGAGCTGAGATCACATCACTGCACTCCAGCCTGGGCAACAGAGCCAGACCCTGTCTTGAAAAACAATAATAAAACAAAATAAAAGCTGAGGAGACACATTTCAGTCAGAGAATCAGTATCTCAAACTGGTCAACTTCAATCCAGACCAGTGAAGGGATGGGGACAGGGGTAGAGGCTAAATAATGTTTCCCCCAAATTCTTATGTTGAAGCCCTAACCCCTAGTACCTCAGAATGAGATGAATTTAAGATAGAGCCTTTAAAGAGGTGATTAGGTTAAATGAGGCCACTGGGGTGAGCCCTAATCCAAGCTAACTGGTGTCTTTATAAGAAGAGGAAATTTGGACATGGAAGGGGTAGCAGGGGTGGGAGCACACAGAGGGAAGACCGCATGAGGACAGAGTGAGAAGGCACCACCTACAAGACAAGGACAGAGGCCTCACCAGAACCTAGCCCTGCCTGCACCTTCCTCTTGGACTTCCAGCCTACAGAACTGTCAGGAAATAAATGTCTGCTGTTGAAGCTGCTCTGTCTGTGGTACTTTACGATGGCAGCCTTGGCAAACTGGGGATAGCCAGTTAATGATCCTGGGTCAGCAGGACTCTTCTTTTAACAAAATTTAAACTCAGAGAGCTTTATCTGATCACCTGTGGTCCATGAAAGACTGTACATGATTCTCAGTAGTGACAGGAAACGCAGGCAGAAATGCCTTCCACCTGCAGTGAATTCCAAAGCACTTCTTACTTTTATTCTCAAGCTTCTCCCATATCAAACCTCCATAATTTGCTAACACTTGGTGACTGAGAGACTGATTTGAAATCCGCATTTCATTTGGGACTCCTTGATGGTCCAACTAGATGAAGGGCAGGTGGCAAAAAGGACACAGGAAATGAGAAGCTTGGAAAAGGCACTGCTTGGTTAATCAACCCCTTATAGATGGTGCTGAGTTCATTGTACCTAACAAGATGTAACGGAAGCTTATTGCATAGGAAAAAGGAACTGATGGATTATTAGCCTGACACTCTCCATTTGCTAAACGTACAGAACAGATGCATTACCTTTGTCCCCGCCCCCCCCACACCCCCCCCACCCTTAACAGTATGGGTTTGATTGCCCTCTTGCCTACAGGTAATTCTCCATCAAAATTAAATCCGTCAGCTAGTTCTCAATTTTACAAACGATGCAGGCAGGGGGAGAGAGGAGGTCGGGCAGAAGCTGGCGCCTGGTGGGAGGAAGGGTATCTTTCCCAGGGCTACAACGCCAATCCAAAATTCTGATCCAAGGGCTTCTGAAGATGCCTGTATTCACGGTCCCATAGTGACACCAGCTGGTCAGTTTCCAAACAACAGCTTAGATGGAGAGGAAATGGCTCAGCCCCCTGCACCGTGCTCAGATGATAAATTGACACTCTGCCTGTTCCAATTTAAATGACATATGCCATATAAGGCATAAATACATTTATAGAATAAATACATAATACATGCATAAATACATTTATAGAATAAATACATAATACATAAATGTGTAGATACTTTGGCTGTTACAAGCTCCTCTTCTCTTCCGCAAAATATCAATGACACTGTTGATCCTTAATTGTCAACCAGCGTTTTCCTCCGTAGCAATTACACACCCAGCCCTGTGAGCTGGTGCAGACTAAATCGGGGGAGGTCCTTGCCGGTTTACCAAGGTAGGGAAGGTGCGCCTTTGGGAGAGAGAATGAGGCCTGAAGTTCAGATTGTATGTGACAGATGTGGATTGCGAAGGCCAAAAGCACCTCTAGATTTGTCCATTTCAGGGCTGCTGGAGCTCCAGAGTCTCTCTCCTGTGAAAGTGTCTTCCCCAAAATGGGGCCTTAGGGATATATTCACTTAAATATTCACTTTGGCTCCTGATTTTGTATTCTTAATCTTGTAGTCTTTTCCTTTAAGGAAAAGGCTCCTTCAAATTGTGTAAGCTTCAGACTTTAAAAAGCTGGGGCTCCATAACTGCAGTACTGTATACAGTGGATATACTGGTACAAGTGTTGGTTACCTACTATATCCTCAGCACTGTGCTAGGTGCTGGGACATGCCCCAGGGAAGGAGCAGGAAGCTTCCTACTCGATCAGTTAACCACACCAGCACGCAAAATAACTAGCCAGCGTTGCAATGCAATATGTAATTAAAGACTAAATTGTGTAATCCAAATTATGTGCATAGTAGCCTGGAAATTCACAGGGGGAAATAGAGATTATTAAAGGATGTGAAGGAATTCTGGAATGCTTCATTGAAGAAGTTTTAAGTGGAGCCAGAAGAGTATGGGAGAAAGTAAAAAGAAGTATCTAGTCAAGGGGGAGAAGGGAAGTGAAAGCCTTGATGTGGGAATGAGGCTTTTTTTGTTTTCTTTTCTTTTTTTTTTTTTTTTTTTGGAAACAGAGTCTCGCTCTTTTGCCCAGGCTGGAGTGCAGTGGTGCGGTATCAGCTCACTGCAACCTCCACCTCCTGGATTCAAGTGATTGTCCTTCCTCAGCCTCCTGAGTAGCTAGGATTACAGGTACATGCCACCACGCCCATCTAATTTTTGTATTTTTAGTAGAGATGGGGTTTCACCATGTTGGTCAGGCTGGTCTCCAACTCCTGACCTCATGATCCTCCCACCTCGGCTTCCCAAAGTGCTGGGATTACTGACGTGAGCTACCGCACCCGGCCAAGGGAATTAGGTCATTTTCAGGGAGCAAGAATGAGAGCAGCTTGACAGAGCCAAGCTGCACATTAGGAAGTCGTGGGAGACATTGGGCTGAACGAGGTGGGAATCCAGTTACCAAGGACAGAGACAGCCCCTCAAGAATTTTGACTTGACTTTGAGATCTCAAGTGAGAAAAACCAACAAAGATAACTCTGTTGGCATTTTACACAATGCTTATGCACGTTTTTCTCATAACTTGCTGGAAATAGAATGAGCATTGCAGCACCATCAGATGGGTGCCTGATTCGTTGGAGATGTCTGGACAGTGCTGTGATCATCCTCGCCAGCTGTGGCAATAGCAACCTGGATCCTGCAGCCAGAAAGAAGGATCCAATCATCACCTCATCCTCATGCTGTGCTGATGAGCCTCGGTGCAAAACTACTGACCCGTTTTGGGCAGGGCAGATAAGTCCCAGCTACAGAGCTCATGACACACAATTTTTACCTAAAATTCTACTTTTATCCACGATACCTACTCCCCTTTCACAGCCTTCCTAACTTCTTGGCTCTTAGAATGTCCCAGCTTCACGTCCTTTTAAAATACCTGTATAAGGAATCATGCCTTTAAATAAGGTGAGGGTGCTTTACGTGTTACCATGTAAAGGTTTTTAAATAGTCTCTTAAAGAACACGTAAATATCTCTCTTAGTAGCCTATCAAAATGCCAGACTTCTCAGCATTTCGTGTCACTTCCTGTGGATTAACCCAGTATCAACGTCAAGCTTCCTGAAGACAGAAATGATGCCATTTCCTAGCATATCCCAATGCCTTGAATTTGCCTAGCACATAGGAGGTGCTCCATAAATGTTTGTTAGATGGATGGATAGATGGATAGGTGAGTGGGTGAGTGGATGGATGAATCTTCTGTTGGATACATTTAAAGTAAAATGAGACATCTTGCCTAACATGATGAAACCTCATCTCTACTAAAAATACAAAAAATTAGCTGGGTGTGGTGGCATGCGCCTGTAGTCCCAGCTCCTTGGGAGGCTGAGGCAGGGGAATTGCCTGAATCCAGGAGACAGAGGTTGCAGTGAGCCAAGATCGCACCACTGCACTCCAGCCTGGGAGACAGAGGGAGAATCTGCCTCAAAAAAAAAAAAAAAAAAAGTATAATGAGAAATTGGAAATATGTATGTGTCGGTTCTGATAGGAATGGACCCATCCCATTGCCATTGTTGTCAGGATCTGGTTCAGCAAGATATCGGCCAACTGGGACAAAGAGAAGAATAAGACTCAAACACTGACGGGAAGAACCAAATACTCCTGAAGACCAACTTCACTGCTCAAAGCGGCCTGGTGCCAGTCCTATTCAGGAATTAGATGAAACTGCGGCATCACTGAACCACCTCACAATTCCATCTGCCAACAGGAATGCCCCAGCAGATCCCAACAGGATGCTCACCCCATGAAGGGGCAGGGTGGGCTGATCCAGCCAAGTAATAATGCTAACATTTCTATAGCGCTTTCTTAGGTGCCAGGCTCTGTTCTAAGTGCTGTACTTACATTAGCTCCATTAGCTAGCCCTCGTGACTAACTTTAGAGGTATGTAGTACTATTTTAGAAATAGTCCATTTAACAGTTGAAACTCTGCAACACAGAGATGTGAAGTAGCTTCACCCGGGCTACACTCCTAGTAAGTGGTAGGAAAGAGAACGCCACGGGGAGCCTGGCCTTGGATACCTGGATTTTCCCCATCTGCCATGCCGCTCTTGGGTCCTAGCTAAGGGTAGTGCAAAGATAGAGGGCCTCCGGCCAGGCGCAGTGGCTCATGCCTGTAATTGCAGAACTTTGGGAGGCTGAGATGGGCAGACCACGAGGTCAGGAGTTCGAGACCAGCCTGGCCGATATGGTGAAACCCCATCTCTACTAAAAATATAAAAAAATTAGCCAGGCATGGTGGTGGGCACCTGTAGCCCCAGTTACTCAGGAGGCTGAGACAGGAGAATTGCTCGAACCTGGGAGGCAGAGGTTGCAGTGGCCCAACGTCATGCCACTAACTCCAGCCTGGGCGACACAGCGATATCCCATCTCAAAAAAAAAGAGAAAAAAAAAGAAAGATAGAGGGCCTTGCGCAGTGAGGCCAGGCGCAGTGGCTCATGCCTGTAATCACAGCACTTTGGGAGGCTGAGGTAGGGCAGACCACAAGGTCAGGAGTTTGAGACCAGCCTGGCCAATATGGTGAAACCCCGTCTTTACTAAAAATACGAAAAAATTAGCCAGGCATGGTGGTGGGCACCTGTAGCCCCAGTTACTCAGGAGGCTGAGGCAGGAGAATCGCTTGAACCCAGGAGGCAGAGGTTGTGGTGGGCCGAGGTCGTGCCACTGACTCCAGCCTAGGTGACACAGCAATATTCCATCTCAAAAAAAAAGAAAAAAAAAAAAAGATAGAGGGCCTCAAGTACACAAAATCACTCCACATCCAACCACACTTGAAGCTAACTACAGCCAAGAATCACCAGGTAAATGTATTTTTCCAACCTTCACATAAGCTACGTTCTCAAAGAGTATTTTATGATTCCTTCAAACAGGTAATATTGGTAGTTGGTAGTCAGTGCAAGTTGGAACTAAGCTTTCAGAAATGGGAATTTTTAAACTTTCCAGGGACAACAAGTATGATCATGAGCCCAAATAAAGAGCGCGACTTTCATAGTTCATGAGTAAATTTTAATTTTACAATATAAGGTAGAGACTGCAGCACAGTGTAGATGGATTCTCAGACAATATTAAGACATAAAAGGCTCCTTTTAGAGAGATGCACAGCTATGCCAGTTAGCCTAGGCCCGGTGTAAACTAATAATACAAGAAAATTAACCACCTAGGCCCTGTGTGAAACTAATAACACAAGAAAATTAACCATTCAGTAGTGTGGTCGTAAGAAAATATAGCTGAGTCGACCTTAGTCCAGACATCCTCCTTCACTGACTTAACAGAGGAAGACCTTTTGGTAGGAATTTTGACAAGGCGCTGATAGTTTCTTAACCCTGTGTTTTGCTTTTTTTTTTTTTTTTTTTTTTTTTTGGAGACAGGGTCTCATTTTGTCACCCAAGCTGGAGTGCAGTGGCATGATCTTTGTTCACTGCAACCTTGACCTCCCAGGCTCAGGTGATCCTCCCACCTCAGCCTTCCAAGTAGCTGGGACTACAGGTGTGCACCACCACGGCCAGCTAATTTTTTGTAGAGATTGGGTTTTACGGGGTTTTGCTATGTTGCACAGGCTGATCTTGAACTCCTGGTCTCAAGAGATCCTTCCACATCAATCTCCCAAAGTGCTGGGATTACAGGCGTGAGCCACCACGCCCGGCCCACTGTCCTAACAATATGGGAGAGTCTGATTGAAGCAGAACATAAATGCAGGAACAGGAGGCTGACAGGTAGGGAAAGAAAAATGGAGAGTATCATGCTTATACCCTGAGGCAGGCAATTGGGGAAAATTGTTGGGATCATTGGATTCACTGGATCCCAAGAAACAGTCTAAAACCACCTAGTATATTTTTTAAAAGATGGGATCTCCCTGTGTTGCCCAGGCTGGCCTTGAACTCCTGGGCTCTATCGATCCTCTCGCCTCAGCCTCCCAAGTACCTGGAACTACAGGCATACACCATCATGCATGCCCTAAAACGTCCTGGTATCCTGAGGAGAAGAAATCAGATGACCAAGTCTTGGTTTTTTAGATCCAGGGGTACGTGTGCATGTTTGTAACATGAGTATATTGAGGGATGATGAGGTTTGGGGTATGATTGATATCATCCAGGTAGTGAGCCTAGCTCCCAATGGGTAGTTTTTCTACCCTTGCCCTCCCTTCCCCTTTTTGGAATCTGCAATGTTTATTGTTCCCATCTATGTGTTTGTGTATATCAAATGTTTAGCTCCCACTTATAAGTAAGAACATGTGGTATACAGTTTTCTGTTTCCGCATTAGTTCACCTAAGATAATGGCCTCCAGCTACATCCATGCTGCCGCAAAGGACATGATTTCATTCTTTCTAATGGCTGTGTAGTATTCCATGGTGTCTATGTACCACATTTCCTTTCTCCAGTCTACCACTGATGGACGTCTGGATTTATTCTATGTCTTTGCTATTGTGAATAGCACTGTGATAAACACGCACGTGCAGCTCTCTTTTGGGGTATATATATTTACCTTTGGGTATATACCCAGTAATGGGATTGCTGGGTTGAATGGTAATTCTAGTTTTAGAAAGAATTCTCCAAACTGCTTCCCACAAAGGCTGAACTAATTTATATTCCCAACAGTGTATAAGCATTCCCTTTTCTCTTTAACCTTGCCAGCATCTGTTATTTTCTGACTTTTTAATAATAGCCATTCTGACTGGTGTGAGATGGTATCTCATCATGGTCTTGATTTCCATCTCTGCGATGATTACTGATGTTAAACATTTTTCATATGTTTTTGGTCACTTGTATAGGCAGCCAAGTATTAAATGAGATAAATGAGGCATGCAGGAAATTATTTATTTCTTAATTAAAGGTAAACTTGCTTTTAAAGGTAAAGAAAATATATTGGTAAAGGAAAATGGGGGGATGATTAAAACTGAAAAAGTCTTAAAAATGTAAAGTGCTGTCAGGCACAGTGGCTCACACTTGTACTCCCAGCACTTCGGGAGGCTTAGGTGGGAGCATCACTTAAGTCAGGAGTTTGAGACCAATCTGGCCAACACAGCGAGATGCTGTCTCTGGAAAAAGATACAAAAATTATCCAGCCATGGTGGCATGTGCTTATGATCCCAGCTACTCAGGAAGGGGCTGAAGTGTGAGGATGGCTTGAGCCGAGGAGGCAGAGGTTGCAGTAAGCCAATATTGTACCACTGCACTCCAGCCTGACCAACAAAGCAAGACTCTGTCTCAACAAATATAAATAAATAAAATAAAATAGCAAATTTAAGTGCATTGGCATGTTGTATTATCATCAAAACACAATAAATTATTGAATAATTGAAGATTTTCTTTTGTGTGGAGTGACCAAGCTCTTATTTGTAGCTACTGCCTACAGCAACGATTTCCTGATCACTATCTGTATCAGCCATGGGTCAACATTTGTTCTGATCTGTGTGCCTTCTTTCAAATACAGGCTGAAGAACCCCCACCCCAACCCCCATCTGGGGGCATAATGATCTTGTGGCAGAGAAAAAAGGTTTAAGGCCAAACCACCCAATAGCTTTTCAAGCTTCTTCTCACATTTCCTCAGCCAAAGTAAGTCAAATGCCCACCCCTGACATAAGTAGGGCAGAAAAGTATAATCCTCACTTAGGGATGTACTGCAAGCCATATGGCTAGAGACAGGGATATAGCATCTTCTTACAAGGGAAGGCAGAAAACAAGTAGGAACAGTAATACAATCTACCCTTCCTACTATACAGTGAGATGCGTACTCACTGTCTCACACATCTTGTACAAAGTAGATGTTCAATAAATGCTTTGAACTAATATATGAATGACTTAAGTTGACCATAGCCTCACAAATGTAGATTGATTCATCTTTTCTGGTGTAGAGTTTTATCCCCTGGTATGTTACTCAGTATCTTTCCCTTTTCTTCCGTAAATGTCCTACTAAGAATGAATCTCACAAGCATAATGTTAAGCAAAGGCAGCCACATGCAAAAAAGTACTAACAGAGGAGTGGATAAAGAAATTGTGGTGTGTCCAAACAACAGAATACTAAAGAGCAATAAAAATACAAACTACTGATACACGAAATAGCATGGGTACATCTCAAAATAATTATAGGGAGCAAAAGACCAAAAAAAGAATACATTCCTTATGATTCCACTTCCATCAAATTCTAGAAAATGAAAACTGATTTATGGTGACAGAAGCAGATCAGTGGTGGCCTGGGGAGAGTAGAGGAGGGGCAGGGAGAGGGTAGATAAGGAAACTTCGGGAGTGATGGATATGGTCATTATCTTGATTGTGGTGATAGTTTCATGGGTGTATTCACATGTCAAAACTCATCAAATTGTATCCTCTAAATATGTGGAATGTATCATACAACATCATGCCTGAACAAAGCTTTAAAAATAAATGCTTTAAAAAAGCTACTTACCATATAACTATGTTTATATAAAGTTTTAGCAACAGGCAAAACTAATCTACGGTATTTGAAGTCAAGGTGGTGGTTACTTTTAGGATCAGTAACTGGAAGGATTAGAAAGGGGTGCATGAGAGGGCGCTTTTTGATCTGGGTGCTGGTTACACAGGTGTGTTCTCTTTGTGAAATGTTGAGATGTATGTTTACAACTGGCACGCTTTTCTGTGTGCAAGTTCTGCAGCAATAAAAACTGTTTAAATGTGCTATTGTTTTTTTTAGATGGAATTTCACTCTTGTTGCCCAGGCTGGAGTGCAGTGGCGCAATCTCAGCTCACCGAAACCTCCACCTCCTGGGTTTAAGCGATTCTCCTGCCTCAGCCTCCTGAGCAGCTGGCATTACAGGTGCCTCCCACCACTCCTGGCTAATTTTGTATTTTCAGGAGAGACAGGGTTTCTGCATATTGGTCAGGCTGGTCTCGAACTCCCAACCTCAGGTGATCCGCCCGCCTCAGCCTCCCAAAGTGCTGGGATTAGAGGCATGAGCCACAGCGCCTGGCCAAATGTGCTATTTTCTTTAAAATAGTCAACCATCTTAAAAAATATCAAAGACCATCCTCATAAATTGTTTATGATGACAGAAAAATAATTGTGTGATTGCACTCATTTATGATCTGCTTTTGAAATTCAAAGACTATGAGTGGATTTGTTCCTGCCAGGGTCTATGACAGAGGACAGACCACAGGGCTTGTCAGTCATAGACACCAGGACTGAGCAGTTGCAGGGACAGTTGGAGAAGTGCATCACCTACTGACACTAAGGTGCCAGTGTTTGTCTCCAGATATGTGCCAGTTCTGATGCTTCTGTTCTCTCTTGTGCCCTTAATCTGAATTACTGTTGCCAGCACTCTCCTCTTGCACAGGGGCGTATAGGAAGCTACATATATGGACAAATGGCACATGTGCACATAAAACAATTGAAAAAGCAGGCAAGCTATGTCAAAGTCCCACAGTTGGGATTACACTGTTGCAGACAGCTGACCTAAGATAAGAAATGAAAATTCCTAGACACTTTTATGAAACCATCATTTTTACCGTTTAATATATTAAAAGAAAGAAAACCCTGTCCCTACTGATTGATTACTTTAATGAATAAATGTACAGTCAATGATTTGGTGGTTGGAATGGATTAAATTTCCCTTGCTAGCAAGAATGGCCCTAAATAAAAATGAATGAAAGGTTTATCTTTTTCAACAACCTCCCGTTGTCTCCCCCAAAAAAGAGAGAAAATCAGCCTGAATTTCAAATGACTTTGGTCTCTGTGTTTATTTTATAAACTATTACCTGGCCCCTGTGAATGTCCTTGTGGAAAAAAACAAATTACAGTGTCTCAAATTGTGTGCTCAAGTAATTTTAAAAGAAAAATTTTTCAAAATGTCATAGATCTGTTGTAAAAACTATGACTCTGTTTTCATGCAGAAAGCTTTAAGATTCCCCACTGGAGCCCATCTAATACAAAAACATGAAAATAACCATAACTACCTATGCCCATCATTTAAAATGTGAAAAAAAAAACAAAAATAAAGAACTGAAAAATATAATTCTACAGCAAATAGAACCAGGTGCTGTGCTACGGACTACATAGACAAGTTAAAAACAGATTTTGGGCCAGGCACACTGGCTCACGCTTGTATTCCCAGCACTTTGGGAGGCTGAGGCTGATGCCTGGCTCGATTTGCCACTTACAGTAAAATGTAAGTAGAGAAACAAACTGAACTAAATAAAGTAAAGAAAGGATTGTTAATATAAAGGAGCTAGGTCTTGCTAGGTTTAAAAATAAAACTGTTTTCCTTCCTTGGCTTTCCAGATAACAATACAAAAAATATAAAAAGTAAGAAATACCTTCCAGACCCAACCCTCTCCTATGCAAAAAAAAAAAAAACAAAACAAAACAAAAAAAAAAAAAAAAAAAAAACAAAACCTCCAGGGCACTATCAGGGAAGCATGAACGAAAGATGAAGCCAAGGATGTACCTGTAAAACCATGTGTTATGGTCTCAGAAGGCGTTGCCCTTCCAAACAGAAAAAAAGTCCCTATAAGATGAGTCTTCATGTCGTTGTCCCTCAGATGCCTTATAGGGAGTCTAAGCTAGAGATATCTGGGAAGAGATTTGTGGCTTTTCTAATGGAATGAACTACAAATTGATTCACACAATAAAATACAACACTTTCAAAGGAATACCATTACTTGAAATAAAAGGGATAGATAGTAAAAAAATAAAATGAAGCTTTTAAAACCTCAAATTTCTGTGAGTAGGAAACAGAGTGAGAAAATTACTCAAGTGTGCGCAGGGGCCACATTTTATGAAAAAAAAAGAGGATTTCAGAAGATGGAGCCAAGAGCCACAGTGAATCCTAAGGCCTAGTGTTCGACCTAGACATTAGGATTGAGCCCTAATCACAGAGCTGGCAGCACATGCTGGATTTCAGAATTGTGTGCCTATAACTGCTGTGTGCCCTTACCCTTTTTTTCTTTTTCTTTTCTTTTTTTTTCTACATTTTAGAAAACAGTTCTGTTGACGTGACTGACATAGAAAAACTACAGTACTTAAATTGGACAATTTGATAAGTGGCAACTGTGAAATCATCACCACAATCAAGATAATGAACATGTCTCCCTCACAGTGTGCTGTCAACACGTCTTCGTCACAAAGACATCCTTTCACATGGCAGCCATCATTTTTGTCTTGCTAGTAAGCCCAAGGAAGCCTCATCATCCTTTCCACTAACAGATCCACAGATCCACTAACTGTCCAACTGGGTGAAGTCTCCTCACCATACTGCAGAACCCCACACCTGCCCACTCCCCTGCCAGAGAAGTACTTTCCTTGAGTCTAACACTGAGATAAGGTAACTCCTCCCTCACATCTCTGCATTCAGGTGAAAGGTGAGTTTCAGCCCACAGATGTTACAGTATCTTCAAATCAGACAGCTGCTTTGGAAAGAATGTGGTTAGGACCTTACCTCCCTGGTGAGGAAGCTTAAAGCCACATAATGACTAAAGTTCACTTTAGTTCTCTCTCTCTCTCTTTTTTTTTCTTGAGATGGAGTCTTGCTCCGTTGCCCAGGCTGGTGTGCAATGGTATGATCTTGGCTCACAGCAACTGCCACCTCCCAGGTTCTAGTGATTCTCCTATCTGAGCCTCCCGAGTAGTTGGGACCACAGGTGTGTGCCACCACACCCGGCTAATTTTTGTATTTTCAGTAGAGATCATGTTGGCCATGTTGGCTAGGCTGGTCTTGAACTCCTGACCTCAGGTGATCCACCCACCTCAACCTCCCAAAGTGCTGGGATTACAGCCATGGACTGCACCCAGCCAGTTCTCTCTTTCACCAGCGCATTACAAGCACATTTCCTTCCCTCAAATAAGTCTAATTCAAAAAATTATCTACCCTCCACTCCCTTGGTTTTCACCCAACCTGACCCAGCCTTTAGTCTTTGGGGAGATGGGATGGAGCAACGGGAGGAGCCAGATTTTAGTTACTTTCTGCTGTTGCTCTAAACAAGAGTTTCCCTGGAAATGGAGATTTTAGGATTCCAACTGAGGGCTAGAAAAAAAAGCAAGTTAGAAACGTTTCCTGAAGAAAACAAGACAAAATGGCTAAGGTTGGATTAAACACAAACCCTCTAAACTCAGATACTTCTTTTAAAGGGAGTCCCTTCACTCTTTCTGAACAGGAGTATCTATAGTGGCCATTCCAAACCTATCCCACCATTGCATGCTGAGAAAGTGAGACCCAGATAATGTGTCACTCTAGTTACAGGTCTTCCAATCAAAAGGAACAGTTCTCAGAGTTGTTTGAGAGGAACAATATTTGAAGAACCTTATCCTCACTTGGACCTGATTTAGGTGTTGGGAGTCTAGACCTTGAGACACAGCCTGAAGTCCAAATGGGATGAAGCTTTAGGGCAAATGTATTTTGAATGTGTGAGGGATATGCATTGCTGTGGCCAGAAGGTAGATGGTGACGGATTGCATTTTTCAAAACTGGCTGCAACAATAGTTTTAGCCCCTTTGTGCCCTTCCAGAATCTTGCCACCACTCTTTCTTTTTTTCTTTTTTTTCTTTCTTTCTTTTCTTTTTTTTTCCTTTTTCGAGATGGAGTTTCACTCTTGTTGCCCAGGCTGGAGTGCAATGGTACGATCTCAGCTCAGTGCAACCTCTGCCTTCTGAGTTCAAGCAACTCTCCTGGTTGAGAGTAGCTGGGATTACAGGCGCTGGCCGCCATGCCCAGCTAATTTTGTATTTTTAGTAGAGACAGGGTTTCACCACAGTCGGTCAGGCTGGTCTCGAACTCCTCACCTCAAGTGATTCACCCACCTCGGCCTCCCAAAGTGCTGGGATTACAGGCGTGAGCCACTGCATCTGGCTGCCACCACTCTTTCAAGAGGTAGAATCTATTTCCTTTCTTTTTAAATTTGGGCAGCCTCGGTGAACAGCGTGTGACAGAAATGACACTGTAAGACTTCCACTTCTGGGTAATTTTACAAATAAATTTTGCAAAATGTCATCGATCTGTATAAAACAGCAACGTTTTTTCTCATGCATAATGCTTTCAGATTCCTCCAGTAATCCCCACCAGAAGAAAGAAAAAATCAAAACCATAGAACCATGATTGAAATGTGAAAAAGACAAAAATCAAACATTAAAAGTTCAGGCCTATCACAGTGGTTCACACCTATAATCCCAGCACTTTGGCAGGCCAAGGCAGGAGGATCACTTGAGCCCAGGGGTTCAAGACCACCCTGGGCAACATAGTGAGAGTTCATATCTACAAATAAAAATTAAAAATTAGTCAGACACAGTGGCATGCACCTGTAGTCCAAGCTACTTGGGAGGCCAGGTGGGAGGATTACTTGAGGCCAGAAGGTCAAGGCTGCAGGGAGCCGTCATGGTGCCATTGCACTGTAGCCTGAGGGGAGAGCAAGACCCTGTCTCAAAAAAAAAAAAAAAGTAAACGTTCAAGTTAGCTTTGGATATCTACCATTTATCTGGCACTGTTACAAGACCAGATATACACAGATAAATAACTATCTCTATCCTCATGTAGTTCACTGACAGGCAAAGGTGACATGATATAAGCCATTAATATAACATAATATAAGATGTGCTGGAGGTTGAGCATGGTAGCTCACGCCTGTAATCCCATCACTTTGGGAGGCCGTGGCAGGTGGATCACCTGAGTTCAGGAGTTCAAGACCAGCCTGGCCAACATGGTGAAACCCTGTCTCTACTCAAAAGACACAAAAAATAACCAGGCATGGTAGTGCATACCTGTAATCCCAGCTATTCAGGAGGCTGAGGCAGGAGAATCACTTGAACCCAGGAGGCAGAGGTTGCAGTGAGCCAAGATCGTGCCACTGCACTCCAGCCTAGACAATAGAGTAAGACTCCATCCAAAAAAAAAATAGAGATATATATGTGCTGGAAAAGATGGCTGCAAACAATACTTTAAACAAGAAATAGGAGAGTGAATAGTTCTATCGTGGAGAAGACAAAAAAGTAGTTAGAGAGTTTATACTGAGTTGAGTGTTGAAGAACAAATAGGATTGTGCCAGGTAGACAAAAGACATTCAAATAAAACCTTTGACATAATTAGGACTAGGTTTAGCTATATATGTGGCAGAAAAAAAAAACCCATAAAACTAAATAGCATAAACAAAACAAATTTTATTTCTTGATTACATAGAAAAAGCTTGTCCAACCTACGGCCCTCAGGATGCATTGGGACAGCATTAAATGTGGCTCAACACAAATTCATAAACTTTCTTAAAACTTATGAGATTTTTTTGCAATTCCTTTTTTTAGCTCATCAGCTCTTGTTAGTGTTAGTGTACTTTATGTGTGGCTCAGGACAATCCTTCTTCCAAAGTGACCCAGGGAAGCCAGAAGATTGACATGGAGTCATCTAGCACGTGATCAAGATCGGCATATTTCATCATATCACCCAGGCCCATCCAACCTTTAGTCTCTGGGGAACAGGGACAGGGGTGAGGAGGGGAGCTAGGTTTCAGTTGCTTTCTGCCCTTCCTCTAGATGGGGCTTTTCCTAACAATAGCGGTTTTCGAATTCTCACTGGAGACTAGAAAGAAAACCATTTAGACACTTCTTGAAGAAAGCAAGATGTGGCAACTCCACAGTCATGAGCGAGCCAGGCTTCTTCTCTTGTTTTTCCGCCACATTCATGTATGGCTTCCTCCTCATCGTCCAAGATGGCTGTTGCGGCTCAAGCCATCACATCTGCTTTCCAGTCAGCAAAAGGAAGAAGGTCAGACAAGGGAGGGCTCATTCACATGACACTTTGGCCTAAATCCCACTAACCAGAACCAAGCCATATGCCTCACCTAGATGCATGGGAGTTGGGAAATGTAGTCTTTCTTATGGACAGTCATGAGTCCATGTATGAATCAGGGTTTCCATTACTAGGGAAGAAGAAGAGAATAGGGGAGGTAGCTGTGCTGGGAACTCAGTCTGATCTGGATCTTCCAGGAGTAGTGGTGACGAAGCTTTAGCATCTGGTCTTGAACATCACAAGGGCCAAGTAGAATTGCAGTAGTATTGCTGGAGTAAATTCAGTTTTCTGCAGATAACCATAACCAGTACAATATTCTCCTGATAAAAGGGAAGTGCCTTTTCCCGTTTGCACTCCTGGCCTAAAAAGGCACATGCAATGGAGGTACAGCAGCCATCTGTCAACCATGAGAACAAGAGCAACATGTTAGAATGACAGAGGCTGAAAACAGAAAGAGCCTGGGCTCTAAAGGCAAAGAAAAGCAACCATAGACTGCCATGGACTGCCATCAAGAGACTTCTTATTATGTGA
This sequence comes from Rhinopithecus roxellana, assembly GCF_007565055.1. Classification (NCBI taxonomy): domain Eukaryota; kingdom Metazoa; phylum Chordata; class Mammalia; order Primates; family Cercopithecidae; genus Rhinopithecus; species Rhinopithecus roxellana. The sequence continues at coordinate 11,915,079 of NC_044552.1, forward strand.
GAAACCCTTTGATGAAGCCAATGTAGTTGAGTTTATGACATAATCAGCCATTAGTATCACAATCCTAATCCCAAATGATAGACCAAGTTGTGTAATCCCACACCTGCACCCCGTGGATGGCTTGCAAATTCATTTCCCTGCAGCCATTCATTCTGCCCCACCATCCTTTCTTCACGTGACTACCAGTATGATCTTTAAAAGTGTACAGCAAATTACATCATGCCCCTGCTTAAGGCTTCTGAAGGCTCCCCAGTGTATTTGAAATAAAACCCAAAGACCCCATCATGGCTCCTGATGTCCTGGTCCTTACGCATCACTCTGACCTCATCCCCTATCTCTCCCCCTCTCTATTCACCAAGTTCTCTTCAACCACATTTCAATCAACACCTGTTGTGCTTCAGAATCTTGTACTTGCTATACCACAGAAACCTTCTTTCATGTCATTTAGATCTCACTTCAAGTGCCACCTTTTTAGAGAGACCACCTCCTAACATAAATCTCTGTTTTATTTTCTCAACAGCACTTATCACTACTGAATCATTTAAATTATTTACTGTTTGCTTATTTACTGCCTCTATCCAGAAGACAAAGTCATGCTGCGTGTGGAGAAACTCACCCTTTCAAGAATAAAACTAAATGGAAATATTAATTCATTCTATTTCAGAGACCCCAGAAGCAAGCCATGCATGGGTAGGGGTGATATCATGAATAGCTGAGGTTTTGAGTCATGTACTACTAAAAAATAAAGTCACTCCTTTCCCCTTAGTCTCTTCTCCCCAGATTGTACAGTTGATAATTTACTTTAGCTGAGAACCTCATGAAGTCATTTCAAAGTTCGTTACTCATTTAGGGATTTACGGAGGTGGGTCATAAAGAGATGTTTGCTCAGTAATGAGCCTTTCAAAAAAAAAAAAAAAAAAAAAAACAGCTGCAGAACTGGGGAAGACAAATTTGAATGCATGGGGAGGATATTTTTTAAAAAGGATCTACACTTCTTAGCATAAGAAGCAGACAATAACATTGGGGTGCTAACAGAGCAGTCAGGAAAATATTGCTCTTCTTTATGGCTTTAAATCAAGGCTCACAAATTCGAATGCCTAAGGGGCCAGGTAAGAAAGAGAAATGGCCCGGTGCAAGATGATAAAAAGTAACTAATTCACTGCCTTATTTCTGGGGAATACTAAGGAGAAAATGAGGTCTAAGTCGAACCAGAGAGATCACCCTTCTTCCAGAAGAAGTAGAACCCGCTCACCTGTAGACACTTGGTTCTAAAGCAGGAATGAACGCTCAGTGGCCATGTTTTCCTATTCCTCAAGAAAAGCCAGAAATCTGGATTTTTATGTAAAATCTCTCGACGTTAAGGGTTGCCAACTATTCCAATTTCTTTTAACTATATAAGCCAATATCATACTGGATAAACAAAACATACCCACATACTAGGTCCAATTTGCCAGCTACAGAGTTTGTGACCTTCAGTTTCAAGTATACAGCTTAAACGCTCCTTAGGAAATGGGTAATTACATGTGTTTATCCTTAGGAAATGAGTAATTATATTTGTTTTAACAGTTACTCATTGAATAAAATGGGGAATAAAGGGAGATAGTGGCCCCGCTGGTGAAGGGTGGGCTTGGAACATTCATATCTCCTTGAACTACTCCATGTCATTGGCAAGACAAGGCCAAAATCGACTGTCATCCTGGAGCCCTTCTTCTGGAGTGGTATTCTAAACTGAATAAGTCAGACCAGCCTTGGGGAAATGAACTGACTGGAAGAGAGAGATCAATTCTTAGGGTGTTTAAGAGGTGGTTTTCTGAAAGACCAATGGACAACCACATCATGGAAGTTTAGCAAAAAGAAGCACCTTTATGAAATTGTGCAAATCTGTGGACAGAAGAAATGAAATTAGGGTCTGTGAATGTCCATGAGGGGACCCCTAGGGACAGGTATAACTTCTGGATGGGGCCAGTTCTTGAGTGAAAGGGACAGTCAAATTTGGAAGGAAATTTTAGGCTTTTTCCTTTTGCTGTCATTCTCTGCAGTTGCCTCAACCCTTCAGTAAAGTCCAGTGGATTTTTTTTATTGTATGGACATACTATGTTTATTCATTATCAAATGATAGACATTGAGTGGTGTTCACTTTTTGGCTACTGTGAATAATACTGCAATGAACATTCATGTACATGTTTTTGTGTGGACATACGTTTTCTGTTTTTCTTGGGTATACGTGCAGGAGTAGAACTGCTGGGGCTTATGGTCTTATGTTTTACTTTTTGAGGAGATGCCAAACAGTTTTCCACGGAAGCTGCCCCATTTCACATTCCCATCAACAGTATGTATGTGTTCCAATCTCTCCACATCCTCAACAATACTTATTCTTCCTTTCTAAAACAATCATAGCCATCCTAGTTACTGTGAGGTACACCTGTGATTTTCATTTGTATTTCCCAAGCAACTAGTGATGTGGAGCATATTTTCATGTGCTTCTTGGCCATTAGTACATCTTTTTTTTTTTTTTTTTTTTGTGAGACAGAGTCTCACTCTGTCACCCAGACTGGAGTGCAGTGGTGTGATGTGGGCTCAGTGCAACCTCTGCCTCCTGGGTTGAAGCATTGTCGTGCCTCAGCCTCCTGAGTAGCTGGAATTACAGGTGTGTCACCAAGCCCAGTTAATTTTTTTTTTTTCATATTTGTAGTAGAGATGGGGTTTGACCATGGTGGCCAGGCTGGTCTCGAACTCCTGGCCTCAAGTGATCTGCCCACCTCAACCTCCCAAAGTGTTGAGATTATAGGTGTGAGCCACCGTGTCCAGCTTTGTATATCTTCTTTGGAGTGATGTCTGTTCAAATCCTTCGCCCACTTTTATGTTGGGTTATTGTCTTATTATTATTGAGTTGTAAGAGGTCTGTATTCTGGATTCTAGACCCTTTGCAGATAAATGATTTGCAAATAGAAAAAAAAAAAGTAAAGCCTGGTGATGTGGAAGGAAACAAAGCAAGAGAGAGAAAAGGGGTGTGAAGCCTGCTCCATCTTCACCCTCCATGGTCACCATGGAGAAGGAGCAATATTTATCCAGGAATTATATCTAGAAATTTTAGACATTAGCCAGCAGAGAAACAAGTAGTTGTCCCCAGCAAAGTTGGGAGTGGAGACTAAGAAGACCAGTGACCAAGAGGACAGCTCTGGGGGACAGGGGGAACAATCAAAATATCTTTCAATTTACACTAAGAAAATGACCTGCAAGACAGAAAAGCTGACCCTTATATTGCCTCTAAAATATAACTTGGGGGACTTCAGGCATCATCCAATCTAGAAGCTTCTAAATTTGTTTTCAGCAGTGGCAATGTTCTTTAAAAGAAATGTTCTCATTGCTGAAATTGGGTGATCAGTAATAAGGGTTCATTATATTGTTATCCCTACTTGTGTGTATATTAATTTTCCATAGTATTTTTTAAAAGATTATGTTTATATTTAATATGTAAAACAGATTAATGTATGTAGTTTAAAAACTACAAAGTATTCTTCCAATATTCTGCATACTTGCAACGAATCATTTCCAAAGAATCTTGGCAGATGATCTCCAACTGCTTAAATACTTCCAATGACAAACAGTACACTAACTTTGAGGCAGTCATAATTGGATGGCTCTGCCTGTGAGAAAATAATGTTTATATTGATCCAAAATATGCCCCTTACAACTTTAAGTGAGAATCAGACAATTCCTCCACCATGCAAGTATTTTTATCTTCTTTATTTTTATTTTATCTAGTGCCTTTTCAAAAAATGCCAAATAACTGGCAGAGTTTGGTATTCTGTATCACACTAACATATGCTACACAGTCTGCTTGAGAGATGCTAAGGGCTATGTTCCCATCCTCTGGGTTAAAAATATATGAGCAAAATATTTAAGTAAAATTAAGATACCTACAAGCAAAATCTGACAAAGTGTTGCACATTGTGCTACATAATAGATTGAGATTTTTTTTTTTAATATCATGGTTCTCTCCAGTTTCACCTGCCTGTCAGCTCTACATCATTTGTTATTAATTTAACACCAGAGAGCCTGGAAAAAGCTGCAAGCTAGTGAGCACACACAAATCAGGCACAGAGATGGCAAGTGCTCTTTGGAGATTCTTGTTCACAAACTTTAAGAGAATTTGAAAAATGCCCGCCAATTTGCAGGATGCGTGATATGAAATCAAACAAAGTAGAGAAACACCAGTTACAATTGCCTGATTTAACTGCAGAAACTGACAGCAAGACACGAGCAGCTGGGTCATCTGTGGAATTCCACGCAGCACTGTGGGAACACATACCTCTCCTCCTGACTCCCTTGGCATCTTCCTCCTTAATGACAAGGAACCTATTCCCAGCAACAGCTGATCTGAGACACACACATCTACGTGCATCTCAGCAGGATGAATTGGAGAGGGAAATGCATCTAGTTTGCAGACTCATTTTTACAGCAGTACTCTTTCACTAAGAATTACTTTGGGCTGGCTGAGAGCTGTGGCTCATGCCTGTAATCCCACACTTTGGGAGGCTGAGGTTAGGAGTGGCGGGGTGGATCACATTAAGTCAGGAGTTTGAGACCAGCCTGGCCAACATGGTGAAACGTCGTCTCTACTAAAAATGAAAAAATTAGCCTGGTGTGGTGGCATGGCCCTGTAATCCCACCTACTCAGGAGGCTGAGGTGGAAGAATCAGTTGAACCCAGGAGGCGGAGGCTGCAGTGAGCCAAGATTGCGACACTGCATTCCAGCCTGGGCAACAGAGCAAGACCCTGTCTCAGAAAAAAAAAAAAGAAAAGAATTACTTTGGACCCTACAGTGAAAATTTATATAAAGCATGTTTGTCCCCAGTTAGCTAAAGCCCAGTTTCAGATAAGTAGTCTTCATCCCAACGTTCAAATGCCATTTTAATGTCAAAAAGCATCTGAAAGTAAAATTTTTCAATATGAAAAAGACCCTCATCTACTAAATTTCCTCATAAAAGTCCATCTACCTTCATCAGTACATGTATTTTATATATATATATACACATTTATATAAGACAAATGATGTTGACCATATATATCCACATTCACTGCAAACCAAGGATAAAACTTAAAAATTGGCACTGACCATAATGTGGCAGCAATTGACTAAATGCTCACCAAACCAGTTCCCTCTTCTTCCCATATCCATCAGGTTTCCTGCAGGAAACAGAATCTGACTCTGATGCTTCAAGAGACTCTAAAGAAAGTACTAGATACAGAAGCATGGAAAGCATTAAGAAAATCAATCCGGGAAGCTGAGGTGCCCAGGGACTAGCAAGAATAGAAAGCCATTACCACTTCTAGATTACCAACTGCTCTTAGATAACACAGCCTGTTTTCTGGTCATTCCTCCAACAGGGTACAGACTTCTTCCCAATTAATAGATCAGATGTGGAGACTAATGACCCTCCTTCATGCACCAAGAGAGTAAGAAAGAAAGTCTATTACTAACACACGGAGGACTTCTGGGGAAGGGCAGGTGCAAGCTGGATGAAGCTTGAGGGGTTCAAACATACTACTGCATCAAGAGCTCAGGAGCTTAGGGATGGGGGGTTCCTTACATGAAGTCCCAGATGCATGATGGTGGGCAGGGCAAGGGTGGGTGGAGGCCTAAATGCTGTGAACAGTCAAACATTACAAACAGAGTCAGACTCTACTGCACAGCCAAATGCAGGAAGGGAGAAAGGCATAAATACTCCAAACTCGTGCTCTCCAATCTCTTAACTGTGCCTCCCACACTGAACCTATCTGGAAGCCAGAAGAAGGTAGGAGACTCTGGGTAATGTCATCCACAGAGTCAGTCTTCTGTGTCAAAGAGCAGGGCCAAGGAGAATGGAGAATAAAACTGTGTGGCAGGTGCAGAATAACCAGCAGACACACAGATCAGATCACTTCACTCAGCCTCCCTTTAGCCAGGTGTGTCTTCCTGACTGAGTTTCAGCCAATGAGACATGGACAGAAGTGATGTGCAACATTTTCAGACCTAGCCCATAATAGTTAGTCCTCAATGGCCTCCCTCTTGCCTCATCTATAGTTCAAATGACAAGAGCTTAGGGCCCAGAAAGGGACTTTGAGGCCTTAGAGGATGATGGAATCACTAGACTGTAAGTCTGAGTTTCTAAATGACTGGCAATCAGAGACCCACATTGAACTGTGGCATGAGTGTTCTATGTGCTAAGCCCCTAAACAGTGGAAGTACTTGTTATCAAGACAACTGTAACTAATACACACATGAATGTTATGGAGAAAGAAAAAGTCTAAAATGAACTGAAGTTTACAAAAGATTCTAAGGTAACTCTTTAAAAGCCATTTGAAAAATTATTAGCGGAGAAATGCCACGAAAGAATAAGTTACCGACTTGGGACCAAAGTTATCAACCTTTGTTTTATAAGCTTTGCCCCTGTACTTCCTGGATGTATTATGCAAGCTGTGCTCCATTATATGGTAAAAAGGAGAGGAAAATAGCTTTGGGGTAGGAAACCAACAGTCCCTGTCACAGATGGGAACACGTGGAGCCCTTCAACATCAGCGTGTGGATGGCTAGTCCTTGAGCCCGTATATTGCTTTGTTTCTTTTTCTTTTTCTTTTTTCTTCCTTTCTATTCTTTTTGTGTTTGTTTTGTTTTTTGGGTTTTTTGTTGTGGTTTTTGTTTTTTAGGACAAAGTCTTGCTCTGTTGGCCAGGCTAGAGTGCATTGGCTATTCACAACACAACCATAGCCCACTGCAGCCTTAATCTCCTGGGCTCCTGCCTGAGCCTCCCAAGTAGCCGGGACCACAGGTGCATGATACCATGCCCAGCTGCCTTTGCAGCACTCTAAAGCCCATTTTCTTTTTTTTTTTTTTTTTTTTTTTTTTTTGATACAGGGTATCACTCTGTCCAGGCTGGAGTGCAGTGGCATGACCTCAGCTCACTGCAACCTCTGCCTCCCGGGTTCAAGTGATTCTCGTGCCTCAGTCTTCTGTAGCTGGATTAAAGTAGCTGTAATCCCAAGTAGCTGGGATTACAGGCATGCGCCACCACACCCAGCTAATTTTTGTATTTTTAGTGGAGACAAGGTTTTACTATGTTGGCCAGGCTGGCCTCAAACTCCTGATCTCAAGTGATCCACCTGCCTCAGCCTCCCAAAGTGCTAGGATTACAGGCGTGAGCCACCACACCCAGCCCCATTCTCTTTCAACACTCCTCTATCCCTCTAATATTTCACCCGAATGATTACTATTCATTTAACCTTCATTTACTCATTCTAGAAATACTATTGAATGCCTACTCTGTCAGTTTCATCTCAAGTGACTTAGAGTCCATTTGGAAGAGTCCAAAATGTGAATAAATAGGAAGTATGGCAAATTTCTTTGTAGGGAGCAAATACAGGGTTTCAGCAGAACCCACAACACAGATGACCAGTGCTGCCTGGGTTGGGGGTGAGGGTAGAAAGGGATTAGGAAAGTCTTCAGAGAGAAGGTGACCCTGGGCACAGTCTGAAAGGAAGCAGTTCTCAGGACACATGTCCCTCCAATGGCCTGTGCTGCTCTTGATCAGAAAGAATTGGCCTGTCACCAGCCTGCTGGCCCCAGACTGACTCTTCACCTGAAGGGTGGCACCAAGGACATGCTCCACCCTTGAGCCTTCCTCCAGAGAGTGTGGGAAAGATGTTCTGCTGCTAAAAATCCTGTGACTCTCTGCTGTCATTGTCCCCAAGGCTGTGGTTGGAGCTGTGCCGACAGCTCCCCTCTCACACCTCCTCTGCAACAATCTCAGTGACACTGTGCAGCAGGGTCCCCAGGGACCCCAGCAGGTCCCCAGGCTCTCAGGCCAAGATCCACCCAAGCCTTGATGAACTGGCATCCCCCTGAGTAGAGCCTGGAGTTCTAAATTGAGTCGCTGCTGAGTTGGAGAATTAGGAGGCTACAGAGAGGATGTCAGGGCAGGCCTCATAATCTGGGGGATACTTTGTTCTCTTCTAAGATATTTTTCTATCTGTAATGCTCTGAAAATTCATTTTCTTACCCTTCTTGGAGCCTCAATTTCCTCATCTATAAAATGGGGATAACAATGGTATCTGCTTCAAAGGCTGGTGCGATAATTCATGAGTTAATTCGAGAGCTTAGAACACAGTCCAGCACACAGGAATGATCAATAAATGCTTGATAGCCGGATACTGGGAGGGAGGAGAATGAGGATGTTGGCGATGATGATGGTGATAATGTAGTAAATGGCCACTTCCTGAGCCCAAAGAAGGTGGTTTGGGGGATCAATGAATGAGTGTTTGGGAGACTAATGAAAGAAAACGATTTTTCTTTCAGTACATTGGTTGCCCATTCCTGACTTGTAGTTTTGGGTCATTTTCATTTGCACTGGTCAACCCATCACATAAGGGTTTTTTAATTTTTGGTTTTTAATGTTTGCTTAAAGATGAGACTGTATAATATCCTCACAGTTCGCATGTTAGTTGTTTTGACCCACTGACCTAGCTTTCAACATCATTTCATATGTTTGCATGATTCTTTATTCATTCAGCAAATGAATGTATCCAGTGCTCACCCTGTTCCAAGGCTGATGCCCGGTGCGATAACTCAGTAACAAACACGATGCAGGTCTGTGTTCTCAGTCAGCGTGCCAGCCAGGGCAGGCAGACACCAAGAAGGCAGCCTCAGCACATTGGGGTCTGTCTTGTATCGGGAGCATTCCCAAGGCTGTTTTGAGTGCTCAGATTCAGCCCTAAGAGAGGAAGGGGGGCAATCCTGCTGGAGTGAACCAGAGACAGAAAGGCCCAGAGACAAGAGAATAGTTTGGGCTCCCAGGAACTGTGAGGAGACGGCCAGGGCTGGGGCAAAAAATGCCAGGCAGGAAGTGTCTAGAAGTGAGCGTGAAAAAGACAACAGAGATCAGGTTATAAAGGACCTTAGCTCCCAGATGAAGAAGTCTGGACTAAATTCTAAGTGCTGTGAAGAACCACAGGCATGTTTTCTGGAAGGAGTCACCAAATAGATCAGCAGCTAACAAAGATCACCTGAGGCCAGGCGGGGTGGCTCACACCTGTAATCCCAGAACTTTGGGAGGCCGAGGTGGGTGGATCACGAGGTCAGGAGTTCGAGACCAGCCTGGCCAACATGGTGAAACCCTGTCTCTACTAAAAAATACAAAAAATTAGCTGGGTGTGGTGGTGCGTGCCTATAATCCCAGCTACTTAGAAGTCTGAGGTAGGAGAATCACTTGAACCTGGGAGGCAGAGGTTGCAGTGAGATGAGATCACACCATTGCACTCCAGCCTGGGTGACATAGCAAGACTCTGTCCCCCCCGCAAAAAAAAAAAAGTTTTTTAAAAAAAGAAAGAAAGAAAGATCACCTGAGCTGCAGAGTGGAGGATGGATGAGGCAGGGTACTAAATAGATATTGGGACCTCGGGTGGGAGACCACTGACAAATTTCAGATGGCCCATGATGGTGGGTGTGCTAAGGCATGAGCAGTAGGGATGGGAGATGTGACTGTAAAGGCAGCCATCAGAGGATCCACAGAAATCAGAGGAAGTCTGGGCCCAAACACAAATCCAGTGTACAGACTTCTAGCCAGTCTTTCCATGCTGGGGTGGCAGGATAAGGAGGATTTCTTTGTCATGGGGCTTGAGTCCATTCACTGTTGCCTGCATATAGGACATGAAGGAGGAGAAGAGTCAAGGATGGCATGTAGACTTCTGATGTGAGCAACTGGTTGAATGTCAGTTAGCAAGATCAAGACTAGCGCAGAAGGAGCAGCTTGGGGGAAAATAATAGTTCAGGTCATACGTGAGTCTGAGATGCCTAGGAGGCCTTAGAGTCCCCCAAAGAAACAGAACTAATAGGAGATACAAACAGCGAATGCAATACCTAAAGATATAGATACATAGAGATAGGTGTATATAAATAATATGATTGTAGACAAGAATTGGCTCACGCAATTATGGAGGCTGAGAAGTCCAGTGATCTGCGATCTGGAAGTTAGAGACCTGGGAAAGATGGTGTGATATGGTTTGGCTGTGTCACCACCCAGATCTCATCTTGAATTGTAACTCTCACAGTTCCCACATGTTGTGGGAGGAACCTGGTTGGAGGTGATTGAATCATAGGGCTGTGTCTTTCCCATGCTGATTTCCTGACAGTGAATAAGTCTCATGAGATCTGATGGTTTTAAAAACGGGAGTTTCCCTGCACAAGCTCTCTTCTTTTGTCTGCCACCACGTGAGATGTGCCTTTCACTTTCCGCCATGATTGTGAGGGCTCCCCAGCCATGTAGAATTGTAAGTCCCATAAACCTCTTCCTCTTGTAAATTGCCCAGTCTCAGGTATGTCTTTATGAGCAGCGTGAAAACAGACTAATCCATGAGGGTACCATTCAAAAGCCTGAGAGCTGGAGAGCAATGGTGCAGATTCCCATCTGAGTATGAAGACCTGAGAACCAAGAGCACTATGGGCAAGAAAAGATCAGTGTTCCAGCTCAGCAGGCAGGTCGGGAGCAAATTCCATCTTCCTTCATTCTTTTGTTTCATCCAGGTCCTCACAGACCAGATGGTGGCCACCCACACTGGTGAGGGTGGTCCTCTTCATTCAGTCCACCAACTCAAATGCTCATCGTTTCTGGAAACACCCTCACAGACACACCCAGAAATGATGTATAACCAGATATCCAGGCATCCTGAAGCCCAGTCAAGGTGACACACAAAATTAACCACCAAAAATAAAGGATGCCCAGATGCCTCTAAAAATGTTTAGAGGTATCATTCAAGGACCTTTCCGATCCAGCATCTGCTTACCTGTCTAGTCTGAACAGTTACTCCCAAGAATCATGCTCTCTTCCACTTTGCAGCCTTTGCACATGCAATTCCCATTGCTCAGAACTCTCCCTAAGTTTTCCACCCCACCTCTCACCTGACCAACTCTTATTCATCCTTCAAGTCTCAACTTGAACACCATGACCTCCTGGAAGCAATCTTTTTTTTTTTTTTTTTTTTTTTTGAGACAGAGTCTCACTCTGTCACTCGGGCTGGAGTGCAGTGGCACCACCTTGGCTCACTGCAACTTCCCAGTGAGGTTGAACCACCTCCCAGGTTCAAGCAATTCTCTGCCTCAACCTCCCGAGGAGCTGGGATTACAGGTGCCCACCACCACACCTGGCTAATTTTTGTATTTTTAGTAGAGACGGGGTTTTGCCATCTTGGCCAGGCTGGTCTTGGACTCCTGACCTCATGATCCACCCACCTCGGCCTCCCAAAGTACTGGGATTACAGGCGTGAGCCACCACACCTGGCCGGGTGCCTTCTCTGCATTCTTATCATGCCTTCCACTTCCTGATCGTTGCCTTATCACAAAATTTTTCCAGTGTCTTTCCTCTCAAGATACTCTAAGCTTGATGGGGGTTGTTCATCAATGGATCCCCAGTGCATTGTACAGTGCCTGGTGCATAGTAATGGCTCAATAAACAAGTGTGATAAATGCAAGACATACATAGATATGAGAGGTATCTATAGAGAGAACAAAATGCATGTACGGCACCTGCATCACTTCACTTACCACATATTTAATATCATTCACACCTAAGTTTAAAACCCTACCATATTCTGAAACAGAAAGTTAAACTCTTCTAAAACTGAAAATTTGCAGATTATGGCATTGCTAAGAGCAATCTGATACAGTAACAGTTTCTGGCGTATGCAGCTCATTTTAACAGATGCCTGTATGACATACAGAAAGCTGTCAGGCATGCTCCAAAAAGAAAAGCCATCCAGTTCATGTTCCACTTGCCAAATTAATTTCATTTGACATTTAATTTATATCCTAAGGTACTGTGGATTTAAAACTTGACTATGATAATAGCAGATTAGAGAAGTGTTCTATTTGACAAAATCAATTCATCAAGTTACTTTTATTATGAGTAAGGCTGTCTTGATATAGATATCTCCAGATCAAATATGCAGATCATCTAAAAATACATTTATTGATTCTTTCTAATAAAATATAAGCTTTCTCCTCTTTCTTATGTCTAATGTTAAGTGAAGTAAAGCTTGTACCCGCTCACCATAACAACAGAGAAAGGAGACATTAGAAAGTCAGAATGGTGTGGGTTTAAAAGCCAGAAAGCAGAGTTGAAATTCTCCATCTGCCATAGGGGGTTTCAACCCCGGCCACATATTAGACTCAACTGGGGATTAAAAAAATAATAATAATAGCGCTCGGTCCCACCCCAGATAAAGTGAGTCAGAATCTCCAGTATGACATGGATTTTTTTTTTAAATCCCCAGATGATTCATGCACAGATCTATTAGTTATGTGAATTTGGGCATGTAATTCAATATCCATAGTATATAAAATGGAATGTAGTAGACATTGGCCACAATCATGACATGACAATCCACTTTAAAAAAAATTAACAGTTTATTAGTTGGAATCAGACTTGAAAAAAAGATTTATACATTGCAATTGGTTGACAGTTCCTTTATAATGCTTTCAACTTACAGGTTCACCTCTCTCTGCCTTTTCTTTTTGCTTTGCAATTTACTTGTTGAAAAAACTGGATCATTTGTCCCATAGTTTTCATGATCTAGAATTTGCTCATTGCATCTCCATGACTTCATTTAACATGATCCTCTTTCCCACTATTATTTCTTGTAAATTGACTGTTAGATCAAAAGGCTTGGTCAAATTCACATTCAATTGGCAAGACTGGGCAATGATCTACCCCTCTCTCGGAAGCACTTTATGTCTCTTTGTCTCTGTTTTTATGATGTGAATAGTTACTGATAATTGTCACGTAGATTCATTATATCAGTAGCTCCAAAACAATGATATTCTATTGTTCTGTTTTTATTAGTTAGAATTCTATAAAGACATTTTTCTCATCAGAGTTTAGTTTCCCTGAGAATAATCATGAAAAAAAATGTTGGTTTCTTATGTGTTTCTTTATAATTTTTCAAAATAATGAATTGGATCTCTAGTATCCTCCAAAGATGACCAATGAGGGCTATTTTGATTTTGTTCTTGTTTTTTTTAGTATCATTATGAGCTCATAGATTTAAACATATTCAACATGTTTCAATTCATTGCAATTATTCTTATTGACCCTCAACTTGTAATGACTATTATTGACCCTCAAGTGGTCTGATCCTACCCTTTGACTCCCCTCATTACTCTTAGATACTTTCTTTCCTTTCTACTGCAACAAGGTGGTCCAGACTGATCTCCTGCCCAGGTCTGGATTCAGCCAATCTCCAAAAAGCCCTCATTTATTTTTGTGGGAAATAGTATTTGAAACCAGAATCTGGGTGCTGGGGTGCTCATTGCTGTTCAGTTGTCCTTGTTTCTAGGCCTTTTAAGTAAACAGAACTAGGTAGGAAATACTTTTCATTTTCCTTAAGATAAAAGCGTCATAAGTTCACATTGATACTAGAATTCAAATTCAGGACCAGAAAGTTTTGATTTAATGTCGTCTACCTTACAACTGCTTCTGTTTTTGGCAACAACAAAAACCCAAGTTCCCAGCAACACCACATGATTGCGTCTTTGCTTTATTCCACAGTACATATGCAGCACCATACCAACACTGACATTGCCAGAATGCCAACCAAACCAACAAACAAAATGAACCAAAAACAGTTTTTCATGAATTTTGTCCTTAAAGCATATCTTACTAAGAGTATACAATTAAATGACTGTGCTATAAAGTCACTTAAAAGAGGTCCACACTGGGTGATGATGTCATCAACTTGATGTACAATATGCTTTGTTCTGCTTTCAGTTTTTTACAGATTTCTTTTTTAATTTGATATTCTATAATTTTGTAAAGGCCAAACCTTATTTTAATTATACCACCCATTGGCATTGGATAAATGTTAAGTTTTTTTTTAAAAATGTTCTATTACAAATAAGAAGTGTACCTAGACACTGAAAATAGATACGTGAATTATCTTAGAGGGCTGGTCTTTTAAAAAGTAGTAGAATAGTTATTCAATTATCTGAATATGGAAAGTAATACAGATAATTAGTGCATTAACAATCCACTTATACTGAAATTTATTTTGTATTTTGTTATGTTGATTTGGCAAAAGTTTCTTTTCCTTATGTTTACTTCTGCTGCCAGAGTAAACTCATTAAGTATTCTGGGATAGGGAAGGTGTAACACAGTAACAACATTCCCCACTAAACTTTGATATTTCTGACTCAATGATGAATTACTTTGTAGGATTTTTCTATTTCTCTCAGACTAATACACACTTTGTTTATTCATTCTTCAATGTGGAAAATATTTAGTATTTTCACAAATCTTTTAGAAATATACAATATATACTACTAATATACTACTAATTTTCTTTCTTTCTTTTTTTTTTTTTGAAGATACAAGAATGTAGCAAGTTAGTGGCGCAAAGTTATGCACCTTGTTTATATACCAAAACTTCATAAATTATGTAACTAGCTTTCTGGTACTGCAAATAAAGATCATTAATTCCATTAATGCCTGATTTCCTTGAACTGTAATTATCTGACCCCTATCTAACATACTCCGTGCTCTGTGAATAATCTTTAAATGTATAATTCTGCTGCTAGTGTTGAGCTGTATATTAACAGTAGAAAAACCAGTTTTTCGAATTCACCACTACAACACAATTAAAATCCTCATGAATTATGCTACACGTTAGAAACTCCTAATGGATTGTGAACTCTTTGCTATTCAATTTGATTGTTCAAATGCATAGATTTCCGAGCCAAACTAAGGTAAATTTCAGTTCCCATCATATATAAATTCTCTTAGACTAGCAAATGAGTTAACGAGTTACCGCTGGCAGCCATGTCAATAGATTGCTATTTAGAGATCCAATCTACTGCAGCCACCGAAGCCCGGCCCTGGGGCCGCTCTACCAGTAGCTCCCCAACACTTCGAGTGGAAATTTGCCATCACTTCTCCACCTGTCTCACACCCCGCCCTCAGCCCCGCCCCTTCCACTGGCCCCACCTCCTGCGCTTTGGCCAGCGCTCTCCACGCCCCTTCCGTTCAGCCAATCGCCGCTGAAGTTTGCAGCAGTGGGACTTCCGTTTCCACCAATGCGGGAGGTTCTTGTTCTGCAGGTCTCGCCTCTGCCAGGAGCTACGGCCGGAAGATGGCGGCGGCCGCAGAGTTGTCGCTGCTGGAGAAGTCCCTGGGGCTGAGTAAGGGGAATAAATACAGTGCTCAGGGCGAGCGACAGGTGAGAAGGAGAGGCGGCGCAGAGGGGAAGAGGTGGACGGGAGCGGGGCCTGCCGAACCCTGGCAGTACCCGGGCCGGCCACCCGATGCCGGCGGAGTGAGGATGCTGCTACCCAGCTCCCCACGTGTCTGCGCCGCGAGCAGGCTGGCGCCTCTGGACCTCGACCCGTGCCGCCCTACCTCCCGGAGGGAGGGGGTAACCAGCTCAGGTCGGGCTCGGCCTGAACTTCACCTCCTGGGAAATCATCCCATTATGAGGAAACGACACCAGTTGCAGGAGGGTCCTCACAGGGCTCTTAGACCAATCTGGAAGCCCCGCGTTTGTATTCAGTATTAACTGGCTTTTTTTTTTTTTTTAACCGTAATCGCACCTTTCATTCAGTTATTACGCAGCGATTCCGTGATAGCTAACAGGGTGCCAGGTAGCACTGTGCTGGGCCTGGGGAATACAGTGCTGATTTAGGGGAACACGCTTCAACAGTCTTGGCCCAATCTAGGCGATGCGGGGAAGGCGTTTCTAAAGCCTTGGGGTATCAATTTAAGTGTGCGACCCACAGAGAGTGAGGGAAACATAACAAGGTATGAGATTGCCTGGTGAAGCACTGTTAGAACGTTTGTGTTTTACAGTTGTTTGTCGTAGAGGGAATGTGTTAGAGGAGGAGATTACATCACAAGGTATGAGATTGCCTGGTGAGGCACTGTTAAAACGTTTGTGTTTTATAGTTGTTTGTCGTAGAGGGAATGTATTAGAGAAGGAAATGGGTTGTAGGAAGACTACTTTGGATATGTTTTTTTCGCTCCTTTGAGATCTTTTTCCAAATGATGTTTGTTTTTTGTCTTTAATTTTTTCTCTTCTTCATTTGGTCCATGTGAAGATCTTGTTTAGAAAGTAGTAGTATAGTTTTTATTTAAGTTAACCTGAAGCCTAGAGAGGTTAAGTGGTCAGCCCTGTGATTGGTGGCAGAGTAGGCATCGGAGCCAAAGTGACCTTCTTTTGGTGTTTCCTCTGCCCCTGTGATGATTCTGTCCCTTCAAGCCCCTACTCGCTAGTTTAGTGTATATATTACATAATACATATATAAATATATATGGCCGAGTGGACAAACATTGCAACCATTTAAATTGAAAGAGTGCCATATATATATACATACATATATATATACACACATGTATATATATATAATTTTTTTTTTTTTTTTTGAGACAAAGTCCTCGCCTGTTGCCCAGGCTGGAGTGCCATGGCGTGATCTCGGATCACTGCAACTTACGCCTCCTGGGTTCAAGCAATTCTTCTGCTTCAGCCTCCCAAGTAGCTGGGATTACAGGTGTACGCCACCATGCTTGGCTGATTTTTGTGTTTTTAGTAGAGATGGGGTTGCACCATGTTGTCCAGGCTGATCTTGAACTCCTGACCTCAGGTTATCCACCTGCCCTGGCCTCCTAAAGTGCTGGGATTACAGGCGTGAGCCACCGCGCCTGGTGTAGTTTATATTTTTTAGGGACCATTGCCAAGATATGAGTATTATCTAGTATGAGAAACAATCATCAGCAAATAATTTAAAGCACAACATAATAAGCACTTTATGGACTGTCACGGGTGAGCAGGAACTCTCTGGGGCAGGTGGCACCAGGGTAAGAATTCACCAGGACAGCTGTAGGTAAAGAAAAGCAGATTTATTAGAGAAAGTATGAAAATATGTTGCGAGAGTGCAACAGGCAAGTTAGTAAGAGAGGAGCTAACTGCAAGGAAACAAAGGCTGGCTGGGGATTTTATGGAATAGTACTTCTGCTGTGTGCTGAAGAGGGGCTTGTGCAGTACTGATAACACTAAGGTTGCAGTGAGCTAACTTGTGTTTTCTAGCAGCCAGAGGTCCGGTGATAGCTGGACACAGAAAGATTATTGAGTTATTTGTGCAGAAGGGCTGTGTCCTGGACCATGAAGAAAGGCAGACTTGTAGCTTATCGGCCTTCTCTTTTTGCTTTCCCTTGGTCCCCTCAACCTGACTTCTTTTCACTAATTAGGACTCCACATGGAGGAAAACACTGTTGAGGAGTGTGAAAAGGGCAGTTAATTCTGACTATAAAAATGGATTTATAAACTCATGGAAGAGCTGGCATTTAAGGGATTATGCTTTGAAAGATGTGTAAAACCAATAAATTATGAAGGATTGGAAAGTTTAGGGCAGTAAGTAAAACAGTATGAGGAATGATGCAATGCAAGGTAAACCCCAAACCACAGTTTGAGGCCCAACTGTGAAGACTTTGGAGTTCAGAGTATGGTTTTTAATTTTATTTTAATTAAAGCATTTTAGCAGTGAGCAGCTAGTGAAAATTTCTGTTTGCTTGCATGGGGAAAGGGCTGGCCATATGTGATAAGATTCAGCCATTTTTTGGGAAG
Organism: Rhinopithecus roxellana; assembly: GCF_007565055.1. NCBI lineage: Eukaryota > Metazoa > Chordata > Mammalia > Primates > Cercopithecidae > Rhinopithecus > Rhinopithecus roxellana. Next base: position 11,932,716 of record NC_044552.1, read on the forward strand.
ACAGCTGACAGCAGTGAGCCAGCGATAAAGCATTCTCTGCAGCATTACCAATCATAGTTAAAAACTGAAAGCAGTTCAGAGATCCTTATCCAGGAGAATGATTCTCTAAATTATGGTACATCAGCACGTTGACATACAGTCACGTGTTATTTAAAGACAGGGATATGTTTCAAGAAATGCATTGTTAGGCAATTTCATCATTGTGTGAACATTATAGAGTGTTCTGGGGTTTTTTTTGTTTTGTTTTGTTTTGTTTTTTGAGGCGGAGTTTCACTCTTGTTGCCTGGGCTGGAGTGCAATGGCGCGATCTTGGCTCACTGCAAGCCTCCCGGGTTCAAGTGATTCTCCTGCCTCAGCCTCCCGTGTAGCTGGGATTACAGGCATGCGCCACCACACCCGGCTAATTTTTGTATTTTTAGTAGAAACGGGGTTTCTCCGTGTTGGTCAGGCTGGTCTCGTACTCCCGACCTCAGGTGATCGGCCCGCCTCAGCCTCCCAAAGTAGTGGGATTATAGGTGTGAGCCACCACGCCTGGCTAGAGTATTCTTAAACCTAGATAGTATATCCTACTTCACAAACAGTAGGTATGTGATACAGCCTATAGCCTATTGCTCCTTCAGGCTACAAACCCATACTGCATGTGTTACTGTGCTGAATAATGTAGGCAGTTGTAACACAATGGTGAGTATTTGTGCATCTCAATATATTGAAACATGGAAAAGGTACAGTAAAAATACTTGACTGTACTCTTAGGGGACTGCCATTGGATATGCCATGCAGAATATCGTTGACCAGAACATCATTATGCAGTACACGGCTATTGCATAATGCAGCCATTAAAAGTAATTACTTTGAGGATTATGGAACCTTAAAATGAATGTGAAAATAGTATATGTCTCATAATTGCAACTGCATAAGAATTGTGTACTTTAGGCTATGTAAAGGAAAGAAAATGGATGTTTGAGCCAATAGGACTTTATTCAAACACTGACTGGCTCTGCCATTGCAAACCTAGCGACCTTGATTTTTATTATCTGTAAAATGAGGATGAGATTACTTACCTTATTTTACAAGATGTAATGATTAGATGAGAAGGTAACTGGGAATTTTTTTAGAGCATGGTTGGGTTGTGGATAATTTATTTTTACAAATAATTGTCTTTAGAGTTAGTTCTGTCCCCTCCTGCCCAGCAATTGTGAGTCATTTGATTTCTCTTTTTCCCCCCAAATATACCATACATTCAGTACACACATCTTGATGTTACCACAAAGTTAACACACTCAGGTGACCACCCAGTCAAGGAATAGAACATTACTGGCACCCCTCAGAGGGTTCCATATTGTTTTCTTTCAGTACGTTTAATTTATTGGTGATCTTAGAGATTGTGGTTTCATTTGAGTTGAAGGCAGAAGTGAGAAGTCAAGGAGCTATGAATAGTGAATGGAAAGTGGAAAGAACTTTTACCACCTTTACTTTGAAGTTACCTCCTGACTTTGAATCTGTATCCTATAGAGTATTAATCTCCTTGTAGACTTCACCAAGTCCTGTTGATGTAGGTGTATGAAAATGCCTTGCAAAGTGTAAATCATTACAGAGAACAAGATATAATTCGGCTGGATGCGGTGGCCCACGCCTGTAATCCCAGCACTTTGGGAGGCCGAGGTGGGTGGATCACGAGGTCGGGAGTTTGAGACCAGCCTGGCCAACATAGTGAAACCCCGTCTCTACTAAAATTACAAAAAATTGCTGAGTGTGTTGGCACGTGCCTGTAGTCCCAGCTACTTGGGAGGCTGAGGTGGGAGAATCGCTTGAACCCAGGAGGCAGAGGTTGCAGTGAGCTGAGACCATGCCATTGCACTCCAGCCTGGGTGACAGAGTGAGATTCCTTCTCAAAAAAAAAAAAGATGCTATTTCATTGCAGAAAAGAGCAGCAGTCTTGCCAAAAAGCAGTTCTTTTTTTATTTGCTTAAGTCATTGAGATTGTATACTTATTATTTGTATTTGGTCAGTCTTCCCATCAGGTAATACTTTCCATTTTCTTTTGCATTTCTCATAATGCATTATGCTTATTTGTGTATCAAGAAAATTTAAATTAATTGTCAGTGTCTTATACACAAGCAAACTTGTGTTGCTATTGTAATAGGGGGAACATGAAGTCAGGTTTATTTAAATATAATCACTTTGCTATATAATAGGGTGCAGGTAAACTTGATTGAAATTAATACTGTTTAATTAGAGTTTCCATTTTCTCTCATTGTACATAGCTTAAAATTATTGTAGTAATATTATACTGATTTTTGCAATGTTAATAGCAGTTTCATCATCAAGCATCTGTTACCACATTGTAAATTATTTAACTGCTATTTGCCAGACTTTCATTTGTATGTAATTTAGTATCTTAGAGTAAAATCCAGGATTATTTCAAGAACCAGTTGAGGGATTTTGTGGTTACTTAGAAGTTGTAATCATGATGTGGTCTTTGTTTTTTAAATTCTGTGAACTTTTTTTTTCTTTTTAAGACTCCAGTTCTTCAGACAAACAATGGTCCAAGTCTAACAGGATTGACTACTATAGCAGCTCATCTAGTCAAGCAAGCCAACAAAGAATATTTGCTGGGGAGTACTGCAGAAGAAAAAGCGATCGTTCAGCAATGGTTAGAGTACAGGGTCACTCAGATAGATGGACACTCCAGTAAAAATGATATCCACACACTGTTGAAGGTATCATGACTTCTCTTATAGGCTGAAATGCATGAACTGTTAATCAGAAATCTCTTTCCCCTCAGTTTAAAAAGCTGCAGCTGTTAGCTTTCTTCACCTCTTTCCTTCTGCCTCAGTAGTTTGCATCTGTTATTCCCTCTGCCTGGAGCAGACTCTGTCCTCCCCCAGCCCTTCCCTCCCCTCAGATCTCAGCTGAGGTACGCGGCCTTGGAAGCTTTCTTGACTACTTCTCTCTCAGCTGGATGAGGTTCTTTGTTCTACATGCAGTCACAGCACCCTGTGCTTTTCCTTCAGAACCTTGTCACAGTAATTACAGTATTATAATAGGACTTTTCTTGTTTTTTTAATGTGATGCCCCACTCGACAATCCTGATTCTCTAAGAGGTGAAGTACTTTCTCAGAGGCAAGAGAGAATCAGAATCTTTTAGGGTTGTAGTTTGAAAAAACTCTCATCTGAGAAAGCTCACCTTTCCCTGTTTTGAGAATCGTTGCTTTAAATTTTTATTTTCAAAGGCATCAAATAATAAAATAATCTACTGGATATAGCTTCAGAGTTACCAAGAATAAAAAAAAATTCCAAACAAAGTTATTTTTGTTAATTTATTTATATAAAAAGAAAGCAGATTTTAAAAGATTTTGTTGAAGCTTTAAATTTGAGAGAAACTTGAGAGATTATCCAGACAACAGCATATCGCTGTAGAAATTCCTTCTGTTTCTTAATTTTATTGTGATTGTTTTATCATGGCAATAAAAGTGGAGCAAGAAAGGTCTTCCTTTATCACGTTGGGCAAAATGGCTCAAACTGTATTCTTGATAGATGCCATCAAGAGAACTGGTAGAAAGTCAGTTTCAGAACTTGGCCCTCTGTGTGTCTGTCGTGATCAACCATTTATTCTTAATACCATGTTGGTCATTCACAGGGACCCTTCTCTTGTGCCCTACTATTGACAGTATGTCCAGGGGAAGCGGTCATATCCTCCCTCCAAGTGAATGTGAGATTTCAGGCAAATAAAAAGTGAACACAACCTTCTTTTATAGTTTTCCAAAGGAAAGGATAGTAATGAACTTGATTCTGAAAAATAGGAACAGAATTTCAATGAATTGGGTTTATAAGGTTCAAAAGTTACATTAATAGATGTGGTATTAGAAGCATAGAAGTAACTTCCAAAGTGTTATCTCTGAGACATGTAAATATTTAATTGGGAGCCTCTATTTAATGTATGTGGAGCTGGGCAATTTGCATTGTCTTCCTTGTTTGACCTCAGTCTGCTCATCTGCACCTACAACATCAGCACTTGCAATGCACCAGGATGCAGTTCTAAGGGCTGGTGGTGCATTAGACACAGTTTCTGCCCTTACAGAACTCAGACTGGCAGGTGAGACTGATTATGTATAGAGTGGATTGCAATGTGAGTTTGGCCACATGCACAGATGAGAAAAGGTTTGTTTTGTTTTGTTTTGCTATTTTAAAACAGTATTGTTTTTATTTTAAAAGCAGTAAATATTACAGAATTTAGGAAGTAAAAATAAGCAAATGGAAGACATTTGAAACATCCATAGTCCCACCAGCAAGAGAGAACTATTAATAATGCTTATGTTCGGCCATCAGATATTTATTAAACCCCTTTTGTGTTTTCTCTGTTTTTTTTTTTTTTTTTTTCCTTTTGTATGTATGTGTGTATGTATTTAAAAAAAAAAAAAAAACGGGCACCTACTGGCGTGGTAACCTGTTGGGGTGTTTTTTTTTTTTTTTTTTTTTGAAATGGGGTCTCACTCTGTCACCCAGGCTGGAGTGTAGTGGTGCAATCTTGGCCCACTGCAGCCTCCGCCTCCTGGGTTCAAGCGATTCTTGTGCCTCAGCCTCCCAAGTAAATGGGATTACAGGCATGCTGGGATTACAGGCGCGCACCACCGTGCATGGCTTATTTTTTTGTGTGTTTAGTAGAGATAGGGTTTCTCTGTGTTGGCCAGGCTGGTCTTAACTCCTGGACTCAAATGATCTGCCCACCTCAGCCTCCCAAAGTGCTGGAATTAGTGGTGTGAGCCACCTCGCCTGGCCAGTAAACTGTTTTTTTGTTCACTGACAATGTGTTGTCAACACCTTTTTACGCCAACAAGTATTCACTTACACTCTCCTTTTAATAACATGTTAGTGTTGCATCATATACAGTGCAGGGCACTGACTCCCTGAGCAGTTGAAAATCCATGTATAATTTTGATTCCCTAAAAACTCAATTGCTAATATCCTACCATTAACTGCAAGCCTTACCTGTAACATAAAGCAAATTAATACATAGTTTGTATTTTATGTGTGTTATATACTGTATTCTTAAAAAGTAAGCTAGAGAAAAGAATATTATTAAGAAAATCGTAAGGAGGAGAGAATACATTTACTATTCATTAAGTGGAAGTGGATTGTCATATATGTCTTTATCCTCATAGTCTTCACTTCACATCGAGTAGGCTGAGGAGGAGGAAGAAGAGCAAGGGTTTGTCTTGTTCTCTTGGGTGGCGGAGGCAGAAGAAAATTTGTGTTTAAGTGGACCTATGCAATTCCAACTTGCGTTGTTCAGGGGTTAACTAATTATACCACAATTTAAATTATGTATCCCTGGGTAGTTACTAATTGTAGCTAAATATTTGAGCACATTCCCATTTGTTTCCTTAGCCTTTTTGTTTTGTTTTTTTTTTTTTTGAAACAGAGCCTTGCTCTGTCACACAGGCTGCAACCTCTGCCTTCCAGGTTCAAGCGATTCTTCTGCCTCAGCCTCCCGAGTAGCTGGGATTACAGGTGTACGCCACCACACCCAGCTAATTTTTTTTGTATTTTTAGTAGAGATGGGGTTTCACCCTGTTGACCAGGCTGGTCTTGAATTCCTAACTTCAAGTGGTTTGCCTGCCTTGGCCTCCCCAAGTGTTGGGATTACAGGAGTGAGCCACCGCGCCCGGCCTCCTTAGGCTAAATTCCTACCAGGTAAACTGCTAGGCTAAAAGCTGTATATTTTTAAGCTATGTTGCTCATTTGTCCTCTAGAAAAGTACATCATTATAGTATCGCAGCATATGAGAGTGGCCTCTTCCCCAAAACTAACATGGTATTACCTCTTTCTCCTTCACTTCCCCAATTTAATTACCAAAACAAGAAAATTTAAAAATTATTTGTTTGAGGCCGTGCAGGGTGGCTCACGTCTGAAATCCCAGCACTTTGAGAGGCCGAGGCGGGCAGATCACTTGAGGTTAGGAGTTCGAGACCAGCCTGGCCGACATGGTGGAACCCTGTCTCTATTAAAAACAGAAAAATTAGTTAGGCGTGATGGTGCACACCTGTAGTCCCAGCTACTCAGGGGGCTGAGGCAGGAGAATCACTTGAACCTGGGAAGTGGAGGTTGCAGTGAGCCAAGGTCACCCCACTGTACTCCAGCCTGGGCAGCAGAGCAAGGCTCTGTCTCAAAAAAAAAATTATTTGCTTATGTTTTTTTGAATACAATTATTAATGTGTCATTTTCATACTGCTTATTAGCTATTTTATTATTTTTAAAGATTTACTTACATGTATTCTTTGCCTGTGTTTATACTGGGCTGTATAGGTTTTTACTATTTATTTTTAAAACTCTTGCTTTTAGGATATTATGAAAGGGTTTAATTCTTATTTGTCAAAGTTCCATTTCAGTGCTAAAACCACAATGCTAAGTTTAAATGCCTCATAAATAAGGTAATATATAATTTCAAAAAGCAGGCAGTGCAAAACACTAACGTGTTGAGTCTAGATGGAGGGTATGTAGTTGTTTATTCTACTGCTTTTTCAACTTTTTTGTATTATTAGAAAGTTTAATAGATGGAAGGAAAAATAAAAATCAGGTGGAATTGTGGGGGAAGTATTTAAAAAGTTTGACAATAGCATCAGGAAGAATTGTAAAAAAAAAAAAAAAAAGGAAACAAACGTCAGACATAATTAGTTCTCACCTGTGAATATTTTGAATGTGTGAAACTGTCTTTTCGTAGGAAAAATTTTAGTTATATCATGAACCCAGAAAATATTACCTAATCATCGTTTATAAAAACTACATTTTTAAGAGGCGTGGCCGGGTGCAGTGGCTCACGCCTGTAATCCCAGCACTTTGGGAGGCTGACGTGTGCTGATCACAAGGTCAGTTCAAGACCAGCCTGGCCAACATAGTGAAACCCCCAGCTCTACTAAAAATACAAAAAATTAGCCAGGCATGTTGTGTGCCTGTGGTCCCAGCTACTTAGGAGGCTGAGGCAGGAGAATTGCTTGAACCCTGGAGGCGGAGGTTGTGGTGAGCCAAGATCGTGCCACTGCACTCTAGTCTGGGCAACAGAGCAAGACTCCATCTCAAAAAAAAAAAAAAAGGGGGGGGTCTTTATCTCTAAAACATGGATATAGATTCTGTTTTTGGAAAAAATAAAAACTGTTATTGTTTCAGGTCTTCTTGAAATTAAATGAAGATGTATTTATTTTATTTGAAATTTAATTAAGATATTTAATTTCTTATACTTTCTCAAAGTTGATTTCTCTGAAGATATTTGGAGAGAAATCATATTCATTCAACAGATTACCATAAAATTTAAGTGGTAGTCCCTAATAGACCAATACATTCTACCCTTTCCACTGAAATTTTATTTTGATTCTTCCATGCCTTCCATTTGTGTCTATATTCCTTTATGTTCTCATCTGTACCACCTTTAGGGTCCATATTCATATACTGTTTTGGAAATGACTGTCTTTAAATGAAAATCATAAGAGAAAATGTGTTTACTCTTTATTAAGTGGAAGTAGATTATCATAAAGGTCTTCATCTGCATTATCTTCATGTTGAGCATGTATCATGTTCACTTTGTTTGCAAATTCAAAGAGATTAAATTAAATTCTGCAAACATTTTTTTTTTTTTTTTTTTGAGACGGAATCTTGTTCTGTCGCCCGGGCTGGAGTGCAGTGGCTGGATCTCAGCTCACTGCAAGCTCCGCCTCCTGGGTTTACGCCATTCTCCTGCCTCAGCCTCCCGAGTAGCTGGGACTACAGGCGCCCGCCACCTCGCCCGGCTAGTTTTTTGTATTTTTTAGTAGAGACGGGGTTTCACAGTGTTAGCCAGGATGGTCTCGATCTCCTGACCTCGTGATCCGCCCGTCTCGGCCTCCCTAAGTGCTGGGATTACAGGCTTGAGCCACCGTGCCCGGCCAAACATTTTTTATTGATTGCTGAACCACTATATTCCAGACACTTTGGGATGTTGCTATGGTCTGAATGTTTGACTCCCCCTCCCCAAATTTACTAACCCCCAAAGTGGTGGAGTTAGGAGATGGGGTCTTTGGGGGTGATTAGGTCCTGGAGGCAGAGCGTTCATGAATGGAATTATTGCCCTTAAAAAAAGGCCTGGGAGAGACCTCACCCCTTCCACCAAGTGAAAAGACAGCTGCCTGTGAACCAGGAAGCAAGCCCTTACCAGACACTGCATCTGCCATCACCTTCATCTTAGACTTCCAGCCCTCAGAACTGTGAGGAATAAATCTCTCTTGTTTACAAGCCACCCAGTCTATGTATTCTATTACAGTTGCCCAAGTGGACTAAGACAGATGTGATTTGAGAATTGGAACAAAATGCCCTCTCTATAGTTTAAGGAATTCTTCTGGAATAAATGCTGTTGATCACTGGACAGTGTTTTATATCTAGTCTTTAGAGGAGCCTCAAAGAATATCTAATAATAGTTCATATAACTTATTTACAAAATCTTCCTCTGAAGGTTTTATGAATCTGTTGTTTCACTTAATTGACTGTAATTCAATGTAAATTCCAGTTCTGCTAAATTTAAGTGTTAATTTTAAGAGAAGCCAACATTTTCCATCTCAGGAAATTGACGTATTCATGCTGGTCTGCCAGACAATACTAACCTCTAACAAAAGTAAAACTAGATAAATTGGACTATGGCAAAATTAAACATTTCTGGACATAATCAAAGGAGACAACAGAGTGAAAAGGCAACCCACAGAGTAGGAGAAAATATTTGTAAATCGTATGTGTGATAAGGGGTTAATACTCAGAATATGTAAAGAACTCCTACAGCTCAGCAACAAAAAACCCAATATCCTGATTCCAAAAGTGGCAAAGGACTTTAGTATACATTTAGCCAAAGAAGATACATCAGTGGCCAGCAAGCATATGAAAAGATGCTGGAATCACTAATCATTAGGGAAATGTAGATCACGTTTACAATGGGATATCATCTCACACCCATTAGGATGGCTACTACCAAAACAAATCCCACATGGTTTTGAAGAGATGTTTGTACGCTCCTGTTCACAGCAGCATTACTAGCCAACGTGGAAACAACCATGTCTATTGACACAGGAATCGATAAAATGTGGTCTATACATACAGTGAAATATTATGCAGCCCTAAAAAAGAAGGAAATTCTGACATGTGCTGCATGCTACATGGAGGAACTTTATATTCAGTGAAACAAGCCAGTCACAAAAGTACATATATTTTGTGATTGCTGTTATATGAGGTATCTAAAGTAGTCACATTCATAGAAACAAGGTAGAATGGTGGTTGCCAGGACCTAGAGGCAAGGGAAAATGGGTGAATTATTGTTTCATAGATACAGGGTTTCTTAGAATTCTCTAAAGAGATTGAAATTGTTGGGGAATTTTTTATATTTTAATGGAAAAAATAAGTGTAGCTACTGAGCATGAGTAACAAAATGTTTCTAAAAACAAAAAGCTAGACTTTAAAATGATCATAGATGGCACTTTGAATATCATTTTCTAATGTTTTCTTGTTTCTTTAAGACTAGTAATGTTTAGCCTATTTTTTTAAAATAAGGTAACTGGCGTATGATTTGTGGTTTTGAATGAATATTAATGTCAAAGAGTAAATTTATTAAATGGCGATATTTTGTTTTCTAGTAGCCTAAATCTTTTAAGTTGTTATATGGTAATTAACTTTATTATTACTGTTTTTTACATTAATATTTATTTGTTTTTTTCTTTTTTCTAGGATCTTAATTCATATCTTGAAGATAAAGTCTACCTTACAGGGTATAACTTTACCTTAGCAGATATCCTATTGTACTATGGACTTCATCGCTTTATAGTGAGTATTTGAATAGTTACTGGCTTTTTCTCTGTAGTGTTCAGAATGATTTTTAAAACTTTGTCTTGAATTTAAATCAGATTTGCATTTTTAGCTTATCAAATAAAAATGAAAGGAATTACCTGTATACAAGGTGCCTATGTAAAAACTCCTTTCACATATCCAGTTAACACAGTTGCTTCCTTTTCTTTGACCTTGATTTTCTTCCTATGTTTCTGCTCTTCTTCAACAGTGACTTCTCCAGCCATGCTTTAGGTTTTGTCGTCATCCCCTGGGCCCCATATTCCTACCATTCCACCTCTAGATCTTAATTTCAGGACCCGTATCTTCTGTGTAACCACTTGTGATGGTTAATACTGAGTGTCAACTTGATTGTATTGAAGATGCAAAGTATTAATCCTGGGTGTGTCTGTGAGGGTGTTGCCAAAGGAGATTAACACTTGAGTCAGTGGGCTGGGGAAGGGAGAACCAACCTTAATCTGGATGGGCACCATCTCATCAGCTGCCAGCGGACGTAAAGCAGGCAGAAAAACATGAAAAGGTTAGACTGCCTTAGCCTTCCAGCCTACACCTTTCTCCCGTGCTGGATGCTTTCTGCTCTCAAACATCAGACTCCCAAGTTCTTCAGTTTTGGAACTCAGACTGGCTCTCCTTGCTCCTCAGTCTGAAGATGGCCTATTGTGGGACCTTGTGATTGTGTGAGTTAATACTTACTAAACTCCTTTATTTATGTATTTATATATTCCATTAATTCTGTCCCTCTAGAGAACCCTGACTAATACACGGCTTATCTTAGCTCTTTTAATCTCCTAGTGTCTAATTTCTATCAGATGTAATTTGACTCCTCTTTTCCAAATCTGTATACTTTCTTCCCCACCCAACCTAGACCCCCTTTTGTGTAACTTCAGCTACATCCTCTTAGTATCTTCAGCTCCTTTGCTTTACCGTACAGTCACCACCTTTTCCCTGTAAGTTCCCGGCTCTTGGCCAGTCCAAATAAATGTCTTCATTCTTACATCCAAGATCCAAGCTGAGTTCAACTGGAGAAATTACAACACTGTAGATTACTGCCACTAAAAATGTTTACTATCCAGTTGCAGCTGGGCTCTCATACTGGATCATCTCCTTTTTTTTTTTTTCTCCCAGGGATACTTCCAAACCTTTACTTCTTTCCTTAAGCCCCTTCCTTCTCCCTCCTCCTTTATCGTTAGTCCTTATCACCAAGCTTTCCTCCATCATTAGACTAGAAAAATGGAGGCCATTCATCTGAATCCCTTCATTTTCCAGCCTGCCTGATTGTGCATCCTTGTCTATCTTGTCTCCTTTTCCTGGTCTCAGCCTTGCCTTTTTCCTAGGCCAGTCCATTTGTATTAGTCCATTTTCATGCTGCTGATAAAGACATACCTGAGACTGGGTAATATATACAGAAAAAAGGGTTTAACGGACTTATAGTTCCACATGGCTGGGGAAGCCTCACAATCATGACGGAAAGCAAGGAAGAGCAAGTCATGTCTTACATGGATGGCAGTAGGCAGAGGGGGCTGGTACAGGGGAACTCCCACTTATAAAGCCATCAGATCTCCTGAGACTTACTATCACAAGAACAGCACAGGGAAGACCTGCCCCATGACACAGTTACCTCCCACCAGGTTCCTCCCGTGACATGTGGGAACTGTGGAAGTTACATTTCAAAATGAGATTTGGGTGGGTACACAGCCAAACCATATCACCATTCATCGGACCTCTTACCTCAGTCTCCTCTCCACCTCCTGTCCCCTTTCTGGATCTTTGCTCCAGATTGTATTTCCTTTCTTTTTATTTCAGTCTTGCCTACTACCTACATGGTCAGTCTCTTTATTTTAAATTTGTTCGTGAACAATGACATAATATTCAGTATGTTCTTGGCACTGTTCTTCATGCTGTATAAATGTTGACTCATTTAGTACTAATAACAGCCATATAGGGTAGGCACTAATATGATCAGCCCCATTTTACAGATGAGATAGCTGAGGCATAGAGAGGTCAAATGTTTTGAGATTACCTAAGTAAGTGGTGGAGCAAGGTCCAGAAACCAGACACTTTGGCCCCAGAGTGTGTGCTTTCTTACACCCATCTCTCTGCCTAAAAGCTTGACTCAACTCCCCATCACCCCAACCCTATCTTCCCCCTGTGGAAAAAAACAAACTCATGCATTTTTGTGCATTGTGCACCTCAGGCATCCAGTCAGTCAGATCCTGATTTCCAGCTCCTGAATGCCTCTCACATCCTCTGATCCCAGTGACATTGCCCAAGTTCCAGTATTTAGAATCTTTTGTTCATCTAAAGAGGATGGACTGTAAGACATGAGATTGGTGACCCCTGAAGCAGTCTTTCTCATGACCGTGTCTTTTTCTTTCTCAAAATAATTAACTCGGCTGGGCGCAGTAGCTCACCCTAGCTACTTTGGAAGGCCAAGGCGGGTGGATCACCTGAGGTCAGGAGTTTGAAACCAGCCTGGCCAACATGGCGAAACCCCATCTCTACTGAAAATACAAAAATTAGCCGGGCATGGTGGCTCACGTCTGTCATCCCAGCACTTTGGGAGGCTAAGGCAAGTGGATCACCTGAGGTGAGGAGTTCGAGACCAGCATGGTCAACATGGTGAAACCCCGTCTCTACTAAAACTACAAAAATCAGCCAGGCATGGTGGCATGTGCCTGAAATCCCAGCTATTCCAGAGGCTGAGGCAGGACAATTGCTTGAACCCAGGAGGCAGAGGTTGCAGTGAGCCCAGATTGCACCATTGCACTCCAGCCTGGGCGACAGAGTGAAACTCTGTCTCAAAAAAAAAAAAAAAGCCAGGCGTAGGGGCAGGGCAGGCACCTATAATCCCAGCTACTCGGGAGGCTGAGGCAGGAGAATCACTTGAATCCGGGAGGCAGAGGTTGCAGTGAGCTGAGATCGCCCCACTGCACTCCAGCCTGGGCAACAAGAGTGAAGTTCTGCCTCAATTCGTCTGACTCCTACCTCCCTTGCTATCCTCCGCCTGTCATTCTCTCAGCCACAACATGTGCCCCAGAGCCTGCTGGCTGCTGTGCTCTTTCTACCCAGCGTCCTTGCGTTGCTCTTCTCTTTTGCTCCCTGGTCCCAGCCCTTCCTTTCCTCCCTACTTCATTTGCATTTTCCAAGTATCTCTCGGTTCCCACTCATTCCTCTACTGAATCCCTCTCAGGCCCCTAAACTGTATTGAGGTGCTCCTTCCTGTGTGTGTGTTTGTACCTCATATACATGTTAGGTCTAGCTTGTTTCACTCTTACTGTAATTCTTTGAAAATCTCTCTCTCTAAATTATAAGCTGCTTGACTCAATGATTGTAGCGACACATACTTGTAACACCATTATCTGAGGTAATTCCTGGCACGTGTATGTAGTCGCCCCTCCATAAACACTAAATAAAATTTTAAACGTATTTCTCTATGCTTTTCAAGGAGTTTCCTATATACTTTCTCATTGTGCCTCATCACTAAGAAGGAAATAGGTACCAGTGTTATTAGCCTCCTTTTACAGAGAAGGAAACTGATGCTTAGGAAACTTGAGGTTTAAAGGCACAGCGCTCAGTTTTTGGAAGGGCCAAACTAGATCTTTTGACTGAAGTGTCTTAATGTGTGGGGAAGCTCTTTGTGTTATAAACTATAAAATACCGTAATAATTGAGGCCTGCGCAGGCCCCAACCTGTTCATGGTTTGGGGCTGCTATCTGCCTCATAAAGCAAAGTGGAGGGTTTGTCTTTTGGAAAAACAAAGTCGTTTTCTCCTCTGAAAAAGCCTCCTACATAGTTGGCTTTGCCATTTGCCAAGAATAAGAGGGCACAGATTGAGGCCTCATGAGTCTGGGGTTTCAGTTGAGGTTGAAGAGAGAAAACAGGGATTGTAACCAGAAAATTCAGAATGGAATGCAGTTTCCTCCAGAACTCCTGGACTTCATGACAGTCGTAGAAGTGGATTCCTTTTAGTTTCCCCTCACCCCACAAACATACCGTAATAATGCGTAATACAGTTGTTAGTCCCCTACTCAAGCTATAATCCCTCGGTTTGAATTTACCTGACTTTATTGTGAATTGTTCCTCAAAGATCCCTCCATGATTATGTTAAATTCTACAACATTATTTAAATGACTTAGAATGATCCTTCATTTAGTGTAAGACTATTATGAGTTTTAAATGCTTTATTGAGAGCCCACTGTGTATGCCCACTATTTTATACTTGGGAGGGAGACAACAGAAGTGTAAAACTATTTTCAGGGGCATATTAATCTTATTGAAGAAATTAGACTGTTTTACATGAAAGCAATTAATGAAGTAAAGAAAATGGAATCCAGTGCTAATCTCTGGTCAGAATATTATGTTATTAATGAACGAGGCAGATGAGTAGAATATAGAATCATAAAATTGTCAGAAAAATATCTGAAGGTTTGGATGGCCTTGGCTGTCTAAGGGAATTTTCATTGTTTTGGAAAGCTTATGATAAGTTTGATTACACATATTCTTTATAAATAGGGTGACCACATGATTTCTCATCCAAAACACTTGACTGTGAAAGAAGGCCTATTAATAATTACATTGGGACAACAGGAGTGAAATAGAATGAATGTTCCCCATACTTACAAAGAATATAATTCAATTTACACAAAATAAGGGACCGGAGAGGATGTGTCCGATTTCTGTTCATCCCCTCTTGACTTTTAGCACAGTGCCTTGCACAGCTGAATACTTACTGAGATTAGCAATATTACGTCTAGGGCATGATGGCTCATGCCTGTAATCCCAGTACTTTGGGAGGCTGAGGCAGGTAGATTGCTTGAGCCCAGGAGTTCATGACCAGCCTGGGCAACACGGCAAAACCCGTCTCTATTAAAAAAAAAGAAAAAAATTAACCAGGCATGGTAGCTCTGCGCCTGTAGTCCCAGCTAGTTGGGGGAACGAGGTGGGAGGATCATCTGAGCCCAGGGAGGTCGAGGCCACAGTGAGTCATGATTGCACCATTGCATTCCAGCCTGGGCAACAGAGAGACCCTGTCTTAAAAAAATAAATAAAACAATATTTAACAACTGGTACCCATTTATAGTTCCTATTTCAGATTTTTTATCTTTGTAGTGAAAGTGTAGTATAATTAAGTAATGTTAGTTAAATGTGGAGAAAGTTTACTGGAGTTGAAATACATTGATTACTAGCTTCCTTTTATTCCATTCTAGGTTCAATATATTTTAGTAGCTTTTGGAATTTAAAATGATGATGAGGAACAACTTACCTCATTTCAAAACGAAAAAACCTCCAAGGTAAAGAGGATTTGCTGCTAAGGTATCTAAGCATCTCTCTTCTGGTGGCAGCCTGCACACAGTCTTTGAACTTGGGAGAGTCTATACCAGATTTTAGTAAGACTGTGCTGCTGTGAGCATGGCTACCCAACAGGGCTCCAAGAACAATTTCTATCTGAAAACCACAATAACAAACTTGTTGGCTTTTTAAAAAATATATATTTAAATGTGACATATGTTTTGACATTTAACTTTTTAAGCTTTATATTAGGAAAAATGTCATCAGTCATCCTGTGTGATGACAGCCAGCAGGCTAGTGAATGTCTCTTCAGACCCACAAGATCTGGCTTGCTGTGGCATCGGGCTGTCATTAAGAAGGAGAGTATTTTTGTAACCCCAGCAGTTTGGGAGACCGAGGCGGGCAGATCAATGAGGTCAGGAGATCGAGACCATCCTGGCTAACATGGTGAAACCCCGTCTCTACTAAAAAATACAAAAAATTAGCTGGGCGCAGTGGCAGGCGCCTGTAGTCCCAGCTACTCAGGAGGCTGAGGCAGGAGAATGGCGTGAACCCGGGAGTCAGAGCTTGCAGTGAGCCGAGAATGCGCCACTGCACTCCAGCCTGGGCGACAGAGCAAGACTCCATCTAAAAAAAGAAAAGAAAAAAAAACAAGAAGGAGAGTATTTCTCCATCTAATTGAAAAAAAAAAAAAAAGATGATACTGAAGTGCAACTCATAATCCAAGTGTGTAATTACATTTTCCTCTCCTCTAGTTTATGCAGGTTTTGCAGTAGGGAAAGGAAATACTCTGCAAAGGAGGGAACTTGTCTGGAATTCCTTTGCCAGCAGAATGAACAAGGTCACAATCCTATAGTGCAAAATATTCATAGCACTATCTGCAAAGTTATTTAATTACGAGCCTAAGTGCACTGGAGGGCACTTGGTTTTTAGGCAGGTTAGAAGTGTTTCATTCAGTACTGCATGTTAAAGTTAGGGTTACTTTAACAATATTTAGCACTCTCTATGTGTTAACCTTTTCTATTTTGGAATGTATGTCCTCTTCATATATACTGACTAGGATGTGATGATTAAAGATATCCTTATCTTTTTCAAAGTGAAATTGAATAGATTAATATGTAAATCACTGTTGACCATCCTTTTGGGTTCCTGTCGTGAGTCAAAGTATCTCTCCCACTCTAGTCCAAGTGCAGGCAAAGTAATCAGACAAATAAACACCTTCTCAAGGAGCAGGCCTCACAGACTAAAACCTACACAATGGCAGAATTGCACTGTGGTGTTAAATGGCATTCCTGTTAAGTTGGGTACAAATACATGCAGATGTGGAATAAATGATTTCTAGGTGTTAAATTAAGGTAGGGTAGGTGTGAGGTGCAGGTTGACCACCTGCTGATATTTACCAGGTCTTTGTGCTTTGTTTGCTTTGGCAGTATTACTTATTTTTGGCCTCATGCATTCCTTCATTTGTTTGTTCACGTTATTCAGTACGGAATATGTAATCAGCACAGTGTACAAAACAGCAGTCAAGCAACCTTCGAGTCATCAGATAATCCCACTGTATTTTGTTTCATTGTGAGCCCAATTTTAGTCATGGCTGAGTTATTCTGAGATTTGGTCTATCTTAACTCCATTTGAGGAATATTATGTTGCCTTTCCTTTGTTATACCGCCTGTTAGTGCGGCTGTTTATTATAACACCAGTGACTCACTGCTTTCTTAAAGTGATTTCACTAGTAGATAGTCATCCCTGTGAACAGACTGTTACTCAAGATTATTAAAATCCTTTGTAATATTATGTGCTTCTTGACTGTAAGATTGTTATCAACTGAAATACTTTTGTTCTGAAGTTTGGAGCACCATTGGAGGCATGTGGTTCTTTTATAAGGAAAGGAAAAATAAAAGAAATAACTGCAAAATAGTCCAGGAGCCCTGGCCCTAAAGAATGTCCCAAAGGCGGCAGCGTGGTGCCAGTTGGAAAGGTAACAAAGCAGCGTGTCACCCTGATCTGGAACGGGTCACTTAAAGTGTTTCTCACATGACTTCATGGAAAATTAGTGATTCAGAATATTATCTGCTTGGCTTTAAAGTTCAAAGTCATGATAGAGTGCCAATATAAATTAAAAGGAATTATTAGGCAGAAAGAGCCAAGCACCGCTATAGACACACTGGCATGCAGACCGACATGAAGCAGGAAATGGTAACTAGAACAATTGCATTATTTCCTGTTGTAAGAAAGGAGAAAGAACTTTAGCTAGAAAGGGATGGTGGAAAACCAGTGTTGTAAGTGAAGTAGTCCAGGGGATCCCATCAGAAATGTTTTTAAAATCTGTAAATTTGGTGAGGGGGAAATCTGTTCATTTCTTTGTTTACAGGAAGTTTATTTAGGGAATGTCTTCCAAAAAAGTAGCAGAGTTAAGAAGTCAAGGTCATTCATAATTATCTCAGACTCAAAGGGACAAGTTCCAAAGTTTAAACTGTAAAAAGAGGTGAAAGTGGTAACCGTAACCTCATCCTTTTCGAAAAACTCTGTGAGTTTCTGGCAAAAGTTTCCTGAGGGAAAATGAATAAATGTGCAGTCTCTAAAATAGATCATCTAAAAATATTGTGAAATGGATCATCTAGCTAAAAATTATTGGAGTAGGGGACTGGGTACGATGGCTCACGCCTATAACCCAGGCACTTTGGGAGACCGAGGCTGGTGGATCACTTGAGGCCAGGAGTTCAAGACCAGCCTGGCCAACATGACGAAACCACGTCTCTACTAAAAATACAAAAAATTGGCCGGGCGTGGTGGTATGTGCCTGTAGTCCCAGCTACTCGGGAGGCTGAGGCAGGAGAATCACTTGAACCCAGGAAGTAGAGGTTGCAGTGAGCCCAGATCACGCCATTGCACTCCAGCCTGGGCAACAGAGTAAGACTCCATCTCAAAAAAAAAAAAAAAAATCATTGGAATAAATTAGGAATTGTTAGAAGCTTTAGGAGCTCTTGGAAGAAAAACTATTTTGTACTGTGGGTCTGTTGATAATCCTGACACTAGAGACTCCAAATGTAAAATGTTTAAGTTGGAGAATATTTTGCTGTGTTCTGTATGTTGTTACTGTTTTAAATAACAGACCTGTGAGCAACATATACTAGTCCTCTGTGACAGCAGATGCTGTTCTGAAATACAAATATCACAGGTAACATTGCCCTTTTTACCTAGTTTAAAATCTGTGTGAACAACTTGAACATAAACAAGCATTAGTACTCTGTTGTTTGGAAGCGCTTTACCAAATAGCTGAGTGGAGAATTCCCTGAAATGAAAGAGCTGTGAAAGGACTAAAATGATAAGAAAGAGGTCAGATTGGAATCATCATATATTTCAGCAGCTAACATGAAATCAAGTTGGAGTAGAACTTATTATTACATCTGTTTGCTTTAACTATCAGCAAAGAGATTTGTCGAAGTTGATTTTGAATTTTATTCATTCATTCATTCATTTTTGGTAAGAAAGCTCCCATTTCTTGTTAGATTTGCAGCTGTGTTTATTACTGGTTGAGCTTTTAATAAATCGTACATTTTCTTTTGAAGTCCTTGGTGAAGTTTACATATGGTAAAGATTTAGAAAGAGAACAAAATGCTCTTTTACAAAATATTTTTCAAAATATTTTTGAAATATAGACTGATGCTCAGTTTAGTCCACACATGATTAAGTGCTGCCTATGAACACACACCTGACAGGGAGATGCTCGTTTCCGTTTGAATCTACCAGTTAGCCTAATGTAATTCTTTACATGTGAAACCATGAATTTTCTTAATAAACATTAAACTTTTACTTAAAAAAGACATTCTTGACCAGTTTTCTTGACTGATGTGTTCTTTATCTCTGTGCCATGGACTGACTGTGTTATAGATGAGACAGTTATAGTAACATCTTTCTAAGTAGACACAACCTACACACCTTAAACAGATGAATATGTTTTATGATGTGCTAGAGCAGCTTGTGTGTGGGACTTCAGTATGTATCACTAAAATCCAGAACTCACATTTTTATGAAACAGAAGCAGTGAAGATTCTCCCTGCTAACAACTTAAGTAAACTGAGCCAACAAATATGAGTCCAAGTAAACATTTAATGAGAAAATACTGCCTACTTTTTGTTAATCTCCTTTTGTATTCTGTAATAATGATTGCATGTAGAGTGAGTTGTCCTTCACCTTGGGTGATCTGGTAACTTAGCAGAATGTTTGCCTGTAGAACAAGTATGTGCTACATTCTGAAAAGCAAAGGACATTCATCTCACTAAAAATGTCTCCCAACAAGCAGGCTGCTAGTGGGTTTGTACCGCTTGCAGGGTGACTGAGTTATTTCTTTCTGCAAACACTCCTGTCAGTGTTATAGAGACTTGCACTATCTGTTTAGTAAATGTGACTTAGGAGAAGGAACTACACTACCCATTCATGGGTCATGACTACAAGTCACTGCCCTGCTGGTTTTCTCTTTACCTGATAACTCTCAATAATTCCAAAATTTATCTTAGAGAAAAGTCTTTGAGTCACCTACTTCGGAATTTGAGCCCAGTGAAATGATAAGCACCTGTAGTTTGTATCACATCTCTCTCTAACCAAATCTCTGAGCATTCTTGTAGCTTGATAGCAAATTGGGTGAACTGCTGCATTCACTAAAAGATTGAGTTCAGCTTTATTGCAAACAGAATTATGAAGGTCTGTTCTCATGCATTTACTCAGCCTCCTTCATCTGAGTCACACGCCACTAGCAATAGCCCTCCCTTATATTAAGCAATATTCACTTGAAATGGATCATTTCCTTTTTTTAGGTTTACTAAAGAATACTAGAGAAAGAACTATATCTTAATCTATCTTCCTTTCCAATGAAGTAAAAAACAAATTCTTTGACCTCCAAACCCTCAGTTAATGTAAATTTTGCATTTGTTGAAAACTTGATATTTCCCAGAAAGCACATCTGGTTTTGAACTGAACATAGCATTGAACATGAAGAACTTTTACAAGTCAGTGTTCACTGGGCTGAAACTTTTACTCCTATCTGAATGAATATGTTGGCTTTTGAGAACTCGTGGGGGATTGATGTTGTTTTGTTTTTCAACTTCTATCTCCTACTTAAGTGATATTAATAGTTGTGCTTATGTAACATCTGTGTTGTGTGTGTATGTTTTTAATCTCTACTTAGGTTGACCTGACAGTTCAAGAAAAGGAGAAATACCTTAATGTGTCTCGCTGGTTTTGTCACATTCAGCATTATCCAGGCATCAGGCAACATCTGTCTAGTGTTGTCTTCATCAAGAACAGGCTATATACTAATTCCCACTAGAAGCTGTCCATGCCATACAGAAGATCTATTAAAAATGTTTTAAATGGAAAATGTACTCTGGGCCACAGGACTAATGTAAATTAATATACAGTCATTCATTATTTGTTGAAGTTGATAGAATTTTTGAAGTGTAAACTTGTGTCTGAATGTTTTATTTGTTCTTTAGTTGAAGTTTTGCAATTTTTATGTCAAAATTCAATTGCTCTCAAACAAGTTGAGATCAAGTTATAAATTAACCTTGTTTTTAATAGATGACATTTATTTCAATAAAAGTTGCAAATCAGGGGCTTAATCTTAAAAAAATTGGTGGTCCTTTCAATGGTTGACATATTTGGCTATTTATTAATCTCTCTTTCATATTCTAAAATTCATTTTCCCCTTATGGATATTTATGGTAGTTTGTTAAGAACTGTGATAAATTGTGCCAAGGAAACAGGGAAGACAGATGGATTTGTTCTAAATATTTATGTGAGCTAGTAAATGTGGTTGAAAAAATATTTCTTGGTTGTTTCTTTCTTTCTGTAGTCAGTGTTCATTGGGGTGAAACTAACTACTGAGCTGCCCTACGGGAAACTGGAGGAAGATACATTCTTCCAGTTCCTCTTGAGTTAATGATTCTTTTTTGTTGTTAGGCTTATTGTAATATGCAGTGGTCAAAAAGAGATGGGAAATTCTTCCTCCTGGAAGGAGGAAAATAAATATAAAAACAGAGATGGGAAAGTCTTACTGTCCCACTAATTTTGGATTTTTAATTACTAGATTTTTTTCTAAACTGAAAGCCAACTCTCATGGAAAGAACTGCTGTTAAAGTGCTGTGTGAAGAACAGAGGCACTTCATTAAAAGATCTGTATATTTTATAACTCTTGCTGGTTGAATAGATAATAGTTATTGTAGAGCTAAAGACCTTATCTTTACCAATAATGAGAAAAATGGGGTCTTTGGGGGGCTTTCCCGTTTAATGCCACCTAATGTTTTCATGTTGATGCTGAGTCTGACCAGTGGACCCGTCAAAGTTCTAGCAGAAAGAGCAGATACTTGGGAAATATAGAGCACTCAGGTTGAGTCCTGTTTTTATCACTTAGTAGCTGTATGACTTTAAACAAAGCAGTTAATCATGTTTTCTTAATCTCCAAAAATAAAAAGATAATGCTAAATTAGGAGGATTAATGTAGACAACATGAAGAAAAAAGCCTAATACATAGCTCTTGGCCATCAGTAAGGTTAGTTTCCTTTCTCTTCTCCAGGCAAATCATAATTTTGTTGTTTATAACAAAATGAGGATTGTAACAGGCCCCTATTTTTGCCTCTCAAGTTACTGAGTCAGGAGGCTTAACAGGCCAGGTGTGTGAACACCAGCACACCTCATTTTACTGCATCTTCAACACATTGAAGGTTTGTGGCAACCCTGCTTCGAGTGAGTCTGTTAGCACCATTTTTTTCCATCAGCTTGTGCTTGCTTCATGTCTCTGTGTCACATTTTGGTAATTCTCACGTTATTTTGAATTTTTTTCATTACTATATCTGTTAGTGATCTGTGTCCCGTGACCTTTTTTACTATTGTTATTATTTTTGGGGTGCCACAAACCATGCCCATATAAGACTTCAGACTTAATAAATGTGTGTGTTCTGACCGCTCCACTGACCAGCTGTTCCCCATTTCTTTCCTTTTCCTCGGGCTTCCCTCTTCCTCAAGACACAAGAGTATTCAAATTAGTCCACTTAGTAAACTTATAGTAGCCCCTAAGTGCTCAGGTGAAAGGAAGAGTTGCACGTCTCTCTCCCTAGAAATATTAAGCTTCTTGAGGAATGCATGTCAAAACCAAAATAGGCTGAAAGCTAGGCCTCTTGGACCAAACAGCCAACTTGGGAATGCAAAGGAAAAGTTTTAAGGAAATTGAAAGTGCTAGCTGGGTGAGGTGGCTCATGCCTATAATCCCAGCACTTTGAGATGCGGGAATAAATAAAAATTTATGCAATGTATTTCTTATTAAGAAATATATTTTGTAGGCCAGGCGTGGTAGCTCACACCTGTAATCCCAGCACTTTGGGAGGCCAAGGTGGGCGGATCACGACGTCAGGAGATCGAGACCATCCTGGCTAACACGGTGAAACCCTGTCTCTACTAAAAGTACAAAAAATTAGCCGGGCGAGGCGGGCTACTCGGGAGCCTGAGGCAGGAGAATGGCATGAACTCAGGAGGCGGTGCTTGCAGTGAGCCGAGATTGAGCCACTGCACTCCACCCTGGGCGACAGAGCAAGACTCCATCTCAAAAAAAAAAAAAAAAAAAAAATGCATTTTTGTAAGGCTATAGCTGCCATAGATAGTGATTCCTCTGACGGAGAGGGCAAAGTAAATTGAAAACCTTCTGGACAGGATTCAGCATTCTAGATGCCGTTAGGAACATTTGTGAGATTCACGGGAAGAAGTCAAAATATAACAACAGCAGTTTGGAAGAAGTTGTTTCAACTCTAAAGGATGACTTAGGGGGTTCAAGACTTCAGTAGAAGAAACAACTACGGATGTGGTGGAAATAACAAGACAACTAGAATTAGAAGTAGAGCCTGAAGATGGTACTGAATTGCCACAGTCTCTTGGTAAAACTTGAACATATGAGGAGTTACTTTTTTTTTTTTTTGAGACAGAGTCTTGCTCTGTCACCCAGGCTGGAGTGCAGTGGTGCAGTCTCGGCTCACTACAAGCTCTGCCTTCCTGGTTCACGCCATTCTCCTGCCTCAGTCTCCCCAGTAGCTGGGACTACAGGCTCCCGCCACCACGCCCAGCTAATTATTTTTGTATTTTTAGTAGAGACAGGGTTTCACCGCGTTAGCCAGGATGGTCTCAATCTGACCTTGTGATCTGCCGGCCTTGGCCTCCCAAAGTGCTGGAATTACAGGCGTGAGCCACTGCGCCCGGTGAGGAGTTGCTTTTTATGGGTGAATACAGAAAGTGGTTTCTTGAGGTGGACTTTATTCCTAGTGATGATGCTGTGAACTCTAGAGAACAAATGATTTATTCTATTACATAGGCTTAGTTGACAAAGCAGCTGCAGGGTTTGAGAGAACTGACTTCAATTTTGAATGAAGTTCTACTTTGATTGAAATGCCATCAAATAGCATTGCATGCTACAGAGAAACGGTTTTTGAAAGGAGTCACTTAATGTGGTAAACTTTATTGTTGTCTTAAGAGATTGACACAGCCACCCCAACCTCCAGCAACCACCACCCTGATCAATGAGGAGCCATTGACATGGAGGCAAAACCCTCCACCAGCAAGAAGATTGACTTCCTAAAGGCCCAGGCGATCATTAATGCTGTTTTTAGCAACAAAATATTTTTTAGTTAAGGTGCATACATTGTGGTTTAGACATAATACTGTTGCACACTGAATACACTCCAGTATAGTATAAACGTAACTTTTCTATGGACTAGGGAGCTGAAAAAGTTGTGCAACTTACTTTGTTGTCATACTCACTTTATTGTGATGCTCTAGAAAGGAACCCCACAGTCTTTCACATCTTCCTGTATAACAGATCAAGACAGTTGTTACATGATGTATTTCACAATTCGTTGCCCTCAGGAGTATTTTTAGTTTTATGATATGATCTTTAAATTAAAAACTGTAAATTTGTATTTGTATGTTCGGAGACTACAGGGTTCAAATTAATTGCAGGAGTTGTTATGTGTCTTACAGGGGCAGGCCAAGTCTGTGTACCTTTCACGCTAACCACTGGGGCTGCTATAAGCACGCCACATTATGGTTCACTGCTGCAAATTACGCCTAGCCCCAACGCTTCTGTCTTCTCCTCCCAGTCAGCAGGAGGGTTGAAGCAGGACAGATAGAGGCAACAGGAAATAGGCCACCAAGCATCCTCATCCCAACTATTTCACTCTTTTCCTTCATTTTAGGTCAGCAGTGAGGAAAGGGTGGGAGGACAGAGAGGAAGACCACCTCTTTGTCAAGCGACCCCTCTTCCCACTTCTTCCTGTGTCTTAAATTCCTCTGAATCCCTCAGTCGGCTAGGCAATTCTTTTTTTTTTTTGAGACGGAGTCTGGCTCTGTCGCCCGGGCTGGAGTGCGGTGGCCGGATCTCAGCTCACTGCAAGCTCCGCCTCCCGGGTTTATGCCATTCTCCTGCCTCAGCCTCTCGAGTAGCTGGGACTACAGGCGCCCGCCACCTCGCCTGGCTAGTTTTTTGTATTCTTTAGTAGAGACGGGGTTTCACCGTATTAGCCAGGGTGGTCTCGATCTCCTGACCTTGTGATCCGCCCGTCTCGGCCTCCCAAAGTGCTGGGATTACAGTCTTGAGCCACCGCGCCCGGCCGGCAATTCTTTATTGTGCAAAACATTGAGGGAACAGGTATTACTTGGTACCATCAAGTCCCAGGACTTCTCGCAACTAACTTAGATCTTGGAGGATGAAGGGATGGTCGAAAGATGAAGACCTGGCTTCTGCAGCCAAGGGTTAGATCATCTTCTCAGCATCCAGATCAAAACAATTCATTTCCTTGTAGAATTTCTACTGTGCTTCTTGGGTCATTTCTGTCAGGCACTTGCCTGAAGTGCCCTTTTCTTCTCACCTGATGACCTCTTCAGTATTCTGCTTTGTCAATGTCCTCATGGACGGCAAGTCTGTCCCACCCCTGGCCCCTGATTCTGTCACTGGCATCATTGTACTGTTTTTGATTATCTGTTTCTTCGGCCAGGCTTAGTAATTTCTTGAGAGCAGAGACTATATTTTCCCTTGCTTATCCAGCCCTCAGAACAATCACTGGCACACCACAGTCGGTTCTCAATCTGTTAAAAGAATGTACTGTTCTTTTAAGTTCCTTTTGAGCTGACTGAGAAAAGTATAAGTGTAAATTACATGTATATGTTAACGGTACGGCTGTATATTGCAGAAAGATCCAATAACATCACGGTGGGTTGTTTTTCTCTCATGTAAAAGAAGTTAGGAAATAGACCACCTTTGGTGTGAGCATCCAGCTCCTGTCTCTGCTGCTCCATGCTGAACGAGTGGTTTCCATTCTAAAGTTCAACGTATGGTCCAATATTAATGTCAGAGCTCCAGACATCAAATCTGATTAAGACCCAAAGAAAGAGCAAGAGGGGGACAGCAAAAGGCTTCTCTCCCAGCCTTCTCAATTCCCCTGGAGGGCCTTTCCTGGAAGCCCTATTCAGCTGTATTGATTTACAATTTTGGCCACTGCAGCTGGGAGGAGGCCAGATGTGTAGTCGGAGGGCACCTAGAATAAAGCTCTGCTCTGTCAATGAGAAAAGAAGGAAAAGGGATACTGCATAGGCAACCAGCTACCTTTGTCACAGTGAGTAACACTTAAATGGGAAAATGCCTTCTGAGTGCCAAATGATCAATTGTGTAAGATCTTTTGTTAATAAATTGCTGACATCACATGGATCATCAGTTTGCAAAGAATTGGGATATAATACAATTTCCACTGACCACATTGCACTGACAGTTTAATTTTCATGATTCAGAGCTAATTTTAGGATTCTGTAGTATGCAGAGTTATGAAGATCTGTTAATGCTTTTTAAAATATGTGTTAAAACTTTTAATAACAATAATAGTTAACATTTCCTGAGCATTCAGTGAGTATCAGGCACTATTCTAAGTGCTTTAAGTGAATTCACTCCTTTTTTGTCCCCTTTTGCCGATAAGGAAGCTGAGGCACACAGAGGTGGGGAACTAACCCAGCATCATCCAACCAATGGTCAAGGGACTGAGATTCAAACACAAATGTCTGCTCAAACTTCACCTGTAAACTACTTTACAGGGGGTGCCATAAAATGCCAGTTAATTAACTTGTGGAATCAGTTTTTGCCAACCTAGAAAAAAGCTGCCCTAAGTATTAGATAAAATAAATGGGTACATAATTTTAAGAATAAATGAAATGGTTGCACCACTCTGGGAATATATGGAAAACCTCTAACTTGTACACTTTAAATGGTGAATGTTGTAATATGTGAATTACAGCATGAAAGCATTTGGGGGTGGGGAAGCAGTGGAGTCAAGCACACCAGCCTCACCATGTGTTAACTATGAGACCTCACTCAAGTTACTGCACATGGAATTTCTCATATGAAGTAGGGGTAAAGATAACTGATCTCATTTAGTTTGCAGTGAGAATGTATAAAACTTACCCAGCGCTGTGCCTAATATGTAGAAAGTTATGAGTAAAGGACCAACTGCTATGGAAGGTTGTAAAATCATAAAATTATTAAGACTTTTCCCATCTGCCAATCATCCCTGAGGTACCAACCTGCTCAACATGTGAGCCTATCTGAGATAAACGGTGGCAGAGCATCTTGAGATTTTGATAAAACACGAATTTATATTACTTACCAGTTTAAAAAGTCTCTCACGCCTGTAATCCCAGCACTTTGGGAGGACGAAGCGGGCGAATCACAAGATCAGGTGTTCAAGACCAGCCTGGCCAACATGGTGAAACCCCATCTCTACTAAAAATACAAAAAAATAGCTGGGTGTAGTGGCAGGCACCTGTAATTCCAGCTACTTGGGAGGCTGAGGCAGGAGAATTACTTGAACCCGGGAGGCGGAGGTTGCAGTGAGCCGAGATTGTGCCACTGCACTCCAGCCCTGGTGAAAGAGTGAGACTCTGTGTCAAAAAATAAAAAAATAAAAAAGTCTGATTCTTACATTTTTCAAGCTGTTGAAAAAAAGGACCATGCTGTCTTTCTTATTTTGTTTCTAATAGATCAGTGAGCCAGGTGTGGTGGCTCACACCTGTAATCCCAGTGCTTTGGGAGGCTGAAGCAAGAGGATCACTTGAGCCCAGGATTTGAGATTACAGTGAGCTATGATTGTGCCACTGGATCCCAGCCTGGGCAACAGAGTGAGACCCTGTCTCTTAAAAACAAAGATTGATGAGACCTGTCTAAGATACAGTACAGTTATCTTTGTGAATGATCTTCCTTCAGAAAAGTGAAAGCCCCTTTCCAAGGATTTTCTTTCTGTAATTCCGAGAAACCTACAGCACTGACCAGTCAATGATAACCCAAATATTATTTAGGCCATATTGTGTAACAGACACTCTGCTAGGCCCTGCAGATAACACAGTCACATCCCTGCTCTCATAAAGTTTACAATCCAATGGTCTGTGAACATATTCCTGAAACAGGGTGTATAGAGCACTCTTTGGGAGGCTGCCAGCCACTCAGCATTGTTTGAAAGTAAATAATTAGATATCATTTACTGAGTATTTAATATGTTCTGAGCTCTGTATGGGAATTTTACAACACTAATATGATCTCATGTTAATATACGAGCTAGAGAGGAGGCAGAGACTAACCCACATGCTAACCACCACCTTGGTTAGACCATGGCTGAAATGGGAACTGTATGATTTCAGGGTTGGAAGACCATCTGTTCCCATGTTCACTGGATTTGATTCAACTGCCCTGATTAGATATATATCCCTATTCCATGTGTAACTTTCAAGAACAGACCAAAAATTCCAAGTAGGGAAGACTCACTCTTCAGTCAAACATCCGTGAACTTTTTCATTAATTAGAATAAAAACGAGTTTTAAAACAAATAGAAATTCTAGAATGGGAACGATGTCAAACGACCACAGCCACGGTTATACCCAAGCATCCAAGAGATCATGAAGTGTTTTGTGTAGTTTTGTGGTTGTGAGTCTCTTCTCAAGCGACAACTATCACAATATGGTAGAAAAGGTGACATAGCTCCAAGAATGACATAATCATCCATCCATGACCTGACTTCCCAGTTAAACACCCCATCTCCCACCCCCAGTTCAGCAATAAGATTATTCACTAAGGTTTTTAGCAGATATATAGGAATTCTCATGTTTACTCCCAGTTATACCTTGATCTTCCATTGACCCCACCCAAGTACACCTGAACCCACGGTTAACCACAGTCAGTAATAAGCACATTAGATCTCCCACAGGGATGAAGAAGGCAGGAAAGGAGGAGTGGAATGAATGTGAATCATCACCCACTGCCAGCGCGTCATACCATCAGTGCCCCCTTAAAAATGTAGTTCATGGCCAGACGCGGTGGTTCATGCCTGTAGTCCCAGCACTTTAGGAGGCTGAAGTGGGCAGATCACCTGAGGTCAGGAGTTCGCAACCAGCCTGATCAACATGAAGAAAGCTTGTCTCTACTAAAAATACAAAATTAGCCGGGTGTGGTGGCGCATGTGTGTAATCCCAGCTATTTGGGAGGCTGAGGCAGGAGAATCGCTTGAACCCGGGAGGCAGAGGTTGCAGTGAGCCAAGATCGTGCCATTGCACTCCTGCCTGGGCAACAAGAGCAAAACTCCGTCTCAAAGAAAAAAAAAAAAAAAAAAAAAGTCATTCATGAGAGCCTCGCTGAAAGTCCATCCAGAATAGCAAGTCTGCCCAGAATAGCTTCAAGATATGTTGATAAAAATTTAAGCAGATATATTGTTAGGATGAAATAGAACTCTATTATAATCAGGTACATGTACATCACACCCAAAGATAAAATACACTATTTGACAAGTGGTTAAATTAGAATTATTGTGAACTATAGCTTTTTCGTTTACATTTTTTTCTAATATTTGACTTAATTCCTTTTAAAAAAAAGTCAGATGTTACATGAACTTTAATATTAATCTAGCTTTGGCAGGGAGGTGGTAGTTTAATGGATTAGAGCATTTAGCTTTTTACCCCGGAGAGCAATATTTCTTCTTTCTCTCTATAATTAGATAATCTGCTACTACCCATTACCAGGGCACTAAATTTCAAATTCTCCATACACCTGAGCAGGCTGCTACATATCTGGCCATCTTAATTTTCGTCTTGATTTATTGAAGCTGAATTACATTCCTAACTCTTCCTGGAGCACTGGGTGAATTTTATTGCAAAAGCAATGGGGAGAAAGTTACCGTCATATATCTCTCTTGCTGGGCAGAGCTTTTAGGTACACAAGGGGCTCCACATCCCACTGCTCTGTGGCTTGTATGCTGGATTTATAACACTGTGAAGCCCAGCTCTAGGGTTACATACAGGCATATCAGAGATGAGATGGGGAATTTGATTTTGCAATAATGATTAGTTGTTGCTGGCGCCCACATTCCTGCAGGCTTTGCCTTTATTCCCAATACTGCTAGAAATAAAACTAATTCTAACTCTACCTAATCTAGCAAAACTCATCTTTCACTTAAGGAAGGGAGGCCAAAAGAAGGTAGGCAGGAAGGCAGGAGAATTTGAGGTGCTGGCCATTTTTGCTGTTATCTCAAGGATTTCTGCTTCCATTATCATGATTCCTTTAGGAATATTTTAATCTTTTAAACTTTTGTTTCTTTGGGGGTAATGAAAGCATTGCATCTTTTTCAGCCCAGTGAGTTAATTTGATGGCTCATTCGTGCTGTCTCTTCCACTTCAAAGAGGCCAGGTCCCTAGGGCTAGCCAATAGTATTATGGCTCCTGCAGATTTGGCTTGCCATTCCTGCTGGGTGTCATCTGTCCTTGGAGTCTTGCAGTGGATAATTTTTGTTCTCCCCAATATCATCAGCTTGAGAAATTTGTGCCTGGCAGGCCTGTCTATCCAAGTTAAGCTTGAAATACAGTAGCCATATGACCAATTTGACAAGGCATACATAGCTCTAAACAGTAAGGCTGCAGGCTTGCTTTGAGCAAGATGAGAAACTTCCAGCCACCTGATTACAAATTCAAAAGCTTCTTTGGTGCAGTCTATGAACTAGTCTGTTCATGTAATGTAAGTTCTCCTTCTCCCCATCCCCATTTTTCCTGACCTTTTGCAACACACATACCTTGTCTTAAAAACCCTTAGAAGTTTTAAACTCTCAGACTGACCTCATGAGGTTTCCAGTTCCTGACCGCTTTCACCATTTGACTTGAGCCCTGTCACTTGGATAAAAGAATTCTATCATTGACTCTCATTATCAGATGCTGAGGGAACAGGTAATAGACACTGCAATAAAGCACTGGTTCTCAGACCTTAGCATGCATGGGAATCACCTGGGGCACAGATTTCTGGGATCCAATTTGAGTTTCTGATTCAGGAGGATTCTTTTTTTTTTTTTTTTTTGAGACAGAGTCTTGCTCTGTAGCCTGGGCTGGAGTGCAGTGGCCGGATCTCAGCTCACTGCAAGCTCCTCCTCCCGGGTTTACGCCATTCTCCTGCCTCAGCCTCCCGAGTAACTGGGACTACAGGTGCCTGCCACATCACCCGGCTGGTTTTTTTGTATTTTTTTAGTAGAGACGGGGTTTCACCGGGTTAGCCAGGATGGTCTCGATCTCCTGACCTCGTGATCCACCCGTCTCGGCCTCCCAAAGTGCTGGGATTACAGGCTTGAGCCACCACGCCCAGCCTGATTCAGGAGGATTCTAATACTGCTGCTGTGATGACCATACCATGCAAACCACTGCACTACACCTGTCCAAAGCTTAGGTGACAGGCATACACAGAGTTAGCTGCATGTACACAACAACTCATGCTTTTGTCTTTTTGCACAGTTGAGTTCAGTTTAATGAAGGTGTGTCCGGGGTGGTGGAGGGAATGCATTCTGTGTTCCAGTGGGTTGGCTCTGTCACTGGAAGAGTTACTTTCTAGTAGTTCTTGCAGTAAGCCCTGCATGTTCTCCGAATGGTGGAGCTACACCAGAAGCTTCTCTAGGAGGAACTACTAGCAGCAGTTGGTACAGGAAGATTCAGTACTGGATTATAAAGTTGCTTCAGCCTAAAAGACCGCTAATGCTAATACAAAGCATGCTACCTCACAGTAAGCTGGCTTTCATGCCCGGTGTGCCCTAAGCATTTCCCAAACTTTTTCTTTTTTTTTGTTTTGAGACAGAGACTCGCTCTGTTGCCCAGGCTGCACTGCAATGGTGCAATCTTAGCTCACTGCAACCTCTGCCTCCCAGGTTTGAGCGATTCTTCTGCCTCAGCCTCCCGAATAGCTGAGATTACAGGTGTTTGCCACCACGCCCAGTGCTAATACTAAAATTTTTTTGTATTTTTAGTGAGAGGGGTTTCACCATGTTGGTCAGGCTGGTCTTGAACTCCTGACCTCAGGTGATCCACCCGCCTCAGCCTCCCAAAGTGCTGGGATTACAGGTGTGAGCCACCGCACCCGGCCGCATTTCCAAAACTTTATGAGATTGCTACACAGTAATATTTAGTACCTCACCCAAAAAGACTACCTACTCTTTTTGTTTTTGTTTTTGTTTTGAGACAAACAGAGTTTTGCTCCTGTTGCCCAGGCTGGAGAGTAATGGTGCGATCTCATCTCACCGCAACCTCCACCTCCTGGGTTCAAACGATTCTCCTGCCTCAGCCTCCCGAATAGTTGAGATTATAGGCATGTGCCACCGTGCCCAGCTAATTTGTATTTTTAGTAGAGACAGGGTTTCTCCATGTTGGTCAGGCTGGTCTCGAACTCCCTACTTCAGGTGATCCACCCGCTTCAGCCTCCCAAAGTGCTGGGATTACAGGCATGAGCCATCGCGAACAGCAAGACCACCTACTCTTTTCTCCTCCTTTGCCTTAATCAGTTTTTGCATTATTTTTTATTTTATAACCCATTTCTAAAATAGGTTAGACAAACGAAGATAAGAAATAATGTCAATAGAAGATGTTGCAGAGGAAATCTCATGGAGTGCATTTGATAGAACACAAAATCAACTTAGGAGTCCCTCCATCTCCCACCCTGTGCCGGTTATGGTTCCCCTTGATGGGCTTATACTAAGGAATAAATTATAATTGTATTCATTGTATACATGTAATTACTCATTTATTTTTTAATTTTCACAAGATTCAATATGGGATTAGAGCAAATAATTATCCCCAAAGTCAGAACTTTACTTCTACTAAATTGACAATATCTCCATGATTTAGATGTCTTGACTCTCAAAAAGTACAGTAATTGGAAAAATCCCTTTATAATCCCATGGTTATATTTGTATATGATATCGATTTAGAGGTTATGATGTGAGTACAGCTATTCTTAAAAACGTAAAGGTACTTAATGTATGATTTCATTTCTATAATATTTTTGAGGTAAAAAAATTTTTAGAAATAGAGGACAGATGATAGGTTGCCAGAAGTCAGGGTGGGGACAGGGAGGAAGGTAAATGTGGTTATAAACAGGAACCTTAACGGGATCCTTATGGCATCAGAACTGGTCAGTATGTTGACTGTGATGATAGATGCATAAATCTGCGCATAATAAAATTGCATAAACTTAAACATATATACGCACAATGAATACAAGGAAAACTGGTGAAATCTGAATAACATCAGTGGATTGTATCAATGTCAATATCCTGGTTGTAATATTAGCACTTGCAAAATGTTACCACTGGGGGAACTAGGCAAAGTGTAAAAGGAAACTCTATTATTTCTTACAACTGCATGAGAATCTACAAATATCTCAATACGAATTTCATTAAAAAACACAAGAAAAGTCTCGTCAATCCAGAGACAATAAGAGATAATACAAGACCTTCAGGGAGAGGATAAGAGTCCTAAAACTCTTGAGATTTCATGGTTCAAAGACCAAGGATACACTCATAGCAGCTGCATGTGCCAGGTGAAATGGCACTGCCAGTGTTGCTTCTCAGTCTCCTAGCTGTCTGAGCTGCAGTGTAAAGATTTCTGTAAAAGCAGAGAGAGAACAGAGGCATATGCTGGACCTCACCATCCCAGAGAACAATACAACTCAATAGTGTATAATCAAATGGCTAGAACACATATTCACAGGCTACAAGCAACAGACTTGCAGAAAAGTAATTGTGTACTTATTCAGTGTTGGTTCCCCTGTAGGCTCCATGAGGAAAGGAAAAGGCTGCATCAGTCTTGTTCAGCACTATATCTTAGTTCCTAGCACTGTGCTGGGCACATAGCAGCTGCTCAGTAACGTATTTGTTAAATGTTTTTGAATGAAAAAATGAAAAGCCCATGTGGCCTGTTAAAGTTAATATGGCTTCGGTCTTCCTTCTCTCCAAATCTCCCCTCCCCACTCTCTTTTCACCCACCACCTATACTTAAACACAGAGTCAGATGTTTCTGCCACATACAAGTCAGGCAGTCATTTAACCTCTCTGTGCCTCAGCCTCCTCATCTGTAAAATGAGGACAAAAATAATAACAACTTCAAAGGCCGGCCATGAGGATTAAACGAATGCAAATTTGTAGACCACTTACAGTATTACCTGGCATGTAGCAAGTGCCATGTAAGTGTTTGTTAAACCGCAGTGCTATCCAAAGTTAGCACAGCCTTCAGAGGTCAAAGCATGTTCCTCCTCAAGACTCCCCTTCAGACACCTGCCACAAGCTCTGGGGTTCCCAGGCCACCTGCATTTCTGACCAGCTGTCTCTGTCATATGCCCAGGGCCTGAACACTGTCTGCTAGGGTGCCTCAGTTCTCACCCATGCAGCTTCTCTCTACACATGATGTTTCATTGCTATTCGCTTTACTCCCTCAGGTCTCACAGAATGACTCATAGAACTCAAGAAAGTGTTCTCCTTACTATTACAGTTTTATTATAAATAACACATATCAGGACCAGCCAAATGAAGAGATGCATAGGGCGAGATATGGGAGATTTCTCAAATAGAAGCTATGTGTCCTCAGGAACGCTTCACCCTCCTGGCACTTTGATGAATGATTACCAACCAGTAAGCTCACCTGAGCTTCCATGTCCAGAGTACTCATTGGGGTTCCATTATGTAGGCATAGTTGATTAAATCATTGGCCACATGGCTGAACTCAGTCTCCAGCCCCCATCTGCTCCCCAGAGGTGGGCCTGTTTATGTGGCTCAAAGCCTAAGCCCTCATGGTTGGCCGGCCCCTCTGGTGTGGCCAACCTCCATTCTGAAATCATCTTGGGCCCTCCATGGGTCATCTCATTAGCATAAACGCAGATGTATTCCCAGAAGCCCAGCATGAATAACAAAGACAATTCTATCACCTGGGAAATTCCAAGGATTGAGGGTACCTCCCAGGAACCAGAGTCAAAGTCCAGTCAAATTCTTTATTATACAGCATAAGTTTACTGACTTGAATAGGCAGAGGGCGCAAGAAAAGCATTCTAGGAAACAGGTGTCTAAAAAGAAAGGCAGGAATAGTCTGCCACACTCATGGCATAGTAGGAAACAGCCCCCAACTGATTGACTTTGCTATACAGTAGTCCCTCCTTATCTGAGGTTTCACTTTCTGTGGCTTCATTACCTGCAGGACAGTACAATAAGGTATTTTGAGAGAGAGAGAGACTACATTCACATAACTTTCATTAAATTGTTCTAATTGTTCATCTCCTACTGTGCCTAATTTATAAATTAAACTTTATCATATGTATATGTAGGAAAACACATAGTATATACATGGTTCAGTACTGTATGAAGTTTCAGGAATCTACTGGGGGTCTTGGAATGTATTCTCAGTAGATATAGGTGGCAACTGCACTGGACTGCATCAGCCTTGAGCCAAATAATCAGGGCTCTGAGTTTAGCTCCAACGTTCAAGCACCTTCCTATTCCAGCAGCATCCGCCCTGAGCCAGCATGGCGGCAAGAGCTTCTGCCAGTTAACACCCTGACTACACGGCAGACGCCTTTCCGGAACCGCCCGCTGAGTAGATCAAATTTCTCCGGCGCCCTGTGATGACGCAAAAAAACCCCGAGCGCGCCTTGAAAGAGGGCGGCCAGGTTTGCGCAGGCGCAGCGCGGCCGCGGGTGGGCGGAACTGGTCGGGATGAGTGGCGGAGGGACAGAGACCCCTGTGGGTTGTGAGGCCGCCCTGGGCGGTGGCAGCAAGAAGAGGGACTCCCTGGGGACTGCAGGCTCAGCGCACCTCATTATCAAGGGTACGGAGTG
Organism: Rhinopithecus roxellana; assembly: GCF_007565055.1. Taxonomy (NCBI): domain Eukaryota; kingdom Metazoa; phylum Chordata; class Mammalia; order Primates; family Cercopithecidae; genus Rhinopithecus; species Rhinopithecus roxellana. The sequence goes on from NC_044552.1 coordinate 11,968,048, forward strand.
TCAGGGCTATAGTCCCTGGTGGTTCCTAGCACAGCCTCACCTCCCAGGCGGCGCCCTCTGACCCGGGCCGACCCCCGGCTCACGGGCTGGCGCGCGTGCGTTTGTGCGGGTGGGGGCGTCGTGGTTGGTTCCCTTCTTTATCCCCGCTCCAAATGCGTCCCACTATAGCCAACCAGCCCAACTCCTCGTGCTTCCCCGCTTTCCTCTGCCTCAACCTGAGCTATCAGGCCCGCCCACGTCCATTCTGCAAGCTCAGGACCCCTGGGCGCAGAGCCTTTGGGCAGCCTCGTGACCGACGTATAGTGGAAAGGGCATTGGACCTGGGAGGCGGGGGGCAGTCGCTTAGGAGTTGAGTGACTTCGGGTCATTGGCTTTACGCACTCTCCTACCCGATCTGTTCCTGGTCGTGCGAGGAGTAAGTGAGATAACACTTACGAAAGCGCTCTGTAGCACCGTAAAGAACCATTCACGTTCAGAAATGTCCGTGTGTCCTGTGTGCTTTGAGCTGGGAGAAGGTTACAACCTAGATTCTCACAGAACCTGCATTAGGTTTGACTCCTAAAGCTCACAACGCTGTTTCCTGCGGGAAAGTCTTTGACAGTTGAGTTGTGTAGTTCTTTATGTATACCAGATGCTTATATACAGTGTATTCGTATTTTTTCTACTTGACATACTTAAGAAGAGATGTCCTAATAAAATTCATTAAAATAGAGAATTGGAATCTGCCCATCGTATGTCTGCAAAAATGAAAAATTTGGGGAACATTGCCAGTGAATGAACATAAATACTACATTTTCTTTAATTTCTCAAGGAATTTTGAGATTTACATTTTAAACTACATAGCTGTAACTAAGAAGAATAATAAATTGAGTCACCAAAAGACTTAAATTCAGACCTTCTTAATGACTTTTTCAGACTTATGAAAAAGAGACTTACAATGAACATTCACTATCCACCGTAATAAATAAATTACTAAAAGCCCCAATGTGTCTTGCTCTAATTGCACTCATTCCCCTCCCTCCTCTCAAGGTAGCCACCATCCAAAATTTGGTGTTTATTATTCTTGTGCATTTCTTTATAGTTTTGTGGCTTCTATCTATCTCTATCCCAAAAGGGAATATTTTGAGTATTTTTAAAGGTTTATGTAAATGGCTTTAATCCTCCTGAAACTTGCTTTTTGTATTTATTATAAAATACATATTATATTTTTTATTATATTTATGTTGATAAGTGTAACTCTGATGTATTTATTTTTATTTGGTGATTCATAGAATTCCATTATATGAGTATGGTTAAGGTGTTTCCCGTTTTTTCTTTTGATATAACACCTATGCTGTAATAAATATGTATAAATGGCCTTATTAATTTGTGCAAGAGTTTTCCAGGCTACATACCTAGGCATGAAAATGCTAGGTGTACATGTCTTCAACTTTATTAGATACTGAAAGATTGTTCTCAAAAGCAGTTGCATCAGTGCACACATCCACTGGCAGTGGATGAGATTTCCTTAGTCCATAGTCTAAACTGGATTTTAACCTTCATCTCTTGGTGGGGAAGAGAGAGAGTAAAACAAGCTAGAGATGATGCCATTTAGCATGGATTAACCCTAAATTTCATTTTATCTTTATAGATCTTGGAGAAATTCATTCAAGGCTTTTGGATCACAGACCAGTTATTCAAGGTGAAACTCGTTATTTTGTAAAAGAATTTGAAGTGAGTATTTAAACTTATTTTATAAAAGTACTTCCCTAATTGTTAGTGTGTTATTATACAGAAGAGAATTTCCCCAATTTTAAAATCTGATTTTAGTTCATGTGTTCATAAAATATACGAAGTAAAAATGATGAAGAGGTAAAAATTGTTGTTTTTAATGGCATAAATTCCATACTAAACAGCAGGAGACATAAGTTCTGGTGCCTACTCTAGGGCATTTAATATCTGTCGATCTCAGGTTTTTTAAATCTATAAAATGAGATACAGTGAAAAAAAAGTGATTTTAGAGATTGATGGGTCTGAGTTTTCCAGACTCATTTTCTGTATTTTTTTTTCCTCAACTGAGACATCACCAATCACTCAAGCAGTCAAATTAAAACTTGAGAATTATCCTTGGCTATATCCTTTCTTATAGGTTCCACATTCAGCGACCACATCTTTTAGACGTTACCTAGATGTTTACCTCATAAATGTCCATTCTTTCTGACAGGTTTGCCTGCTTTATCAACCAAGTCAAATTCAGTTTTCACCCTGCTGCCAGGGGAATCTAACATTATTTCACTTTTTAAAACCTTTGATACTATTTCTGTCAGCAGGATAAAGTCCAAGCATTGTTCTGTGACCTGGCTCCTGCTTTTCTAGCTTAACCACCCAGTCTACCTTACATACTATGTGTCAGTGACAGTGATGCACGAACATGCCATCTTGTTTCATATGACTTTGGTTTATTGTGCTTTAAGCGGTAACTTCTCAAACGACCACTGGGATGGTAAATGGTGTTACACAGACAATTTTGTGATTCTGTATAAGTTTCAGTTTTTTGCAAATGAGACTGACCAATCAGGATGTGCAAACATGCCAAAAGGAGAGAACCTTTTAGTAAACCCAGTTGGTACAGAGCACTCAAGGTAGAGGGCCAGAGCTGTTGCATTAGATAACCATTTCTGGGTGCAAAAGATGCTGTGACTCAAAAACTGTGTAATACTTTACAGGATATGTGCATTTTAGAATAATGTCTGGTACCTAGGAATTAACTAGGTACATAACCAAGTTAATTATACATGTTAAATAACATGTATGTTAACGTGTAAATATAATTGGTTTAGTTAATATGTTAATTAACGTGCATAATTGGTTCATTGTTCATTAAGCAGTAAGTTCCCACAATCTGATTATACCACATCGTCATCATTAAAAAAAATTCTTTTTTATCTTTTTGATATTTATTTATTTGTCATCATTATTTATTATTCTTATTAAGAATAAGAATAATGTGGGAGACACAGAAAATTATCCAGAGACTATTCCTTTACCGTGCTGCCTAAAGAAGATTACCAATTCCTTAGTAAGAAGAAAGTGGAGGCCAGGCGAGGTGGCTCAAGTTATCTCAGCACTTGGGGAGGCTGAGGTGGGCAGATCACTTGAGGTCAGGAGTTTGAGACCAGCCTGGCCAATGTGGCAAAAGTCCATCTTTACTAAAAAAAAATACAAAAATTAGCCGGGCATGGTGGCATGTGCCTGTAGTCCCAGCTACTCGGGAAGCTGAGGCAGGAGAATCTCTTGAACCCGGGAGGTGGAGGTTGCAGTGAGCCGAGAATGCGCCATTGTACTCCAGCCCCGGCAATGGAGCGAGACTCTGTCTCAAAAAAAAAACAAAAAAAGAAGAAAGTGGAAATTTCTATACAAACTTGCTATAAGATTTTTACGGTGTGTTGTATAAATATGTTTTTAAAATTGTATTGAGTTTCACATTTATAGAGTGTGGATTTAGTTCTTAAATGTGGGAGTTACATTTTCTTCTTTTTACTTCACTTCAGCAACCACATTATCGGCAAATCTACCTCTAAAACATATCTTAAATCTTTCTACTTACCCTTTTTGCCACTACTCCGATCCCAACCCAGCTCACCGGCAGCCCTCACCTGGCCACCTGCAGTACGCCCCAATCTGGTCTTCTTGATTTCAGTTTCATATCTGTGAAATAGCCTTTCTCCCACGGTAGCCAAATGGTCTGCAGATCCGGTTGTACCACACCCTTGCTTAGCCTTCTCTTACTATGGCTTTTCTCTACATGGACAGTGCACTCCAGCTCCTTGGCTGTTCTTAAAAATCCTAGATGAGGCCGGGCGCGGTGGCTCAAGCCTGTAATCCCAGCACTTTGGGAGGCCGAGACAGGCGGATCACGAGGTCAGGAGATTGAGACCATCCTGGCTAACACGGTGAAACCCCGTCTCTACTAAAATACAAAAAAAAATTAGCCGGGCATGGTGGCGGAAGCCTGTAGTCCCAGCTACTTGGGAGGCTGAGGCAGAATGGTGTGAACCCGGGAGGCGGAGCTTGCAGTGAGCTGAGATCTGGCCACTGCACTCCAGCCTGGGGGACAGAGAGAGCAAGACTCCATCTCAAAATAAAATAAAATAAAATTTAAAAATCCTAGATGATCTCTGACCTCTCCTTGTCTTTCAGACTTTATTGTATACAACTCTTCACTCCTTGTGTTTCAGCCACAATTCTTCCTTTCTTTTTCTTTTAACACATCACTATTGTTAAGCATCAGCAATTCTATCTTCCTAAGATGCTGCTACTTCTCATTTTTCGCAGGGCTCGTTATTTTTGGTTTAGATTGCAGGTTAAATATCACCTCCAGCCCTTTAGTCCAAGGCAGTCACCAGTATAGTCTATCATGTCACCCTAATTTACTTCTCTATATAGCACTGTATTCATTTTCTAAGTCTGTGTAATAAATTACTACAAATTTAACAGGTCAAAACAGCTTATAGTAACAGCTGATTATATAAAGTCAAACAAAATGTGTCGAGCACTTATTTTATGTGAGGCATAACATCAGGAAGTAATGATTTACCAGTGAATAGGACAGACATAGTCCCACCCTTCATTCTTACAGTGCTTTGAGGAATGGTCTTTATTATTGAAGAATGATCTCTGAAGGGCTCAAGAACATTTTATCAGCTAAGTTTGAGTTGCTTCTCTTGAAAAGTGCTTGATCCAGTCTTTTCACACAGTGACCAACACAAGAGCAATTGGTCTTCCCTCCCCCATTGGTCTTCCTCAGGATTTAGTGTAGCACAGAACCTCAGGCTCAAATGCCTTTTCTGTCTGTTATACTCTCCTCTCAGATTAGAAGGAAAAAGCTCAACGTGTTTCAGAGGCTTTAGGTTTGAATATACATCTGCATTATTTGTACTTCTTTTCTATCTTGGCTGAAACAATGATATCAGATAATTAATAAATGTGGTCTTTGCCCAAAGTGGCATGGTTAGTTAGAGAAGAGTGGCGAAGCAGAGCTGCTGGTACCTCCTGGAAGTTTCGTCTTTTCTGTACCATTTGAATATTGTTTACTTTAAGAAAAACTGGCTAGCACTTAAAGCTAAAGTTTATATGTTTAAAAAACTTAAGGTATATGGCAACAATTAGCTTTTTCTTTATAAAATTTTACTTGTAAAAGAAGGGAGTAAGTGCCACATGGTGGCAGCATTACTTAAATTATTGAAGTACTATTAGGCTATTTTTTTTTTTCATTAGTATTTAAGGGCAATTGACTGTCTTTCTCCTAGCTTTATACAAACTCTTTTCCCCTTGATTCCAGTGGACGTTATGGGCAGAGATTCATAAGGATCTCACCTTTCAGGTGGAATCCTTCCAGTGAGTATTCATGTCATAGTATCAGTGGGTAAAGGCATTGTCCTCTGTGCCACTGTCTTTCTAGCCTTGGAGGAACTGTTACGGCCTTTCTCATGTAGAAAAGAGCAGAGACTCATGGTAGTCAGTAAGTATTTAGACATGCTTGTAGAGTATATAATCCTGTATAAGTTCATTGTTTAGTTTTTAGCAAACTTTATTCATGCAATGCTTTATGGAATAGTTACTGAATACCTATGTATATCAGCATGGAATATGTTTAGTTGATAGTGACAGATAATCTGAAAAATAGTGGATTTAACAAGTGCTTAATTTTCTATCACAATATGCAGAGTTTAGAGTTAGCGTAGGGCTGGAATGGTGGCCCTATGATGTCAAGCTTTTTCTTCCAGTTTTACCTTCTGTCCCCCTGGGATGTTGCCTTTGTCCTTATGCTTACAAGTTGACTTTTTTGTTTTGTTTTGTTTTAAGACAGGGTCACACTCTGTAACCCAGCCTGGAGTGCAGTGGCAGGATCATGGCTTACTGCAGCCTCAACCTCCTGGGTTCAAGCAGTCTTCTTACTTCAGCCTCCCAAGTAGCTGGGACCACAGTAACCTATCCTCTGAATGGAGCTGCATAGCTCCCCTCTCTGTTCTCAGTTGTGTTTGTCTTTGAACTGAGAGACCATTTTCTTGTACATGTAAATTAGTCTGCCATAAGGAATGAAATAGTTTACCCTGCTCTCTCATGATTCTTCCAGATTACAATGCCATGGCTGGCCTTTCTCATAGTGACAGGGTCTCACTGTGTTGCCCGTGCTGGACTTGGACTCCTGGGCTCAATTGATCCTCCTACCCCAGTCTCCAAAAGTACTGGGATTATAAGCATGAGCCACCATGCTCAGCCTACAAGGTGGCTTTTGGACCTCCACCCATTACCTGTGCATTTCATGTAGCAAAAAGGAAGGCAGGTAGGAAATAGCTAGCAGTCTCTGTTATAGGCATGTTACCACTCCAAATGAAATTTAGATGTTGGTAATGAGAGAGAAGAGAATGGAGGCAGAGATACCTGTCATACCAGACATGTAAAAAATAAATAGGAAACAATTCCTACTTCCATGAAGTTTACCATCTAGGGAGAAGAAAGGCATGTAAACAAAGAATCGTCATGTGTAATTATTATAATAAAATAAGCACAAAAGACTTGAGACCTCAGAAGAGGAAACAACTGGAGAAACAACTTCTAAGAGAGCTCAGAGAAATTTTCATAGAGCAGGTGATGTTTGGACTGAAAGAAAAATAGGAGTTAGAAAAAGTAAAGGAAATGTTGGTTAAAATTTGAGGCAAAAAGAAAAGTATTTAACAGTGCAATAAGTATAGGAGTTGAGAGGGATTGTTTTAATTAATTCCAATGTGGGTTAAGTTGATCAAGAGAAAATTCCTCCAAAGGCAGCATAAGAATTTCACTTGACCTCCTGATTTCTTGTTTTTAGTTAGATTACTAGAGACACTGTCAGGTTAAAACATCATTTTGTCAGAGTGTCTGTTCCATATAACACGTGATAAGTATATATATACACTGTATGGTTTAAAATCTTGTGACTGAAAGAAAAACTTAAATTATATCAGTCTCTCATTTTCTCTCTAATGCTCTCAGATTACATCAGAAACCAAGCTTTATGAGTGCTGAGCTTTGCTCTGAGAATTTTCACACCAGAAGCAATATACATATATAAATAAACAAATGTTAGTTTATATTCTTCCTTGTGTGATAAGTGTGAACAGTACCCCTCAGTTAAAAATATCAGCATAAAAACAAACACATACCAGATGGTGAGTTTAAGGGAAGAGACTTTCTAATGTCTTTTTTGTGTAATAGTGTCATGGGTGTTTTTTTTTTTTTTTGAGATGGAGTTTCACTCTTGTTGCCCGGGCTGGAGTACAGTGGTGCGATTTCAACTCACTGTAACTACCTCTGCCTCCCGGATTCAAGCGATTCTCCTGCCTCAGCCTCCCAAGTAGCTGGAATTACAGGCATATGCCACTACGTCCAGCTAATTTTGTGTATTTTTTAGTAGAGAACATGGTTTCACCATGTTGGCCAGGCTGGTCTTGAACTCCTGACCTCAGGTGCTCCAACTGCCTTGGCCTCCCAAAGTACTGGGATTACAGGCGTGAGCCACCACTCTGGGCCTTTTTTGTCTTTTAAATTAATTATTAATGGGCTGTTAGACAGGTATGGCTACTAATTCACTTACTGTGTGTAAGTACCAGTTTGCCTGCTACAATAAATAACCCTTTAAATAAGTGGTTCTCCTGGTAGGTCACGGACTCCTTTAAGAGTTTTTTCCCCCAGAAAAATGCATAGAGAACATATGTCTTCAATTTGACTACAATTTCAGGAGCACCCTGGAAGCCCAAAGCCCATTTATAGGCCCTAGAGTAATCTGTCCTGTGAATGGAACTGCATAGCTCCCTTCTCTGTTCTTAGTTTTGTTTGTCTTTGAATTGAGAGATCATTTTCTTGTACATGTAAATTAGTCTGCCATAAGCAATGAAGTAGTTTCCCCTACTCTCTTGATTTTTCCGTATTACAGTGCCATCTGGAGAAGGTGGCAGTGGTGGTGGCATAGTTTTATGTTTGTTTTTTTTTTTCTCTTTGAATATGTCTAAAAACAGAGCAATTAGCATAGCAAAACCAATCTACATCTGTAATAAAACCAGGCGACAGGGTACCCGTGATACCAGTGGCCAAGTCACCAACAGCTAAAAGGCTTCTGTGGTATGAGAACTGCCAGAGGGAGTGGAAAGAATGCAGAGGGACTTGTGAGAGCGTTGAGTGCTAGACAACCTCAAAATTCCCACCAGATAGATTTGGGAAGCCTGATGGGTGTTTTAGTCTGTCGTGTGATGCTATAACAGAATACCTGGAACTGAGTAATTTATAATGAGGAGAAATGTATTTTGCTCACAGTTCTGGAGGCTGGGAAGTTATCAGAGGGGCTTCATCTGGTGAGTGCCTTCTGACTATGTCATGCACAGCCCTCATGAACTAATCACCTCTCCTTAGGCCCAGACCCCACCTCCCAACACTGTGGCATTGGGTGTTATATTTCCAGCACATAGTTTTGGGGGATACATTCAAACTGTAGCAGTGGGCCATTTGGAGAACAGCAGCAGAAACTGGGAGGGGACTTCACAGGCTCCAACTTAGGAGTAGGTGCTAGCGGGCTGTTGAAAACCCAACGGTGCTGAAGCAGTCAGGGGCTTTGGAACTCCCAAACCAAAACACCCTTTCACAATAATGTTTTACACTGTAAAAAAGCTGTAGGAAACTGAATACTTTATGAAACAAAAAAGGGAGTTCTACAACTCTGAAGTTAAAAAGGCTGTTGTGACCACCCCTCCCTTCTAAAAATAGTGGAAAACTAATTTCACTTAAAGTTGAGCAAGAGTCAAATCCCACACAATTTATTAGAGGATAAAGAACAGAATAATATTCCTCAAGGAAATAAGAAAGATTTGACCACACAAAAAATAAAACTATAACCTAGTATTTTATTTTATATACTTTTTGAGACAGTCTTACTCATCTCCCAGGCTGGAATGCAGTGGTGTGATCTCGGCTCACTACAATCTCCACCTTCCAGGTTCCAGTGATTCTCCTGCTTCAGCCTCCCGAGTAGCTGGGATTACAGGCACCCGCCACCACACCTGGCTGATTTTTGTATTTTTTAATAGAGACAGGGTTTTACCATGTTGGCCAGGCTGGTCTCAAACTCAGTGACCTCAGGTGATCCACCCGCCTCGGCTTCCCAAAGTGCTGGGATTACAAGCGTGAGCCACCCAGCCAAACCTGGTATTTTAAGATGAGCTCTGGGAGCATAAGAAAATTGTAGAAGCAAGGAAAGAACAATATACCTCATAAAAGGAAAAATTCAGAAATGATCAGGTAAAATAATTAGCAAAAATAAAAGGTAAGGTGAAAGAATTCAGGAAAAAGAAATTTAAAAACATGTCATAAATGAAAACTAAACTAAAAGGAACATGAGTGAATAAACAACTGAAGAGTCCTTAAGTGAAGTTGAAAATTGAAATGAAAAATTGAAATATGTGTGATAATGAGGCACTAGAAAAGAAAACCAAAGCAATGTAATAGAGCAAATATAAAATATAAATATAAAAACTAGGAGTCAAAAAAACTTTCTTGAAGTACAATACTACTAAAATTATATTGAAGGGCACACTACATTCAGGGAAAATTAACCCAGAGCAGACAACACTAAGATAATTAACAATAAATCTATTAGACTTAATAGAAAAAAGTCCTTCGGGCATCCAGACAAAATAGCTAAGTCCTTTATAAGGGCAAGAAAATGCAGTTGTTAACAGATGTATCTGTCTCATGCCAGAAGACAACGGAATAACAGCCAGGGGTTTTATATCCAGCCAAACTGACCCGCAGGTACAGGAACCACACACTATTAGATCACGCAAGGACTCTGGGATGATTGTTCCCATGAGCCTTTCCTAAGGAATCTGTTATACAACAGAATGAATTTCAGCTAACCAAAATGATTAGAGAGACTTCTACCTAACAACAGTGGGTAAGCATTCAATATATATTCACTTTCAGAATTAAGACTAAACCAGTTAAAGGCAGACAGTGTAATATCCAGTGACTCTGTGTTCTGACAGTGAAGATGTAGTGTAACAGAAAATAGAAGGAAATGGTGAGCGTCTGTGAAAAGTAGGATTTCCTTACCGATTGCCTTGTAAATATTAACTGAAAGTAAAAGGATGCTGTTTCAAATTGGATCCCAAAAAGGAGGGAAAAACTGGGAAAAGAGAAGATTAACACCTAATATTAATATTGCTAATAAGTAGGGAACCAATAAACAGTCACCAAAAAAGTGAAGGTGTTATATACAAAGTTATATAAAGTATAGGTTGGGTGTCCCTAATCAAAAATTCCAAAATCCAAAATGTTCCAATAAGCATTTTCTTTGAGCATCATGTTAGCATTCAAAAAGTTTTGGATTTTGGAGCATTTCAGATTTTGGATTTTCGAGTTAGGGATCCTTCATCTGTGTTAGTATAAACATAACCATGAGAACAAGAACACCAACTTTTCTAAATAACGAAAAGATGCACCAAAAAGAGAAAACAAAGATCACATAAAGATTTTATATATATATTATGTATGTGTGTATGAATTTGACTCATGAAATAAGAAAAGTCTGTATCATGTTTCTGTTTAAGGAAGGTAATTTAAAAATGTGTACAATATTATTGGTATATTTCAGAAATATTGTGGGTTTGGTTACAGGCCTCTGCAATGAAGTGAATATTGTAATAAAGCAAGTTAAAATTACTTGGGTAACCAATTAATAGAAAAGTATGTTTATACTGTAGTCTTTTAAGTTTACAGTAGCATTATGTCTAAAAAACAATGTACATACCTTAATTTAAAAATACTTCCTTGTTAAGGCTGCTAATAATCTGAGCTTTCAGCAAGTCATAATCTTTTTGCTAGTGGAGAACGTTGCTAGCAGCGACGTTAATGGCTGCTGACTGATCAGGGTGGTGGTTGCTGAAGGTTGGGGTGACTGTGGCAATTTCTTAAAATAAAATAACGATCAAGTTCCCATATCAATTGACTCTTCCTTCTACAAAGATTTCTCTGTAGCATAAAATGCTGCTTGGTAGTGTTTTACCCACAGTCGAAGTTTTTTCCAAATTTCAGTCGTCTCAAACCCTGCTGCTGCTTTATTAACTAAGTCTATATAATATTCTAAAACTTTTGTTGTCATCTCAATAGTGTTCACAGCGTTTTCAACACGTCTTTCTAAGTGTAATCATTTCTAGCTTTTGATTAAAGTGAGAGTTGTGCGACTCTTCTTTACTTGAACATGTAGAGGCCATTGTAGGGTTATTAATTGACCTGATTTCACCAGGAGTAGATTCCATCTCAAGAAACTGCGTTCTTTGCTTATCCATAAGAAGCAGCTCCTCATCTGTTCGAGTTTTATTATGAGATGCAGCAATTCAGTCACATCTTCAGGCTCTACTTCTTTTTTTTTTTTTTTGAGATGGAGTCTCGCTGTGTTGCCCAGGCTGGAGTGCAGTGGCGCAATCTCGGCTCACTGCAAGCTCCGCCTCCTGGGCTCACACCATTCTCCTGCCTCAGCCTCCTGAGTAGCTGGGACTACAGGCGCCTGCCACCTCGCCCGGCTAATTTTTTGTATTTTTTTAGTAGAGACGGGGTTTCACCGTGTTAGCCAGGATGGTCTCGGTCTCCTGGCCTCGTGATCTGCCAGCCTCAGCCTCCCAAAGGGCTGGGATTACAGGCATGAGCCACTGCACCTGGCCTTCAGGCTCCACTTCTTATTCTGATTGTTTTGCTTTTTCCACCCCATCTGTAACAGCTTACTCAGCTGAAGCCTAGAACTCCTCAAAATCACCCATGATGGTTGGAATCAACTTCTTCCAAACTCCTGTTAATGTTGATACTTCGACCTCTTCCCATGAATCATTAATGTTCTTAATGGCATCTAGAATGGTGAATCCTTTCCAGAAGATCTTCAATTTACTTTACCCAGATCCGTCAGTGAAATCACTGTCTATGGCAGCCATTAAGAAATTTATTTCTTAAGTAATAAGTCTTGAAAGTCAAAGTGATTTCTTAATCCATGGGCTGTAGAATGGATGTTGTATCAGCAGACATGAAAACAACATTCATCTTCTTGTGTATCTCCATCAGACCTCCAGGGTAACCAGGTGTATTGTCATTGAGCAGTACTATTTTGAGAGGAGTCTTTTTTTCTGAGCAGTAGGTTTCAATAGTGGACTTCAGTAAACCATACTGTAAACAGATGTGCTGTCATCCAGGCTTTGTTCTTCCTTTTATAAAGCACAGGCAGAGTAGATTTAGCATAATTCTTTAGGACTCTAGGATTTTTGGAATGGTACATGAGCACTGGCTTCAACTTCAGGTCACCAGCTGCATTAACCCCTAACGAGAGTTAGCTTGTCCTTTGAAGCTCTGAAGCCAGGCATTGACTTCTCTCTAGCTATGAAAGTCCTAGATGGCGTTTGTGCTAGTAGCAGGCTGTTTCATATACATTAAAAGTCTGTTGTTTAGTGTAGCCGCCTTCACCAATGATCGTAGCTAGATCCTGCAGTCTACATTAGCACTTGCTGCTTCACCTTGCACTTGTATGTTGTGGAGATGGTGTCTTTCCTCAAATCTCATGAACCAGCCTCTGCTGGCTTGCTTTCAGACCTTCCTTCTGCAGCTTCCTCACCTCTCTCAACCTTCATAGAATTGAACAGAGTTAGGGCCTTCCTCTGGATTAGGCTTTGGCCAAGAGAATGTTGTGGCTGGTTTCGTCTTCTATCCAGACCACTCAAACTTTCTCCCTATTAGCAATAAGTCTGTTTCACTTTCTTATTTGTGTGTTCACTGGAATAACTTTTTTTTTTTTTGAGATGGAGTCTCACTCTGTCACCAGGCTGGAGTTCAGTGGTGCAGTCTCGGCTCACTGCAGCCTCCACCTCCCGGGTTCAAGCAATTCCCTTGCCTCAGCCTCCTGAGTAGCTGGGACTACAGGAGTGCGCTACCACGCTCAACTGATTTTTGTAGTTTTAGTAGAGACGGGGTTTCACCATGTTGGCCAAGACGGTCTCGATCTCTTGACCTTGTGATCTGCCCGTCTTGGCTTCCCAGTGGAATAGCATTTTAAATTTCCTTCAATAATCTTTCTTTTCCACTGGGCGCAGTTGCTCATGCCTGTAATCTCAGCACTTTGGGAGGCCGGGGCAGGAGGATCACCTGGTCAGGAGTTCAAGACCAGCCTGGACAACATGGCAAAACCCTGTCTCTACTAAAAATACAAAAAAATTAGCCAGGCATGGTAGTGCTCGCCTGTAGTCCCAGCTACTTGGGAGGCTGAGGTGGGAGAATCGCTTGAACCTGGGCGGCAGAGGTTGCAGTGAGCTGAGATCATGCCATTACACTCCAGCCTGGGTGACAGAGAGAGACTCTGTCTCAAAAAAAAAAAAAAAAAAAAAATGTTTCTTTTCCCTTCTCATCTTGGCTAAATATCTTGTGCGAAAGGCCTCGCGTTCATCCTGCCTTGGCTTTCAACATGCCTTCTTCACTAAGTGTAATCATTTCTAGCTTTGGATTAGAGTCAGAAATGTATGACTATTTATTTGAACACTTAAGAGGCCATTGTAGGATTATTAATTGGCCTAATTTCAGTGTGTCATGGGGAATACGGAGGCCCAAGGAGAGGGAAAGAGATGGGGGAATGGCCGGTCAGTGGAGCAGTGAGAACAGACCCAACATTTATAGATTAAGTTCGTGGTCTTATGTGATTGTGGTTTGTGGCACCCCAAAACTATGACAACAGTAACATCAAAGATCACTGATCACAGATCTCCCTAACAGGTGTAATAATAATGAAAACTTGTGAAATTTTATGGGAATTACCCAAATGTGACACAGGGAAACAAAGTGAGCTCATGCTGATAGAAATATGGCACCAGTAGACTTGCTTGAGACAGGATTGCCACAAACCTTCAATTTTTAAAAAACATAGTATCTGCAAACCATAGTAAAGTGAGGTATGCTTGTGTACACTTAGAAGTATATACATCGGCCAGACACAGTGGCTCACACCTGTAATCCCAGCACTTTGGGAGGCTGAGGTGGATGGCTTGAGCTCAGGAGTTTGAGACCAGCCCTGGGCAACATGATGAAACCCCGTCTCTACAGAAAATACAAGAATTGGCCAGGCATAGTCGCTTGTACCTGTTCTTTCAGCTACTTGGGTTCTGAGGTGGGAGGATCGTTTGAGCCCAGGAGGTGGAGGTTGCAATGAGCCAGGATCACGCCACTTTACTCTAGGCTGGGCAACAGAGTGAAACCTTATCTCCAAAAAAAGAAAAAAAGTATATACGTAATTATATACACATTGACACGTATGCACTTATATATGCCTGTGTATACTTAAAACAGTGGTTGAATAAGTTGTTAATAATTACCTAAAGGGAAAGCTGTGGAGGAGATAGGGTGCAAAGGGTAGGAGTAGAAGCTAGACTTCTTTGAATGTATTTTGTTTTACAGATGTAGTTTTGGAGCCATATAAATATTTTACATAATTTAAAATAAACTTTAAATTTAAAGAGCAATTACTAAAAATCAAGTAAAATTTAAAGAAACAAGCCTGTGTTTTTGGATGGCGACACTGCTACTTAGAAATTGTTCCACATTCTTTCTTTCCTTTCTTTCTTGCTTTTTTTTTTTTTTTTTTTTTTTTTTTTTAAGACAAAGCCTTACTTGTCCCCCAGGCTGGAGTGCAATGTCGCGATCTCAGCTCACTGCAACCTCTGCCTCCCGGGTTCAAGAGATTCTCGTGCCTCAGCCTCCCAAGTAGCTGGGATTACAGGCGCCTGCCACCATGCCCAGCTAATTTTTGTATTTTCAGTAGAGATGGGGTTTCACCATGTTGGCCAGGCTGGTCTCAAACTTCTGACCTCAGGTGATCCGCCTGCCTTGGCCTCCCAAAGTGCTGGAATTACAGGCATGAGCCACTGCGCCCGGCCTCTTTCCTTTCTTTCTTAATTTCCTTTCTTTTCTTTCTTTTGAGGTGGAGTCTCGTTCACCCAGGCTGGGGTGAAGTAGTGTGGTCTCGGCTCACTGCAACCTCTGCCACCCTGAGTTCAAGCGATTCTCCTGCCTTAGCCTCCCAAGTAGCTGGTAATAGAGGTGCGCACCACCATGCCCAGCTAATTTTTGTATTTTTAGTAGAGATGGGGTTTCACAGGCTAGTCTTGAACTCCTGACCTCAGGTGATCTGCCCACCTCGGCCTCCCAAAGTGCTGGGATTACAGGCATGAGCCGCTGTGCCCAGCCAACTCTTCCACGTAATTTCAAGGCACAATGATTTGACTTTACATCCTAGTGAAATGTATCTTCAAAACAAAAAATTTTTTTTAAAAATCTTGAATTTCTTTTTTTAGTAATCATTTTGTTGATGCTAGTATTGGTATTACGACTTGATTGAATCAGTGATAAAACAAATAATTATGTTGGTGTTTTGATAACTGGAAAGAGATAAGACAGAAGAGGGTAATTAGAAAATCTATGGTCTTAAATTTGAGTTTGACTATCAATATGAACTCAAAATATATCTATTCTTTTTAAAAATACATATTTCCTAGCCTTGTCCACTGAAAAGTTAGAAATAGTGACCAACCCAATAGCAGTGAGCAGCCTTAGTGTTCAGTCCCCGAATTCCATTTCTCCAGTGGGAGTTAGACACCTGCTCATTCCAAGTCCAGAGCAGGAGATGGAGAGGATGAACCTGGAGTATCAGATCATGCCAGAAAGCAAATGACCTACTACAAAATACTAGAGTTTCGTGTGAAGCATTCCAGAGCCAGCTTGAATAGGCTCCCACTGGACAAAGCTGGGATAATCTGAGTACCAATTATCTGGTGCAAAAGGCCTTGCGTTCATCCTGTGAGAAATACTGCAGTGGATTGAAAAACTTCAAATATCTTTAAATCTATGAGTCATAGGGATATGTACAAACAAACAAAAAACCTTTCTAATCACCTTTAGTGAATACTAGGGAGCGAACTCATTATTTTTGAAACTGGTAAATAAGGGAGAAAGAATCAAGTGTTCTGTTTTGCCTTTTGTATGTGAACATTCCTCGGAGTAACCAAGTTGTTGATAGGGGCAGTTTCTCTTCATAGAGTATTTCTGCTAGTAAACAAAGACAGAATGCTACCAAGATGCTGTTGAGAGTATACAACCCATGTCTGAAAAATTCTTGCAAACAAAAAATAGAACCCTGAATTTGATCAGGGCTTTAGTTCTAACGACTAATTTACAGGAAAGAGAACAGACAAAGGAGTATGTTAAATTACACCATGGGGATTCATTCAGCAAACAACAGACTGTGGGAAACTGTGCAGAACAAATGACTCACTTTTTTCCAACAAATTGCAAAGGAAAAAAGTGAAAGGGGAAATCTATTGGTTAAAACGGACTTAAGAAACATATTAATCAATTGCAGTATATAAAACTCGTTTAGGTTGTGGTTCAAACAAACTGGGGGATAAAAAACATTTATAGGACATTTGAGGGAATGTGAACATTACTTTGATATTTCATGATACTAAACAATTGTTGGCCAGACGTGGTCAACAAATGTCTTTTATAGAGAGATGGATACAACCCTGTCTCTATAAAAAATACAAAAATTAGCCAAGTGTCATAATGTGCGCCTGTAGTCCCAGTTACTTGGAAGGCTGAGGTGGGAGGATCGCTTGAGCCAGGGAGGCAGAGGTTGCAGTGAGCCAAGATTGTGCCACTGCACTCTAGCCTGGAAAACAGAGCCAGACCTTGTCTCAAAAAAAAAAAAAATTACTGTTAACTGTGTGTGTGTGTGTGAGAGAGAGAGAGAGAGAGAAAGAGAGAGAGAGAGAGAGAGAGGTGGTCTTACTGTTTAAGGCAAGTTTTGTGTTTTAAAGATACTAATATATGTTGAGACCAAGCATGGTGGCTCACTGTGTAATTCCAGTACTTCGGGAGTCCAGGGTGGAAGGATTGCTTGAGCCCACGAGTTTGAGACCAGCCTGGACAACAAAGTGAGACCCTATCTCTACACAAAATTTTTAAAAAGGAAAAATGAGCCAGGTGTGGTGGTGTGCACCTGTAATCCCAGCTACTGGGAGGCTGAGACAGGAGGATTGCTTGAGCCCAGGAGTTCAAGGCTGCAAGTGAGCCATGATCACATCACTGCACTCCAGCAGTAGTGTGATCTCAGTGACAGAACAAGACCCTGTCTCTACAACAGCAAACAAACAAAAGCATACAGGTTGAAATATTTAACAGTTGAAATGATATACTTTCTTGGATTTGCTTCAAAATAATCTAGAGGGGATGAGGTGTATGGAGCATTATGGAGGGGAACAAATCAGTCATGAGAACTGTTGAAGCTTGGTGATGAGTATATGAGAGTTCATTATATTATTCTCTTGCAACTTTTGTATAAGTTGTTAATATCTTATTATGGGAAAATTAGAAAAAGTAAGAAGCTGGCCATATAAGAATGGCTCAAAAAAAATAAAAACACGTCAGTAACATAACTAACCTATTATTTTTTCACAGTCAAGTTTACCACTCTTTTTTTAGTAACTTCTTGTTTTGTATTAATTTTAGATTTGTAGAAAAATTGCAAAGATAGTACAGAGAATTCCCATGTACCCCTGTATTAGTTCATTTTCATGCTGCTGATAAAGACATACCCAAGATTGGGAAGAAAAAGAGGTTTAATTGGACTTGCAGTTCCACATGGCTGGGGAGGCCTCAGAATCATGGTGGCAGGGAAAAGGTACTGCCTACATGGCAGTGGCAAGCAAAAATGAGAAAGAAGCAAAAGCAGAAACCCCTGATAAGCCCATCAGATCTCGTGAGACTTACTCACTGTCAGGAGAATAGTACAGGAAAGACCGGCCCCCATGATTCAATTACCTCCCCCTGGGTTCCTCCCACAATAGAATTCCCGGGAATTCTATTCCCGGGAATTCCGGGAGATACAATTCAAGTTGAGATTTGGGTGGGGACAGAGCCAAACCGTGTCATTCCACCTTTGGCCCCTCTGAATTTCATGTCCTCACGTTTCAAAACCAATCATGCCTTCCCAACAGTCCCCCAGATTTTTAACTCATTTCAGCATTAATCCCAAAAGTCCACAGTCCAAAGTCTCCACTGAGACAAGGCAAGTCTCTTTCACCTATAAGCCTGTAAAATAAAAAGCGAGGTAGTTACTTCCCATATACAATGGGGGTACAGGTATTGGGTAAATACAACCGTTCCAAATGGGAGAAATTTGCCAAAACAAAGGGATTACAGTGCTCATGCAAGTCCAAAATCCAGTGGGGCAGTCAAATTTTAAAACTCCAAAATGATCTCCTTTGACTCCACATCTCACATTCAGGTCACACTGATGTAAGAGGTGGGTTCCCATGGTCTTGGGAAGCTCTGGCCCTGTGGCCGGAAGGCAGGGTACAGCCTTCTTCCTGGCTTCTTTCACAGACTGGCGTTGAGTGTCTGCGGCTTTCCCGGGTGCATGGTGCAAGCTGTCAGTGGATCTACCGTTCTGGGGTCTGGAGGACAGTGCTCCTCTTCTCACAGCTCCACTAGGCAGTGTCCCAGTAGGGACTCTGTGTGGGGGCTCCGACCCCACATTTCCCTTCTGCACTGCCCTAGCAGAGGTTCTCCATGAGGGCCTTGCTCCTGCAGCAGACTTTTGCCTGGGCATCCAGGCATTTCCTTACATCTTCTGAAATCTAGGCAGAGGTTCCCAAACCTCCATTCTTGACTTCTGTGCACCCACAGGCTCAACATCACTTGAAAGCTGCCAAAGCCTGGGGCTTTCACCCTCTGAAGCCACAGCCCAAGCTGTATGTTGGCCCCTTTCAGCCACTGCTGGAGTGGCTGGGACACAGGGCACCAAGTCCCTAGGCTGCACACAGCACGGGGGCCATGGACCTGGCCCGTGAAATCACTTTTTCCCCTTAGGCCTCTAGGCCTGTGATGGGAGGGACAGCCATGAAGACCACTGACATGACCTGGAGACATTTTTCCCATTGTCTTGGGGATTAACATTCGACTCCTTATTACTTATGCAAATTTCTGCAGCCGGCTTGTATTTCTCCTCAGAAAATGAAATTTTCTTTTCTTTCGCATTGTCAGGCTGCAGATTTTCCGAACTTTTATACTCCGCTTACCTTATAAAACTGAATGCCTTTCACAGCACCCAAGTCACCTCTTGAATGCTTTGCTGCTTAGAAATTTCTTCCACCAGATACTCTAAATCATCTCTCTCAAGTTCAAAGTTCCACAGATCTCTAGGGCAAGAACAAAATGCTACCAGTCTCTTTGCTAAAGCATAACAAGAGTCACCTTTGCTCCAGTTCCCAGCAAGTTCCTCATCTCCATCTGAGACCACCTCAGCCTGGACCTTATTGTTCATATCACCATCAGCATTTTTATCAAAGCCATTCAGCTTTGATAAACTTTCTCACATTTCCTGTCTTCTTCTGAGCCCTCCAAACTGTTCCAACCTTTGCCTGTTACTCAGTTCCAAAGTCGCTTCCACATTTTCTGCTATCTTTTCAGCAACGCCCCACTCTACTGGTACCAATTTACTGTACTAGTGTGTTTTCATTCTGCTGATAAAGACATACCCAAGACTGGGAAGAAAAAGAGGTTTAATTGGACTTACAGTTCCACATGGCTGGGGAGGCCTCAGAATCATGGCAGGAGGCGAAAGACACTTCCTTTTTTAATTTTTGAGGTGGAGTCTCGTTCTGTCGCCCAGGCTGGAGTGCAGTGGCACAATCTTGGCTCACTGCAACCTCCGCCTCCCAGGTTCAAACGATTCTCCTGCCTCAGCCTCCTGAGTAGCTAGGACTACAGGCACGTGCCACCACGCCTGGCTAATTTTTTTGTATCTTTAGTAGAGATGGGGTTTCACCATGTTGGCCAGGCTTCCAGGCTTGTCTCAAACTCCTAACCTCGTGATCCACCCGCCTCGGCCTCCCAAAGTGCTAGAATTACAGGCGTGAGCCATCGCGCCTGGCCTGAAAGATACGTCTTACATGGTGGTAGCAAGAGAAAATGAAGAAGAAGCAAAAGTGGAAACCCCTGATATGTCCCTCAGAGACTTATTCACTATCACGAGAATAGTATGGGAAAGACTGGCCCCCATGATTCGATTACCTCCCGCTAGGTTCCTCCCACAACATGTGGGAATTCTGGGAGATACAATTCAAGTTGAGACTTGAGTGGGGACACAGCCAAACCATATCAACATCTCACCCACTTTCTTTCGTTATTTAATTTCTTTTATTACCATGCTGCATTTGTAAAAGCTAAGAAACCAACATTGATACATTACTGTTAATGAAACACCAGACTTTATTTGAATTTTACCAGTTTTTCTATTATAGTCCCCTTTCTGTTCCAGAATCTAATCTGGGGTACCACATTGCATTGAATGATCATGCCACCTTAGTCTTTGGTCTGTGACAGTTCCTCAGCCTTTCCTTATTTTTTATGACTTTTACATAAGTCTTGAGTACGGGCTAGGTATCCAATCTGGATTTGTCTGTTGTTTTTCTCATGACTAGACTGGGGTTTTGGGTATTGGGAAAGAATACCACAGAGGTAAAGTACCCTTATCACATTATATCAAGGAGTGCATGCTATCAACACGACACCACTGATAATATGAACCTTCTTGGCTTGGTTGAGGTATTACTGCATTTGCTGGTTTTCTCAACTATCATGTTACTAGTTTTCTCTACTATAATGTTAATATTTTTCCCTTTCCCTGTTCTATTCTTTGGAAGCATGTTACTAAGTATAGCCCACCCTCATTTTGGGCAGGGAGGGTGGTTTTGCTCTACTTTCTGTTATGGAGATGTTTTTGGAGTTCCTAAAACCACCTGCAGGTTCAGTGATTCACTAGAAGAACTCACAGAAGTCAGCATATGACCATACTTGTGGCAAGCTTTGTTATGGCAAAAGAAATCAAAGCAGTGTCAGCAAAGGGAAAAGGTGCTTGGGAAGCAGTCTGGAGGAACCCAGGTAGAAGCGTCCAAGAGTCCTCCCCCAGTGGAGTCACACAGGATGCACTGAATTCCCCTTGTGACAAGTTGTGACAACACATGTAAAGTGTAATCTTACAGGGAAGCTTGCCTGAGCCTAGGTGTCCAGGGGTTTTATTGGAGGCTGGTCAAGGAGGCATCCTCGGCCTAGCATGTACGACATTTTCAGACTTCCAGAAGGAAAGAGGTATTCAACATTAATCACATTGTTTGTGTAAACCAGGGGTGTCCAATCTTTTTGCTTCCCTGGTCTACGCTGAAAGAAGAAGAATTATCTTGGGCCACACATAAAACACACTAACAGTAACAATAGCCGATGAGCTAAAAAAGAAAAAATCACAAAAAAATCTCATAATGTTTTAAGGAAGTTTTATAATTTGTGTTGGGCTGCATTCAAAACCGTCTTGGGCCGCTTGTAGCC
Source organism: Rhinopithecus roxellana (assembly GCF_007565055.1). NCBI lineage: Eukaryota > Metazoa > Chordata > Mammalia > Primates > Cercopithecidae > Rhinopithecus > Rhinopithecus roxellana. The sequence continues at coordinate 11,989,519 of NC_044552.1, forward strand.
CATCTGCCATGGCTTGGACAAGCTTGGTGTAAACCATTTAGGCACAGTAAACCACTTTTGTAATTTATGGAAGGGTTTTATACCAACATAGGGAACTGTTTACTAGTCAAGTTTCCAGCCCCAAGCCAGGGCCAACCTTATGAGGAGGTCTTTCTAGTGATAATAGCCTCAGGCCTTCAGTGTTCTTTTCTATATAGGGAAGTATCTATATATTGCTTTTACTACCCATTTTTATTTTGAGGAAAAAAAAGGAATCAGATAAAAATAGCACATAATAATAGAAGCTATATGATAGTAAGAATGACAAAATGAAATTTAAGATCAGATCAGGGGTGTTTAATTTCCTTCTAATAAAATATGTGGCAATCTGGGCCATTTTTCTGGTTCTTTTAGTATTTCTCTTGCCAATTTTTTAACATTGCTATAAAAATATTACTCATATTGCAACTTTTGGAGCATTTCATAATTTTAAAAATGCCTCTGGGTTATGAGGCATTTATTGCCAAATAATTAGAAGAAGGCTGCATAAATTTTCAGTAATAAGTCATAACCTAACAACCAAAACCTGGGTGGATATCTTAGAAAGTAATTACTAAGATTTAAGACACAATATGCTGGGCGTGGTGGCTCACAACTATAATGCCGGCGCTTTGGGAGGCCAGGGTGGGCAGATCACAAGGTCAGGAGTTTGAGACCAGCCTGGCCAATATGGTGGAACCCCATCTCTACTAAAAGAAAAAAAAATAACAAAAATTAGCCAGGCATAGTGGCTGTAGCCTGTAGTCCCAGCTGCTTGGGAGGCTGAGGCAGGAGAATCACTTGAACCCAGGAGGTGGAGGTTGCAGTGAGCTGAGATCACACCAGTGCACTCCAGTCTGGGTGACAGAGTGAGACTGCATCTCAAAAACAAGAAAAAGAAAAAGACACCATATTTATTAGTCATTTACTTTCTTTTAATAGGAAAAGCGTGGTCTTCGAGAAATGCGAGTTCTTGAAAATTTGAAGAATATGATCCATGAAACAAATGAACATACTCTTCCCAAATGTAGAGACACAATGCGGGACAACCTCAGCCAAGTTCTCCAGAGATGTGAGTTAGCGATTTTTTTTTAATTGCTTTTCATTTCAAATGAATGCTACACCACAATGTATTTTCTTGGGTATTATGATGAGAAGTGGAGAGGGAAAGTTCTTAACCTGGATAAATGAGAGGGAAGCTCAGTTACAGAGAAAGTGGTTTTCTAGTGATTAATGTGTGTTGCCATTAATTAATCTCCAAACAGCATTAATCTCCAAAGTGAGTTGTGTGCATCTGTGGTACACGAGACAGTCTGTTTAGTATGTGAGAAAGTCAAAATATTTTTCACCTATTTTTACAAATTTTTCTTTTTTTTTTTTTTGGAGGCACAGTCTCACTCTGCCTCCCAGGCTGGAAGGCAGTGGTGGGATCTCGACTCACTACAACCTCTGCCTCCCAGATTCAAGTGGTTCTCGTGCCTCAGCCTCCTGAGTAGCTGGGACTACAGGTGTGTATCACCACGCCTGGCTAATTTTTGTGTTTTTGGTGGAGATAGGGTTTCACCAAGTTGGCCAGGCTGTTCTCAAACTCCTGGCCTCAAGTGATCCACCTGCCTTAACCTCCCAAAGTGCTGGAATTTTTTACAGGCATGAGCCACTATGGCCGTCCTATTTTTACAAAAAAATTTATATATATATATAATTTGAGGCTGGGCACGGTGGCTCATGCTTGTCATCCCAGCACTTTGGGAGGCCAAGGCAGGCAGACCACGAGGTCAGGAGTTTGAGACCGACCTGGCCAATATGATAAAACCCTGTCTCTACTAAAAATACAGAAATTAGCCAGGCGTGATGGCACGTGCCTGTAGTCCCAGCTACTTGGGAGGCTGAGGCAGAAGAATCCTTTGAACCCAGGAGGCGGAGGTTGCAGTGAGCAGAGCGAGATGCCATCTCGGAAAAGAAAAAAAAATTGATGATCAGGAACTGGGAAGATCTGAGATGAACTTCTTTTTCACACAGGGGACTAGAGGTTTTAGCTTTGTTTAGAAAATAATGTTTTCATAAATGTTTATACTTTATCACTTTTTTTCATTAAGTAAAATACTTTAATGTGGAGAGATAGTTGATCAAAATGAGTATTTTTAATATCAAACCATAACAAAATAAATAAAAGTTTTATTAGTAACTGATTTAGAAATGTGAAGTAGTTAAGAAAATCCAGATTTATATTGCCAATATTCAGCTTGTCCAAGTGTTGCGCAGGAAGGAATTCAAGAGCAACAAGTGGGGATAACGCTGGTAAATAATGATGGGTTACTGAAGTATAAAATGGAAACAGATCTTTCTGAAGGGGAAAAAAAGCCAAAAAAAACCCCACAAAAAAACAAAAAAACTGACCTGCAGTAGACTGGCTGGCTGAAGAAAGGCAGCAGAGAGATCTTGGTTAATTGAATTAAATATGTCTTTGTGTCCAGGTCCAAGTTAATGCTCTTGTGTACTCTAATGCTAAAAGGAGGTTGGAAAACATAGATCTCCCAGGTCACATTTGGTTTCTCGGAGTGGAACAGCAGAAGTATAAAATTGGCCTTAGGCTTTTGCATTTTACAACAAACATGTCCTCATTTGTTCATAACCACATCCTTAACCCTGTCAAACATTCTAGTTAGCATGCTAAAAGGAAAACTCCAACAGTTATCAATAAGATGTTTACGTATGCCTTGCAGACATGCATACACCTTTCCTTTTCCACATTGTAAGTATATAAAACTAAATTTTGTAAAACTGAGTGAAAACTATTTTGACTTACTTCATTCTGGGGCTAAAGTTATTGAAGATGTGAGGACGAGCCTCTTAAAATTACAGTCTTCTCAGAGAAGTACAAAAGTATTACTGATAATTTGGAATCCAGATTAAGTGCGTTTTCTTGAAAGGCAGAATTAAAACATAAAAATGTGAAGTTAGTAATTGAGGTTCCATTGTGTGTGGAATACATTGGGTCTTGCCAGCTGTAGAAACCAGGCAATGGCTTTCCGAACAGTTTTCTGCTGGAAGCAGGAAAAGTTTCTGTAGTAAGCTCTGACATAAATATTTTCTTGTACCTTTTATCGCTGAGTGTCACTGCCTTTAAAACTGATGTAGTTTTGAAAATTAGTCTGGGCCCAGCTGTCTTTCGTGGCAAATTTTATGTTTAAAAGCGACATTTTAAATGATGTATTGACTTGTTTATTTTCACTACTAATCGATCTGGGAGTTGTGCAAAATCATTTAAGCAAGTTTTTGTATAGAATATATTGATCTCAGTATTTAATAGTACAAGACTATTGATAAGTTGGGTTTCATTTTGTGCCTTTTAGTAGAACCATCACATTTATCTCTTCGTATACATGTTTGACACTATGTGTGTGGTCAGCTGTGCCTCTCAGAACACTACAAATGTGGGTCTTACACATTGTTCTGACATTGTGCACAAAACTAATAGATGAAGGGCCAAGAAGGTGGGACCATCTAGAACTCTCTGAATGGAGACCTAGTACAGAACTCGGCTTGGAACCATTTCTGCTTTTGGCTGCATTGCCACCTACTTTGCAGAGTGTCCTGAGATTAGGTAAGCAGAGGCTTTAGAACCAAAACTCTTCTGTAATTCCTTAAGAACCACAAAAAAGTAAACAGGAGCTCCATCAAGGTATGTGAGAGCAACCCATAAAGTAACTTGTTATGAAGATATAGCTATTACCTGTTTTTCATCCTTAAGACAAGGTGTCTGTGTTCTATTTATTAATTATTTAATAGACTTGTAAATTTCACCATGTTTGGTGTCAGGAGATCTTGTCTTAATATCAAGGACTCAGCCTTTGATTTTTAGAGAGTAAGGAGGGTGGACAGCTTCTAGGTTATTCCTCATTCAAATAAACTAACATGACCATAATAAAAGAATATCCCCTCCCTCCTTGTCTCCCTTTGTCTTTTTAAGAACAATGACTTTATTTTTGCATTATTTAAAAATAAAACCTAATATATTTTAGTAATAAGCAAAAAATAAAGAAGAAAATAAATCGTAAAAAGAAAGAAACAGGCCAGGCATGGTAGCTCACACCTATAATCCCAGCACTTTGGGAGGCCTAGGCTAGAGGATTGCTTGAAGCCAAGAGTTCAAGACCAGCCTGGGCAACAAAGCAAGACACTCTCTCTACCAAAAAAATTGAAAAAAATGAACTAGGTGCGGTGAGGCGCACCTATAGTCCCAGCTGCCTGGGAGGCTGAGGTGGTAGGATTGCTTGAGCCCAGGAGTTCAAGGCTGCAGCAAGTTATGATGATGCCACTGCGCTCCAGCCTGAGATCCTGTCTCTAACCAACAGCAACAACAGCAACAACAACCTACTTTAAAAAGCTATTGCTTTTTAACTTTGGTGAACACCATCCCAGACATCTTTGTGTGTATTCAAATAGAACGATGTATGGAGAATGATAGCTGGATAAATGAGCAGGGGAGAGGAGAAGTTGTGGGGAAGGTATGAGAGGGAGAGAAAACATTTGATAAGAATGGGATCATATAACTTTTAAGTTAAAGTATTAACTTTAATTTCATTTGAATTAGAGCAAAAATTAAAGTAAAACGGAAGATAGTACCTTGAAACAAGTACTTCTTACCATCAAATATAGTAGTTACTAAAAGATCATTATGAGGAAAATAATTATAGAAAACAATTAAAAGTTGTAGTCATGTTGTTTCTGTTCATTTGTATTATGTTCAAATTGTTAGTAGCATTAATTAATGCCTTGCCATGAGAGATGGAGGATTTTCAACCCTCCCTTCCTGCCACTCTTCCACTACTCTCTCACTTGTGAATTTAACTTTGTCAGGGTTTATAATGTTTGCTTTCTGTTCTACAGTTAAAATTCTGCCAGTGTTTAGTTGTAGACAATTCAATTCCTTTTTTTTAGGCTGAATTGCAGGGGTGTGGTCACGGCTCACTGCAGCCTCGACCCCCTGGACTCAGGTGATCCTCCCACCTCAGCCTTCCAAATAGCAGAGACTATAGGTATGCGCCACCACGCTGGCTAATTTTTTTGTAGAGACAGGGTTTGCCATGTTGCCCGGACTGGTCACAAACTCCTGGGCTCAAGCAATCCACCTGCCTTGGCCTTACAAAGTGCTGGGGATTACAGGCATGAACCACCACAACCAACCTGATTCAGTTCCTTTGTTTCTGATTTTATTTATTGTATCTGTAATGATGTTGTTATAGTTCTCTGTTTCCTTAGCTTTGTAATTTCATTTTTCATTTCATTCTGTATTTTTATCATCAGGTTTGATCACATTTATTGAGCTTATAATGCTACTTTCTATTGCAAAGGACTTATGGAGACTTATTAGGTTTTCTTCCAGGATGGATACTTTGTCTGTCTTATCTGTCTTTCATATGTTGTTTTCCTTTCTTTCCTCTCCCCTCCCCCATCTGTTTTTCTACAAATTAAAGCATATTAGAGTTCTAACAATTTTGTAGTAGAGACGAGGTTTCACCATGTTGGCCAAGATGGTCTCAATCTCTTGACCTCGTGATCCACCTGCCTCGGCCTCCCAAGGTGCTGGGATTACAGGCGTGAGCCACCAGGAATCTCAGTTCTTGACTACAATCTGTGTTCCTATTCTTGGTTACTACTTTTCAAAGTTTATTGTATGCAATTATAATTCTTTACTGTTTAGTAAATGGTGAAGTATTTTACCTTTTAAAAAACTTTATTTGTTTTGAGAGTCATCTAAGGGACTAAGTTTGTGTGGTTTTGCTTCACTCTGCTGTCTTTACCTAGAAATCTTTAAGAACACACTGTAATTTAAAATACAAACTAATTTATATAGCACTTTACTAGTTAGACTTTTCACCTGTATTTTTTCATTTTTTTCTCATAACCCAGTAAAATAAGTGTTTATCATCTTCCCCACCTTATAGTTGAGAAAACCGAAATTTATAGTGGTTGAACACTCCAGATTCTCCAATAATAATTGGAGGAACTATCATGCAAGCCTAATTCTTCTGCCTTCAGAGCTCAAGTTCCACTTCAGGATGTTACTTCTATATATCTTTGAAAAGGTAGTGAGAAAAGTCTGCCTTTATTCCTGGATTATCACTTATTCTTGGATTTCCTCCTACAACACAGGCTCCTCCTTCTCAGTCTACTTTGTTAGTTCCCACTTACCTTCATGACTTTTAACCTTGGGGTGCTCGCAGGCTTGGTTCCGTGACTGCTTTCCTGTTTAAACTCACTTGCTTGGTGAGCTCATACAGAATCACGCCTTTCAATATCATCTGTATACCAATCAATAATTAAATTCCACATTTGTGGTTTTAGCCTGGTCCCATATGCCTGTCTTCCCAACTAAAATTTGAGTCCTGTAAGCTCAGGACTCTGGTTGTTCACTGTGGTATCTCAGGCACCTAGAACAGTGCCTGCTACTTTGTAGCCACTCAGTAGTTATTTGTTCATTGAAGTGAATGAGTGAGCATTCGGCCAAAATCTGTCCCTAATGCCAAGCTGAAATTATTTTCTTTTTTCAAAGCTAATACTACATTTACTTAGCTTTTTAAAAATAACTTTACTTTTGTATTATTGTATAATGTACATATTTTGGGGGTACTTATGGTAATTTAATGCTTTCATATAATTTGTAAAGACCAAATTAGTGTAATTCACATATTCATCACCTTAAATATTTGTCTTTTCTTTTCACTAAAAACATTCAAATTATTCTCTTCTACCTATTTGAATTACATAATAGGTTATTGTAAGCTATAGTCAACCTACTGATCTATCAAATACTAGGTCTTATTTCTTCCATCAGACCGTATATTTATATCTATTAATCAAACTGTCTTCATGCCGTCCTCCTCACTATACTTCCTGGTCCTCTGGTAACTACCAGTCTACTCTCTATATTCATGAGATCCATTTCTTTAGCTCTCACATATGAGTGAGAGCATGCAATATTTGTCTTTCTCTGCTTGGCTTATTTCACTTAACATAATAACATCTAGTTCCATCCATGTTGCTGCAGATGATGGGATTTCGTTCATTTTTATGGCTGAATAATACTCCATTGTGTATACCACATTTTCTTACCCATTCATGGAAATTTAGGTTGGTTCCATATTTTGGCTAGTGCTGCAATACACACATGAGTGCAGATGTCTCTCTCCTTTTCTTCTAGATATATACCCAGTATTGTGGAATTGCTGGATCATATGGTAGTTCTATTTTTAGTTTTTTGAGGAACCTCCAAACTGTTCTCCATAGTGGTTGTACTAATTTATATTCTGACCAACAGTGTACGAGAGTTCCCTTTTCTCCACATCCTTGCCAGCATCCATTATTCTTTGTCTTTTTAATAAAAGCTATTTTAACTAGAGATACTATCTCGTTGTGGGTCTGATTTGCATTTCTCTGACAATTAGTGATCTTGGGCATTTTTTTCATATTCCTTTTGGCCATTTTATGTCTTTTGAGAAATGTCTCTTTCTTTTGAAATAGATCTTTGCCTGTTTTTAAAATTGGATTCTTTGGGTTTTTTGCTATATTGTTGTTTGAACTCCTTATATATTCTGGTTATTAATCCCTTGTCAAATGAATAGTTTGCTAATACTTTCTTCTCCTGTGGGTTGTCTCTTCAACTTGATTAATCTCTTTGCTTCACGGAAGCATTTTAGCTTGATGTAATCCCATTTGTCTGTTTTTGCTTTGGTTGCCTCACTTTTGAGATCTTAAGGAAAAAAGTCTTTGCCCAGACCAGTGTCCTGGAGTGTTTCCCCCTAGAGTTTCTTCTAGTAATTTCGTAGTTTCACGTCTTAGATTTAAGTCTTTAATCCATTTTTGTTTGATTTTTGTGTGTGGTGAGAGATAGACGTTCAGTTTCATTCTTCTTCATATGGATATCCACTTTTCCCAGTCATATTGATATCCAGTTTTCTCAGCACCATTTATTGAAGAGCCTGTCCTTTACCCATTGTATGTTCTTGGTACCTTTGTTGAAAATGAGCTGGCTATAAATTTGCGAGTTTATATCTGGGTTATTGATTCTGTGCCATGCATGGTCTGTGTGTTTTTATGCCGGTATCATGCTGATTTGGTTACTATAGCTTTGTATTAATAATACGCTTTGTAATCAGGTAGTGTGATGCCTCCAGCTTTGTTCTTTTTGCTCAAAATTGCTTTGACTATTCAGGGTCTTTCGTGGTTCTGTATCAATTTTAGGGTTTATTTTTCCTATTTCTATGAAAAATGTCATTGGTATTTTGATAGGGATTGCATTGAGTCTGTAAATTGCTTTGGATATTATTGTCATTTTAATGGCATTCTTCCAGTTATGGAGCATGGATATCTTTCCATTTTTGTGTGCCCTCTTCAATTTTTTTCATCAGTGTTTTATAGTTTTCCTTGTATAGCTCTTTTACTTCTTTGGTTCAATTGATTCCTAGCTATTTTATGTTCTTTGTAGCTATTGTAAATAGGATTGCTTTCTTGATTTCTTTTTCAGATTGCTTGCCGTTGGCATATATAAATGCTATGGATTTTTGTATGTTGATGTTGTATCCTGCAACTTTACTGAGTACATTTATTAGTTCTAAGAGCTTTTTGGTGAGTCAATAGGTTTTTCTAAATATAAGATCATGTGATCTGCAAACAAAGATAATTTGACTTAATACTTTTCCAATTCGTGTGCCCTTATTTCTTGCCTAATTGCTTTGGCAGGACTTTCAGTATTATGTTGAATAAAAGTGGTGAATGTGAGCATCCTTTTCTTGTTCCAGATCTTATAGGAAAGGCTCTCAATTTTTCCTCATTCAATATGATGTTAGCTGTGGGTTTGCCATATATGCCCTTTATTATTTTGAGCTATGTTCTTTTTATACCCAGTTTGTTGAGAGTTTTTATCATAAAAATGTTGGATTTTATTAAATGCTTTTTTAGCATCTATTGAAATTACCATATGGTTTATTTATAGATTTGCATATGTTGAACCATCCTGGCATTCCTGGGATAAATCCCACTTGACCATGGTGAATGAGCTTTTTAATGTGTTGTTGAATTTGGTTTGCTACTATTTTGTTGAGGATTTTTGCTTTTACATTCATTAGTGATATTGTCTGTAGTTTTCTTTTTTTTTTTTTTTTTTTTCTTGTTTTGTCTTTGTCTGATTTTGATATTGAGGTAATGCTGGGCCTTGTAGAATGAGTTTGGGAATATTCTCTCCTCTTCAAGTTTTTTGAAGAACTTGAGTAGAATTGGTGTTAAATTGTCTTTAAATGTTTGCTGGAATTCAGCAATGCAGCCATCGAGTCCTGAGCTTTTCTTTGACAGGAGACTTTATCATGGCTTCAGCCTTGTTATTCATTATTAGCTTGTTGAGGCTTTCTGTTTCCTCATGGTTTGTGCTTGGTAGCTTGTATGTGTCTATGAAATTATCTATTTCTTCTAGCTTTTCCAATTTGTTGGTGTATAGTTGTTGATAATCGTTTAATGATTCTTTGATTTTTTTAGCCTCAATTTTATTTATTTCTGCTCTGGTCTCTATTATTTCTTTCCTTCTACTAATTTTGGGTTCCTTGAGGTTCAATGTTAGGTTGTTTATTTGAAGTCTTTCTATTTTTTCGATACAGACTTTTGTTGCTATAAATTTCCCTCTTAGTACTGTTTTTGCTGTATCTCATAGATTTGGGTATGTTGTATTTTCATTTTATTTGTTTCAAGAGATTTTTAAATTTCCTTCTTAGTTTCTTACCTGACCCATTGGTTGTTCAGAAGCATGTTGTTTACTTTCCACGTGTGTGTGTATTTTCCAAGTTTCCTCTTGTTGTTGATTTTTAATTTTATTCCATTATCAGAAAATATACCTGATAATGATGTCTGTCTTTTTGAATTTGTTAAGACTTGTTTTGTGGCCTAAGATATGATCTGTTCCAGAGAATGTTCTGTGTTCTGATGAAAAGAACATGTAACCTGCTGCAGTTGGATGAAGGTTCTGTAAGTGTCACTAAGGCCTGGTCGAGTTTGTAGTTGAACTCTCCAAGTGTTTCTCTGTTGATTTTGTCTGGATTTTCTGTCCATTACTAAGTATGGGAAGTTGAAGTCTCCTGCGGCTATTGTATTGCTTTCTGTCTCTCCCTTTAGATCTATTAATGTTTGCTTTGTGTACTTGGGAGTTCCAGTGTTGAGTACATAGATATTTATAATTGTTACACCCTCTTGCTGAACTGACCCCTGTATGATTATATAGTGACCTTCTTTGTCTCTTTTTACAGTCTTTGATTTGTAGTCTGCTTTATTTGATTTAAGTGTAGTTACTCCTGCTCTTTTTGGTCTCCAGTTGCATGGAATATGTTTTTCTGGTTGCATGGAAAAAAAATATAAAGCCTAACTGACATTTACTGAACATTTCACCCAACTGCTGCAGAATATGTGTTCTTTTCATCAGCACATAGAACTTGCATGTCTTCATAGGTGAAGTGCCTTTCTCATAGGCAGCATAGAGATGGGTCTTGTTTATTCAGTCACTCTATGCCTTTTTTTTAAAAAAATGGATTTTTATTCCTTTTTAAAAATTTCAATAGACTTTTGGGGAACAGTGGTATTTGGGTATATGGATAAGTTCTTAATTGGTGATTTCTGAGATTTTGGTGCACCCATCACTTGAGCAGTGTACACTGTACCCAATGTGTAGATTTTTATCCCTTGCCTCTCTCCTATCCTTCCCCGAGTCCCCAAAGTTCACTGTATTATTCTTATGCCTTTGTGTCCTCATAGCTTAGCTCCCACTTATAAGTGAGACCATAACGACATTTGGTTTTCTATTCCTGAGTTATTTTACTTAGAATAATGGTCTCTAATTCCATCCAGGTTGATGCGAATGTCATTATTTCATTTCTTTTTATGGCTGAATAGTATTCCATGGTGTGTGTGTATATCTGTGTGCATGTGTGTATATATATATACACCACATTTTCTTTATCCACTTGTTGATTGATGGGCATTTGGGCTGGTTCCATATTTCTGCAATTGCGAATTGTGCTGCTATAAACATGTGTGTGCAAGTGTCTTTTTCGTATGATGACTTCTTTTCCTCTGGGTAGACACCCAGGAGTGGGATTGCTGGATCGAATGGTAGATCTACTCTCAGTTCTTTAAGGAATCTCCACACTGTCTTGCATAGTGGTTGTACTAGTTTACATTCCTACCAGCAGTGTAAAAGTATTTCCCTTCCACCACATCCACGCCAACATCAATTTTTTTTATTATTATACTTCAAGTTCTAGGGTACATGTGCACAACGTGCAGGTTTGATACATAGGTGTACATGTGCCGTGTTGGTTTGCTGTACCCATCAACTTGTCATTTACATTAGGTATCTCTCCAAATGCTATCCCTCCCCCAGCCCCCCACCCAACGACAGCCCCCAGCGTGTGATGTTCCCTGCCCTGTGTCGAAGTGATCTCATTGTCAATTCCCACCTATGAATGAGAACATGCGATGTTTGGTTTTCTGTCCTTGTGATAGTTTGCTGAGAATGATGGTTTACAGCTTCATCCATGTCCCTACAAAGGACACGAACTCATCCATTTTTATGGCTGTGTAGTATTTCATGGTGTATATGTGCAACATTTTCTTAATCCAGTCTGTCATTGATGGACATTTGGGTTGGTTCCAAGTATTTGCTATTATGAATAGTGCTGCAATAAACATACGGGTGCATGTGTCTTTATAGTAGCATGATTTATAATCCTTTGGGTATATATCTAGTAATGGGATTGCTGGGTCAAATGGTAATTCTAGTTCTAGATCCTTGAGGAATTGCCATACTGTCTTCTACAATGGTTGAACTAATTTACACTCCCACCAACAGTGTAAAAGCATTCCTATTTCTCCACATCCTCTCCAGCACCTGTTGTTTCCTGACTTTTTAATGATTGCCATTCTAACTGGCGTGAGATGGTATCTCATTGTGGTTTTGATTTGCATTTCTTTGATGACCAGTGATGATGAGCATATTTTCATGTGTCTGTTGTCTGCATAGATGTCTTCTTTTGAGAAGTGTCTGTTCATATCCTTTGCCCACTTTTTGATAGGGTTGTTTGTTTTTCTCTTGTAAATTTGTTTGAGTTCTTTGTAGATTCTGGATATTAGCCCTTTGTCAGATGGGTAGATTGTAAACATTTTCTCCCATTCTGTAGGTTACCTCTTCATTCTGGTGGTAGTTTCTTTTGCTGTGCAGAAGCACTTTAGTTTAATTAGATCGCATTTGTCAATTTTGGCTTTTGTTGCCATTGCTTTTGGTGTTTTAGACGTGAAGTCCTTGCCCATGCCTATGTCCTGAATGGTATTACCTACATTTTCTTCCAGGGTTTTTATGGTTTTAGGTCTAAAATTTCAGTCTTCAATCCATCTTAAATTAATTTTTGTATAAGGTGTAAGGAAGGGATCCAGTTTCAGCTTTCTACATATGGCTAGCCGATTTTCCCAGCACCATTTATTAAATAGGGAATCCTTTCCCCATTGCTTGTTTTTGTGAGGTTTGTCAAAGATCAGATGGTTGTAGATGTGTGGCATTATTTCTGAAGCCTCTGTCCTGTTCCATTGGTCTATATATCTGTTTTGGTACCAGTACCATGCTGTAGCCTTGTAGTATAATTTGAATGCCTCCAGCTTTGTTCTTTTGACTTAGGATTGTCTTGGCAATGTGGGCTCTTTTTTGGTTCCATATGCACTTTAAAGTAGTTTTTTCCAATTCTCTGAAGAAAGTCATTGGTAGCTTGAAGGGGATAGATTGGATCTGTAAATTACTTTGGGCAGTATGGCCGTTTTCACGGATATTGATTCTTCCTATCTATGAGCATGGAATGTTCTTCCATTTGTTAGTGTCCTCTTTTATCTCATTGAGCAGTGGTTTGTAGTTCTCCTTGAAGAGGTCCTTCACATCCCTTGTAAATTAGATTCCTAGGTATTTTGTTCTCTGTGTAGCAATTGTGAATGGGAGTTCATTCATGATTTGGCTCTCTGTTTTTCTGTTAATGGTGTATAGGAACGCTTGTGATTTTTGTACATTAATTTTGTATCCTGAGACTTTGCTGAAGTTGCTTATCAGCTTAAGGAGATTTTGGGCTGAGACAATGGGGTTTTCTAAATATACAATCATGTCCTCTGCAAACAGGGACAATTTGACTTCCTCTTTTCCTGATTGAATACCCTTTATTTCTTTCTCATACCTGATTGCCCTGACCAGAACTTCCAACGCTATGTTGAATAGGAGTGGTGAGAGAGGGCATCCTTGTCTTTTGCCGGTTTTCAAAGGAAATGCTTCCAGTTTTTGCCCATTGAGTATGATATTGGCTGTGGGTTTGTCATAAAATAGCTCTTACTATTTTGAGATACGTTCCATCAATTTAAAAAAATTTTTAAAGTGATGGCCACTCTTTTTTTTTTTGTTTTTTTTTTTTGAGGCGGAGTCTCGCTCTGTCGCCCAGGCTGGAGTGCAGTGGCGCCATCTCGGCTCACTGCAGGCTCCGCCTCCCGGGTTCCCGCCATTCTCCTGCCTCAGCCTCCCGAGGAGCTGGGACTACAGGCGCCCGCCACCGCGCCCGGCTAATTTTTTGTATTTTTAGTAGAGACGGGGTTTCACCATGGTCTCGATCTCCTGACCTTGTGATCCGCCCGCCTCGGCCTCCCAAAGTGCTGGGATTACAGGCGTGAGCCACCGCGCCCGGCCAGTGATGGCCATTCTTGCAGCAGTAAGGTGGTATCAAATTCTGGTTTTGATTTGCATATCCCCAAAAATTATTGATGTTGAGCATTTTTCATATATTTGTTGGCCATTTGTATATCTTCTTTTGAGAATTGTCTGTTGCGTCCTCAGCCCATTTTTGACGGCATTGTTTTTCTCTTGCTGATTTGTTTGAGTTCTTTGTAGAGATTCTGCATATTAGTCTTTTGTGGGGTGCATAGTTTGCAAAGATTTTTTTCCTACTCTGTGGGTTGTCTGTTTGCTGATTATTTCTTTTGCTGTACAGAAGCTTTTTAGTTTAATTGAGTCCCATCTATTTATCTTTGTTTTTGTTGCATTTGCTTTTGGGTTCTTGGACATGAAGTCTTTGCCCAAGCCAGTGTCTAGAAGGGTTTTTCCACTATCAACTTCTAGAATTTTTATGGTTTTAGGTCTTACATTTAAGTCTTTGATGCATCTTGAGTTGATTTTTGCATAAGGTGAGAGATGAGGATCCAGTTTCATTCTTCTGCATGTGACATGCCAATTATCCCAGCACCATTTGTTGAATAGGGTGCCCTTTCCCTAGTTTATGTTTTTGTTGTCTTTGTCAAAGATCATTTGACTAAGTATTTGGCTTTCTTTTTGGATTCTCTATTCTGTTCCATTTGTCTGTGTGCCTGTTTTTATGCCAGTTCCATGCTGTTTTGGTGACTATAACCTTGTAGTGTAATGTGAAGTCAAGTAATGTGATGACCTTAGGTTAGTTATTTTTGCTTAATCTTGCTTTGGCTATGTGGGCTCTTTTTTGGTTCCATCTGAATTTTAGGATTTTTTTTTTTCTAGTTCTGTGAATATTGATAATGATATTTTGATGGGAATTGCATTGAATTTGTAGATTGCTTTTGGCATTATGGACATTTCACAATATTTATTCTACCCATTCCTGAGCATGGGATATGTTTCCATATGTATTGTCTGTGATTTCTTTCAGCAGTGTTTTGTAGTTTTCCTTGTGGAGGTCTTTCACATCCTTGGTTAAGTATATTCCTAAGTATTTTGCTTTTTTGGCAGCTATTCTAAAAGGGGTTGAGCTCTGAATTTGATTCTCAGCTTCGTTGCTATTGGTGTATAGCAGTGCTCCTAATTTGTGTACATTGATTTTGTATCCTGAAACCTTCTGAATTCATTTATCAGTTATAGGGGCTTTTTGGATGAGTCTTCAGGGGTTTCTAGGTATACAATAATATCGTCAGTGACCAGTGACAATTTTACTTCCTCTTTACCGATTTGGATGCCCTTTCTTTCTCGTCTGACTGCTCTGGCTAGAACTTCCAGTACTATGTTGAATAGAAATGGTGAAAGTAGGCATTCTTGTCTTGTTCCGGTTCTCGGGGAGAATGCTTTCAAGCTTTCCCATTCAGTATAGTGTTGGTTGTAGATTTGTCATAGATGGCTTTTTTACCTTGGGTATGTCCCTTCTGTACCAGTTATGCTGAGGGTTTTAATCATAAAGGGATGCTGGATTTTGTCAATTGCTTTTTCTGAGTCTGTTGAGGTGTGATTTTTTTTCCTCTTTTTTGGACTGTCGCTCTGTCGCTCAGGCTGGAGTGCAGTGGCGTGATCTTGGCTCACTGCAACCTGTGTCTTCTGGGTTCAAGCGATTCTCCTGCCTCAGCCTCCCAAGTAGCTGGGATTACAGGCGCCTGCCACAATACCCGGCTAATTTTTCTGTTTTTAGTAGAGACGGGGTTTCACCATGTTGGTCAGGCTGGTCTCGAACTCCTGACCTCAAGTGATCCGCCTGCCTTGGCATCCCAAAGTGTTGGGATTACAGGAGTGAGCCACTGTGTCTGGCCTTTCTTGAGCTCACTGACTCTCCTCTGCTTGATTCATTCTACTGCTGAGAGTCTCTAGTGAATTTTTCAGTTCAGCAAATGTATTTCCCAGTTTCAAGATTTCTGTTTGATTTTTAAAAATTATTTTAATCTGACTGGGTATGGTGGCTCACACCTGTAATCCCAGCACTTTGGGAGGCCACGGCGAGTGGATCATGAGGTCAGGAGTTCGAGACCAGCCTGACCAACATGGTAAAACCCCGTCTCTATTAAGAATACAAAAATTAGCTGGGCGTGGTGGCGCACGCCTGTAGTCCCATCTACTCAGAAGGCTGAGGGAGAATCACTTGAACCCGGGAGGCGGAGGTTGTGGTATGCTGAGATTGTGCCACTGCACTCCAGCTAGAGCAACAGCTGTCTCAAAAGAAAAAAATCTATTTTAATCTCTTTGTTAAATTTCTGAATTATTTTTTCTGTGTTATCCTGGAGAGCACTGAGTTTCCTTAAAACTGCTATTTTGCGTTGTTGGTCAGAGAGTTCATTTAGTGCCATCTCACTGAGGTCATTCACTGACTGGTTCTTTGCTTTGTCTGTTAGGGAGGTCTTCGTTCCTTGTTTGCTGTTGTTTCTTGTGGATGTACATCTGTGTCTTTGCATTGAAGCATTAGTTATTTATTCCCCTTTCCTCTGTCTTGTTTCTGTTTTTATTGGATCCATTTGCTTAGAGACTCTTTGTATTTTACCTGCAGATTTCTTTTTTCTTTCACTAGGTCACTGCTTCTTTTCAGCACCAGACGGCATCCTAAACCCGTCTGCCTTAGTTCTAGTAAACAATCAAAATGCCACTCATCTTGAATAGGGGAGGTCCCCAAAGGGATATCTTGTTAGTGTGAGAAGGCTGGCTAGGCAGCCTCTGTGCCCAGGGCACCTGTGGAACGAACCTCCTGCAGTGTGGTGCTGCCGAGTAGCCACTTTGATTTGGTGTCTTCTTTGGCTGAGTTACAGAACAGAGTTTCTGAAAGGCTGGGGGTGGAAGTGGCACCTCTCTCCTTTATCTCTGGCTGTCCTGGAGGATATGTCTGCCTCTAAGGTATCACCACTGCTTTCCATGGGTTAAGGCAGGGACAGTTCTCCTGCCAGGGAGCCCAAGATGGCGGGGAAGCTGATCGTCCACCATGATCCCTCTTTTAGCATAGAAACCATGAGTCAGGGAAATTTCCCATGTGCTTAGTGCCAAGGCAGGTTGGGGAAGGAAAGGTACAGAGATGAAAGTCCGATTCTGTTCCTGTCTCCTTAGAGTGTTTTCATTTCTCTGTGGCCCTGAGAACTGTCTCATCCTCATGTTTGAGTTCTGGGGTATTGCTGGCAATGTGTACCTGATTTTCGTTTTCTGTTGTGGAGAGTGAAGCTAGCTCGCTTCTATACCCGCATTTTGGAACTGCAAGTCCTGAAATTATTTTCTTATGTGTGTGTTTGAGGTTTACTTATAGACACCATGATAGAATGAATTTGTTTCTCTTTTATGTGAGGAAAATAGGACATTGTTAACTGTGGTGCGTGGCACAGATCTACTTGAATAATCTTTTGGTTAAGAGAAAAGCACTTGATAAATTCTTGACTTTTTTTTAAAGTCTCTCCTAAAACACTGAGACAACAGAGCAGATGGCTTCGTACTGAGTTATACAACCAGTAAGTGATGCAGGTGTGATAGGAAGGTTTAGAGAAATGGGCCTTCTTGCTGTCACTAACTGATCAAAAAGGGAATGTTTGGTGCAGTCTGATGACTGTCTTCGACTTTAGAAAAGCAAGTTTCATAAATTCAGAAAGTAAACCTTTTCCATTGTGTGCCTGAAGAGTTAAAAGGTGAATTGCTTCACAGGGACTGTGATTTCTGAAAGTGGATATTCTGTCTAAACGTAGCCATCCTGACGCAGAACAGAAGTGCCCCTTTGTCAGATGTGTTCTGATTACAATTTTAAAGGACGTTACAAATCACAAAGTAGGTGGCAGAAGCCTGTAACTCTTCTTTTAGGTTAGGCTCAGAATCTTCTGAAAGTGATGAAGCTCCTAACAACTGCCAAATGGGTTTTAAGTTATGTTCGCAGAGCCAGTGGGGGAAAAAACCAGCCCAGGAAATGATAGAAGCACTGCTTGGGAAAAATGATGTCATATTAATATGCCACAGAAAGAAGGCAGATCTAATCAACCCTTTTTTTAAAAAATATTTTCTTTTATAAAAAAACAATGATTGGGAACCTAATTTTCAGTACTTAAATATTACCTTTGATATAGCTAGAATTAATGGTTACTGATAAAAACACAACTTTTTGAAAACAAAATTCTTCTCTTTTACCATATTCCCCGAGGGAAAGGCCTAACATTGCTCTGAAAGAGAAATCACAGTCCCTGCCCTATTGTGGAACTTGTGACCTAGTTGGGGCCGGATTGGGGTGGGGTAGGAAGACATAATTTTAAAACAATTAGACAAACCTCCAGTTTCAGCAAATGCAAGATATTAATAAATGGTAGGATACACACACACACCTGATAAAGGAATTTCAAATAGGGAAAATCCTCAGAGGGAAGAGACTAGTCAGGAGGGCTTTATGAAGACAGTAAACCTTGAACTGGGCTTTTGAAACAAAACAGTTTAATTAGTGAAAAGAAATAAGGAAAGGATTTTCTTTAGGATAGTACAATAAATAGAATATTGGTAACAGTGAACAGTTCTTGATTGCTTATTTTATATATATATATATACACACATACATACACACACACACACACACACACATATATATTTATTTATTTTTTGAGATGGAGTCTCGCTCTGTCACCCAGGCTGGAGTGCAGTGGCACGATCTTGGCTCACTGCAACCTCCGCCTCCTCGTTCAAGCGATTCTCTTGCCTCAGCCTCCCAAGTAGCTGGGACTACAGGCATGTGCCACTATTCTCAGCTAATTTTTGTATTTTCAGTAGAGACAGAGTTTCACCGTGTTGGTCAGGCTAGTCTCGAACTCCTGACCTCAGGTGATCCGCCCACCACAGCCTCCCAAAGTGCTGGGATTACAGGCGTGCGTGAGCCACCGCGCCCGGCCTGACTGCTTATTTTATATAAAGAACTACTCTAAGTGATTATCATTATTAATATTGAAATTATTTACTTTTAAGCATAGTATGTACTGTGTTCTCATTTAAATTTTATGTCACTTCTGAAGCCCTGTCATTAGTAGTTATGTTCATGTTACAGATGAGGAACTAAGGTGCTGAGAGATAGGAGTGCCAACAAGAACAGTGCCTGGCACAAAGCAAATGCTCAGTAAACATTTGACAAATGAGTAGCTGAGCGAGCAAACATGCCCAAGATCGTTCACACAACTGAGTGCCAAATTTGACTGACTAAGGCTCACTTTTAGCCTGCACACTACATGTCTTTATTTGGATGAAGTAAGAGAACATTTATGAACAGAAAAAAAATGCATGTGGCAGATGAAAAGGTTTAAATAAGGGAAGAATTACAAGTGGTTTCACTGATGAAATAATTAAAGAGGCAGTAGAGTGTTGATAGTAAGAGCCAAGTCTTTAGAGCTAGAAAGATCTGATTTGAAATCCTGTTTCCTGTACTTATTAGTTGTATAACCTCCTTGATTGACAGCTTCACCTCTCTTTACCTCAGTTTTGTCATCTGTAAAATGGAATAGTGATCATTTCCTAGTAGGAATGTGGGATTAAGAGGGGTAATACATAGATCTTGGCACTTAGTAAATACTCAATAAATAATTAGAATAATTATTACTAGCAGTTAGTTCTTGAGAAAGAGAAGTGACTTAATGGAGATGGTCCAGAGGAAGCTGAATCTTGCAGTGGCAGCTGGGATAAATTAGAAATCAAGAGAGCACAGGCAAGAAGAGTAGAAAGTTGTTGAAGTCATGTAGTTACCAGGTACTGCAGTGAGAGAGCAGTAGTATGAATGAGAGAAAGGGGGGACGGTGGGGACAGACAGACAATGTAACGTCATAATCAGAATGTTGTGATAAATTTATCGGCATTTTATATCTTTTTGGAGAATTCTGAGGTGGTTGTAGACAGTCTGTCACTGGAGTTAGTATTTAAATGTCCTTCAGCTTGTAGCTCAAAGCTCAAGAATTATTGTTCTAATTATGACATCCTGAATATATTGGCAAAACTTACTTTCCCTTTCTGGCCATCTCACCACCACCAAAATAATGTCAGTTTTCTCCTAGTTTTTTGAGATCTAAAACAATCCACATGCTCTCCACACATACTCCTCCCCCAGGTGTGTGTTTCCTCGAACACGGTCTGCTGACTGAAAACCCATGTCTCTTTTATTTCAGTGCAAGCAGCTAATGACTCAGTCTGTAGACTCCAACAGAGGGAGCAGGAACGAAAAAAGGTAAAAGATCATTTAGATAACGGGGCATATAAGTCTTGGGTGTTTGTTATATGATTAGCAATTGCTTTTGATCAGAAAATTCTCTGAATGCAGTGATTTTTACATATTTTAAAATGGCTGATTCATTGAAGATGTGTTGAGGAGGTATGGTCACGTGGTCATACCATCAATATTCTTATAAATTGAAATTGCAGAACTCTCTTTTTTCGTTTTCAATATTTCCATCTTTTCCCTGAAAGTGGTATTTGTCTCCTGGAGGAGAGAGAAAATAGGACTTTTACATGTAACAACAAATATCCACCAGATTGGAGATATAAATCTTTCCTCTGAGCCTGAAGTATTGAGTATATTATGTATATTTCTTCCAGAAAAGGAAGCATTCATGCCTGTGGATAGGTTATTTAATGAATAGCCATAGGAGTATTTGAATCATTTGCTGGGCAGTGCTTTGCTTATTTGAATTATATGTTAACTAAATTCAGATGTGGAAAAATAGCACAAGAATTTAAGTTCCTGTGATAATTTGGTGTTTTTCACTTGCAATTATCATCAAGTGTTTTTGTAACTTACTCATTGCTCTAAACTAATGAAGATACATCTTAACACTTATTAAAAAACATTGAAAAGACTAAGTCACTCTGAAAATAATGCTTTTTTGCTTGTGTACCGACAAATGTTACTGTCTCCATTTATCTGGAATGTGTTGTGGTTAATCCACAGTAATAGTTCAGATCTGTCACTGTATAAAAATATAATGGAATGAGCCTTCTCAGAGTTTCAGTTTCTGTACCCTCTGCTTAAATCTAAATGTTGATACAAAGTTTGAAAAGTCAACAATTTGCTAATTTACACTTTATTGAAAGGACTTGACATTGAAGACAGATGGGAATGCTGCCCAAGGATAGTGGGACCCCACAGGCCATTCGGGAAGCAGGGCCATGGCTGAGCTCCCGGATGAAGTGGCAGGGCAGGTCTGTGGTCAGGGAAGTTTGTGTCAGGATGGGGTGCTTGCACAGTGTGCAGAGAGTGCTGGAAAGGCAGGCAGGGCTGGGGGATGTAAGTGGACCATGACAGACTGGACAGCAGATACATTTTTAATTCCTCTGCTTTGCTAGGTGCCACTGGGGATGATGGATTTTGTTAATTTTAGGGCAGTTCCTACACTTAAGGAGCTAAAAGTCTTGGAGTCCCAAAGCGCTAACCCTGTAATAATAGAGGATAAAGTGAGAACTGTGATCATTACTAATAACTTTTTAGGATCTTGGCAAAAGTGTAATTTATTAGGAAGACGATGGCATTCAAGCCTGACCTTGATTGGTAGGAATTCAGTTGCTGGAAGATGAGAAGAGAGATATTACAGGGCAAGGAATACATTGTAAGTAAAGGCGAAAGATGTGGTAAGTCAGTATTGTCTCGTGGACCTGGTATGGAGACTGTCTAAATGGACATTTCTAGAGATTATTGTGGACGATCTTAAATGCTGTATTAAACAATTTGTTGTGGGGACATCAGAAACTTTCCGTTTTTTGAGAAGCCGAATAACTATCTGATAGAACACTGGCTGTACATTTCAACGCAGGCGGTTCTCTTGGCTCTCAAAATAAAAATGAAGACGTATCGCATGCTACATGTTACCTTTCTGACATGTTGCTGTATGATTTAAGTAGATTCAGGTGAGTGTGCACCAGCACATTAATCGGTCTGTTTTTTCTAAGACATTGTCAAAGCAGTTATAGTTTGAAAAATGGCAATTTTTGTCATTCTTGAGCAGAAGGAACTGAAAATTAAATTTTAATTTGAACAGTTTCTCTTGTTGCTTTGAACTATTTCTACTGTCGTGTATTGGCCCTATGTATAGTAGGAAGATGACCAGATTGGGTAAGAAATACCTGGCTTCTTTTATTTCTGGTATTGGTTCCCTTTACTAGCTAGCTATAAGCCCTTGGATAAATCCTTGAGCTTCCAGCTCCTCGTCTGCAAAATAATGATCTATTCTACTTATCTGATAGATCGAAGGGTAAATTGCATTGTAAAAATTATTTGAAATGACTTTGAAAATTGTATCTCACTGTCAAAATGTAGAGTAGCATTTTTTTCCTGCCAGCTATTTGTTTAATATGCGAGCAGTCACTGTGTGGATAAGAGCCCTGCCGTAGTCTGTTAGAGTCTGTGAAGAAGCACTTGAGAAACCGTCCCATTGATGATTTTGCAAATTAAAAAGTGCTGTCTAGCCCATGGTTTAAAAAGCACTGGCCACAAGAAATAATATTTTAAGCCGGGCGTGGTGGCTCACATCTGTATCCCAGCACTTTGAGAGGCTGAGGCGAGCGGATCACTTGAGGTCGGGAGTTTGAGACCAGCCTGACCAACATGGAAAAACCCCGTCTCTCCTAAAAAATACATAATTAGCTGGACGTGGTGGTGCATGCCTCGTTTAATCCCAGCTACTGGGGAGGCTGAGGCAGGAGAATCACTTGAACCTGGGAGGCGGAGGTTACGGTGAGCCGAGTTTTGCACTCCAGTCTGGGCAACAAGAGTGAAACTCCGTCTCAGGGAAAAAAAAAAAAAAAAGAATATTTTAATATTTAATATGAAGTACATTTCTTTTTTTCTTTTTCTTTTTTTTTTTATTTTCCTTGAGACGAAGTCTCACTCCGTTGTCGCCCAGGCTGGAGGGCAGTGGTGCAATGGCTCACTGCAATCTCCGCCTCCCAGGTTTAAATGTTCTTCTGCCTCAGCTTCCCAAGTAGCTGGGATTACACCTGTAATCCAAGCTAATTTTTGTATTTTTAGTAGAGACAGGGTTTCGCCACGTTGGCCAGGCTGGTCTCGAACTCCTGACCTTGGATGATCTACCCGCCTCAATCTCCCAAATTGCTGGAATTACAGACATGAGCCATTGTGCCCAACCTGAAGGACATTTCTTATAGATATTATGTCTGGGGGTATTTTTAAACTAATTTTTATAGAATATATATTAAAAATTAGTATTTTAAAATATACTGAAACTTTGTTTCACCAGAAGTTGGTAAGTCTGTGAGACTTAGTTTGTAAGCAGACTTAGATTTGTTACCTTGATTTTCTTTCCTGAAGATAATTTAATAAATTAACCAGCTTAAAGTCATAAACAGATGTACTTCTTTGTTCAGAGAATAATTCTTTACATTTTTAAAGTAAAAATTCTTTACATTTTTATTAGAGCAATAAACTTTTAGTCGTGTCTTTCTTTTTTCTTTTTCTTTTACTTTTTTGTTTTACTGCCATATGTAGCTTCTTCTGAAACTGTGACATGGCAGAGATTTCAAACCCCACACATACACATGTGCGTGCACACACACGTATGTCATAAAGGTAAAGTTTAATTTTTCATCTAGCCAACGTAAACAAAACGAAAGACCTGACCTCTAGCTGCATTTTCAACCTAATGTTAATTGTTGCCCTTGGTTATACTATTGTGTACATTTTATATATTTGAAAGGTTCTCAGAGCAAAGATGGGAGTAGTAATGAAATAAAATAGACTCCTGCCATTACTCATTAATTCTTTTTTTTTTTTTTTTTTTTGAGATGGAGCCTCACTCTGTTACCCAGGCTGGAGTACAGTGGCGCCATCTCAGCTCACTGCAATCTCTGCCTCTTGGGTTCAAGCGATTCTCCTGCCTCCGCCTCCCAAGTAGCTGGGATTACAGGCGCACACCACCACTCATGGCTAATTTTTGTATTTTTAGTAGAGACGGGGTTTCACCATCTTGGTCAGGCTGATCTTTTTTTGTTGTTGTTGTTGAGACGGAGTCTTGCTCTGTCGCCCAGGTTGGAGTGCAGTGGCTGGATCTCAGCTCACTGCAAGCTCTGCCTCCCGAGTTTACGCGATTCTCCTGCCTCAGCCTCCCAAGTAGCTGGGACTACAGGCGCCCGCCACCTCGCCCGGCTAGTTTTTTTTGTATTTTTTAGTAGAGACGGAGTTTCACCATGTTAGCCAGGATAGTCTCGAACTCTTGACCACGTGATCCGCCCGTCTCGGCCTCCCAAAGTGCTGGGAGTATAGGCTTGAGTCACCGCGCGCGGCCGGTCAGGCTGATCTTGAATTCATTAATTCTTTTATGTCAAGACAATTTGTGGATTTCTGTAGGAAGTAAACTGTTAAACGTCATTCATACAAATCATATTTCCCACAATTGATATCTAAAAGTACATTCAGAAGAACAATAAATGCACATTCCCTAGTTATTTGACATGTCTTAAAAACTACCACTAGTACAAAGTTGCATTTTGGGCACTAGCAATAAGAATAGTGAAAGGAAAATATTATTGGCTTATAAAATTCACTTGCTCTTAAAAATATGCCACCGGTGGAGATGAGATGGTTAATAGTATCTGTCAATAATTTAAATTCAGTTTCATGCACAGGTGTCAACTTTTGAAGCCCTGTTCAACCAGACTGGAAGTAATTATGAAGTAAATGTGAATGCTTTTGATTCACTTTGTCCACAAATATTTATTAGATCCAGTTATCCTTCTTTGTGATTACTTTCATGAGAGCAACAGGTTCACATGGCTTATACATTGTTTTTAATAGAGTTTGAAAATAGAGTAACATATCAGTACATACTGTTCCACATAAAATTATTTTCAGCAGTTGTTATACTGACACTCCTTACCAAAGGAAATGGTTTTTCCTGTGTCTCTGTAAGGCATATATAAAATTAATGGCATGTATATTACTGGCAGATGCTCTAAAAGACCTATTAGACCTTAGTTGGATTATTCAGAGTTTTCCTGTAGACCAGGGTTTCTCAACCTCAGCACTATTGACACTTTGGACCTGGTAATTCCTTATTGTGGGTGCTGTCCCACATCCTTGATAGAGGTCAAGGATGCTGCTAAACATTGCAGGATGTTTAGCAGCATCCTTGACCTCTATCTACTAGATGCCAGTAGCACCTCCCACAACCTGTGTTATAATAACCAACAATCTCCTGGGGGAGAGGGGTGTAAAATGCCCTCTCCTGCCCCCCATTGAAAATCACTGACTTAGACGAATCTCTGCAGAAGTGTGTTTTTATTTTGTAATCCAGAATTCTTTTATATACCTGGTTCTAGACACCTATCTTCAGGATTGGTTTCTATTTCAAATTATCTTTAATTGGTGGAAGGCGGTGAGTGTGTGCCTGCATGCGTGCCAGTTTATTATTATTTCTTTCTCTGTTGTAACTTATGTATACATTTTACTAAGTAGAAAGAGATAACACCATTATAGTTAATTACTTTTGGTATGTAGTTATAGGTTATTAATAAATTCTCTTCATTTTCTTTTGAAGTTGGCATTTTCTAAGTTTATCTTGAAGAGTGCAATTGATTTCATTTAAGAAGAGCCCACTGAAACTTGATTTACTTTTTTTTTATTGTGGCAGAATTCATATAACATAACATTTACCTTCATAACCATTTTAAAATGTACATTTCAGTGGCATTATCTATATTCACATTGTTGTTCAACCATCACCACCATCCATCCACAGAACCTTTTTTTTCTAAATTTATTTATTGCTATTTTTTTTAGATGGAGTTTTGCTTTTGTCACCCAGTGTGCAGTGCAGTGGCGTGATCTCGGCTCACTGTAACTTCCGCCTCCCAGGTTCAAGCGATTCTCCCACCTCAGCCTACCCAGTAACTGGGACAACAGGCGCCTGCTATCATGCCCAGCTAATTTTTGTATTTTCAGTAGAGACGGGGCTTCGCCATGTTGGCCAGGCTGGTCTTGAACTCCTAACCTCAGGTGATCCACCCACCTCAGCTTCCCAAAGTGCTGGGATTACAGGCGTGAGCCACTGCACCCGGCCCACAGGACTCTTTCATATTGCAAAACTGAAACTCTGTACCCAGTAAGCAGTAACTTCTCATTTCCCTTTCTCTCCACCCCTGGAAACCACCATTCTACTTTCTAGCTCTATGAATTTGACTGCTCTAGGTTCATCGTGTAAGTAGACTCATATAACGTTTGTCTCTTTTGTGACTGGTCTATTTCTTTAGTGTAATATCGAGATTCGTCCATGCTGTAGCATGTGTCAGAATTTCCTTCTTTTTTAAGGCTGAATAATATTCCATTGTATGTGTAGACTACATTCTGTTTATCTGTGTCTATGGACATTTAGGTTCTCCCACCTTTAGCTATTATGCATAACATTGCTGTAAATGTGGGTGTACAAATAGCTGTTCAAGTTCCTACTTTTAATTTTTTGGATATATGCCCAATAGTGGAATTGCTGCTTTGTATGGTAATTCTATGTAAAAGCCAAGGTTTTTGTATTCTTTAAGCACAATGTTCTTATAACTTTAACCACTTTTTTTGTTTTTCTGATTTCTTTATTTTATTTTTAAGGAGAGTTTCCAAGTCATTTTATTCAGAATTTTATGTTTCTTGAATCAATAAATACTATACAAAACAATGTCAGTGTAAAAATGGCTACCATTTTCTCTCCTCTGCTTCCCCTACATGGGGACAATCCCCTGGGCAGCCTCACTCAGGAGTTTTAGGAGCTCTCCCTCCAGATTTGTTCCAGCAAATGAAGTTCAGTGACATAGTCCCTTGAATGATATCCAGAGAAACTCAGCTGGGGTGGGGAGAGCCTCTGGAATCTGGAGGTAACTAGCTTAGGGAAATGAATTAGTGTTTTTGGGGAGAAGAAATGGCCGCTAGGGCAAGAGCCTACCCCAAAGAAAAGGGGTGTCTGACATGTTCACAGTTAACTTCTTTTGCCTCAAGAAGTGGTATTTGTTCAGAGAAAGAAGTGACAAGATGTCCATGCCATCCTCACACGCCTGCTGCTCCTCTGCCCCTAGCTGGGGCCAGGTAGCAGGACAGCCTCTCAGACAAGGTCAGCAACATTGAAGGGCATCTCCTCAATGGAGATGTTGTAGGTCTCCATGTCTCGATGGGTCTTCTTGTCATCTGTCACCATGAACTTTGATTACTTTGGATGGAAATCTTTAAAAAGATATTCTATACTTTTATGTTTTTTAAAAAATTTATTAAATGTTAGGAATAATTTTGTAGGAATCAGGCATTATTGAGAATATCCGATTTTATATTATGGTGAATATGGTGATGTCATTAGGGAAGGAGAAAGAGAGATACTGTGCTGTGTTTCTGTACCAGCTGCCCTCAGACACTGTGTGTTTTAAGTTTTTTATCTGCCTCCTCTTTTGCTATAAGGCTGATGCCTGTTATTCTTCCCTCATTTATCAGCCTTTCCATTTTCTAACTTGTGATTTTTTAATAGGGTGTTGTCTTAGAAACCAGTTAACTAAGGTGGTTAGAAATGTATATAATGTAGGTCAAATAGGCTCAGAATCAGAAGAGCTTTTCATGAGCCCTGCAATATTTGTAAATGGACTTTGTAGTATCTTTTTCTTTTGGATGACTTAAAGGTCTTACCACGTTCTCAACTAAGTTTCAGATACATGTTATTTCCAGGTAGCTGAGTTTTATTTGTATGTAAAGACCGCAGTATTGTCAATACATGAATGTATAGGGGACCCCCGCCTCTCCCTTTTTTCTTTACTGATTGTTGTAAAGAATGTAAGAATGGGCCGGGGGCGGGGGGGGGGTGGGGTGGCTCATGCCTGTAATTCCAGCACTTTGGGAGGCAGAGGTGGGCGGATCACCTGAGGTCAGGAGTTCAAGACCAGCCTGGCCAACGTGGTGAAACCTTGTCTCTACTAAAAATACAAAAATTAGCCTGGTGTGGTGGTGGGCGCCTGTAATCCCAGCTATTTGGGAGGCTGAGGCAGGAGAATCGCTTGAACCCAGGAGGCAGAGGTTGCAGTGAGCTAAGATAGTGCCATGGCACTCCAGCCTGGGTGACTAGGAAACGATAGCATGGAGTGACTGTAAGAACTTCTTGATAAGGAAGCAAAACTAGATTTTTATTTGGATTTGGCGATTGTCATCTTTTAGCTTATTTTCACTTGGCCTACAAGGCCAGTAAGCGATATGCCTGATGTGAACAGGCTACTTGAATATGTTTATCTTTATTCATAATATTCTGAAAGTACACAATAGAAATACTGATCTTTGGCAGTATCTTATTCACTAATATATTGCAGTATCTTAAAGACTGTTCTTGTAGCCAAGTGGTTAATAATGGCTACATCAAGGATTAAATTGAATATAGGAATGGAGGGGAAAGTCTGTTGCTCTTGAGTTGTCTGTGTTGTTTGAATTATTACAATAATCTGTTGCTAAAATTACTAAAAGTAAAGAACAAAAACTGTAATGGCAGGGGGATAAAAGTAGAGTAATCTGCCTTCTAGATGCTTTGCTTGTGATTTGTATAATATTTACCTTTTATTAAGTTCCTCAGGCACTGAGCTAGGAACTTGATATGTTCTACCTCTAGTCTTTTTAAGTATTATTTATGGATGCGGAGTATTTATTTTCCTCATTTTAAAGTTAAAGAAACTAAGTTGCTCAGCATCATGCAACTAGTGACAGGTGGACCAGAATTTGAAGCCAGGTTTATATGCCTGCCAAAGCTATATTTTTCTTTATTGGGCTGTACTGGATAAAATGCATTCTGGTTGGGAAGGGGAACACGGGCTGTTGCCGTGTGGTCCACATCACAGGGTCAGCTGAGCCAATGATGACTTTTCATTTACAAAGAAATGAACAAATTAAATAACATCTGAGTATGCATGTTTAATATTCTCTGTATTTATTAAAACACAACTAAAGCTAAATACCATTTTGATGAAGTTTATCTGCATTTTTTCTTTTTCTAGTGTGACTGTGGCTTTTCTCTTAGACTGTAACAGTTTTTTCTAAAGTCCCATCAGAATAGTTCAATAAACTCTTCATGCATCTTTTAGAGTTATAATCTATAAGGCTGAAAAGTTAAAAAGTAATTCTTTGCATTTTGTTTAACCTGTTTAACAAATTTATTGGATGAGTAAACCCCTCCCTAATCCTCTCTCCCCACCACTGTAATATCTGTTCAGATCCCAAGTGTCTGTGGGGCATATTTTAGAGCAATGTCCTGGCAAAAAGGCTCTCACAAGAGCGTTTGTCTTGTGAAAGAGATTTTTAGCTACCTACGTAAAACTTCCTCTAGAAAGATCTGATTTGTACTCTGTGATAGAAAAGGCGTAGGTTTGGGTATCAGAAAGACCTAAATTTGAATCTACAACCAAGCTATTAGGTGAGTGACCATGGAGGATAAAAGTGTCCTTAAGCCTTAATTTCTTTGTCTGTAAAATGAGAATAATGTCATCTTAAAGGAGAGGCTTTTAGAAGTAGCTATGCAAAACAACTAGCAGAAATTTGCATTGTATGGGTACTTAGAGCACATTGGTTTATTCAGCCCTTCATCCTGTTTGTCATCCTGACCTGAATGAGAGAGAAAATAGAACAGCAAGAACATGATGAACAGCCTGAAGATGGTTTCTTTTTCTTAGTAGCTGTTTTTCTGGTGGCTGACATCTGAGTTAACCTGCATCTGAGTACACTGGGTGTCTCTTTTTCATTCAAGTGCTGGAATTAATATGCCAGAATTAACAGTGACTTTGGGTGCTTTGTAGGGGTGTGTGTGTATGTGTGTGTGTGTGTGTGTGTGTGTGTGTGTTTTGTTTTTGTTTTTGAGACAGAGTCTCGCTCTGTCACCCAGGCTGGAGTGCAATGGTGCGGTCTCGGCTTACTGCAACCTCTGCCTCCCGGGTTCAAGCAATTCGACCTTGTATGTTTTTATAGTTTGCATATCCCAGTTTTTGTTTAATAGAACCTAATCTGTATCAAAACTTAACTGCTAATGACATACATGTAGAATAATTGAAATAGGGATGTAAAGTTATTTTTTCATACTCTGTATTTAGATTTTTGTTGTACGTATTCAAAGTTAATAATTGAAATTATACTTTGGAGGGAAGGAGAAAACTAAATTTATACCTTTTTTATTTATACAGCATTTTATCTGTATTACTGTGGTGCTAGAAAGAAAAAGAAAAAACCTTTCATCCTTATATAGCAGTATTAAGGAACATCTCAAGAACTGAGACATTTGACCTAGATGTTTGAGATGTTGATTTGCTTTAAGGACTAGAACTGACCCAGAGGAGATTTCTTTCTTTCTTTTTTTTTTTTTGAGATGGAGTCTCATTCTGTCACTCAGGCTGGAGTGCAATGGCGTGATCTCATCTCACTGCAACCTCTGTCTCCTGGGTTTAAGCAGTTCTCCTGCCTCAGTTTCCCGAGTAGCTGGGATCACAGGCCCCGGGATCACAGGTGCATGCCACCACACCGGCTGATTTTTATATTTTTAGTAGAGACAGGGTTCTGCCATGTTGGCCAGGCTGGTCTTGAACTCCTGACCTCAGGTGATCTGCCCGCCTCAGCTTCCCAAAGTACTGGAATTACAGGCGCAAGCCATTGTGCCCGGCCCAGAAGAGATTTCTCGAGTTCTCCTCTAGTGACTAATAATTTATGATTCTTTTTAATGCACTTAAAAATATTTTATGTAAGACAGACACTTTGACTTCTTATAGCAATGATTCTTTTAGCATGTAATTTTTAAAATTGGTTTTAAAATATCTGCAGTGAAATGGTATTTGAGGAGAAATAGAAATATGAAAAAATACTTGGATTGTGTTTGATTTCATCATTTTATACTAGACGCTTTAAAAAAATTTTTTTTTCTTTTTTTTTTGAGACGGAGTCTCACTCTGTCACCCAGGCTAGAGTGCAGTGGTGCCATCTCAGCTCACTGCAACCTCTGCCTTCTGGGTTCAAGTGATTCTTATGCCTCAGCCTCCCAGGTAGCTGGGACTACAGCCATGTGCCACCACACCCGGCTAATTTTTTGTATTTTTAGTAGAGACAAAGTTTTGCCATGTTGGCTAGGCTGGTCTCAAACTCCTGACCTCAGGTGATCCACCCGCCTTGGCCTCCTAGAATGCTGGGATTACAGGCGTGAGCCACTGTGCCCAGCCCGCATTTAAAATTTAAGAAGGCCGGGCGCGGTGGCTCACGCCTGTAATTCCAGCACTTTGGGAGGCCGAGGCGGGCGGATCGCAGGGTGAGGAGATCAAGACCATGGTGAAACCCCGTCTCTACTAAAAATACAAAAAATTAGCCGGGCGTGGTGGCGGGCGCCTGTAGTCCCAGCTACTCGAGAGGCTGAGGCAGGAGAATGGTGTGAACCGGGAAGGCGGAGCTTGCAGTGAGCTGAGATCGCGCCACTGCACTCCAGCCTGGGCGACAGAGCGAGACTCCGTCTCAAAAAAAAAAAAAAAGAAATGAGAATATCCATGTTTTATTTTAATGAGAGAAGCCTTAGATGTTTCTAATGTGTCATCTTTTTTTGGATATTATAACACAACTTTTTCCTTGTGACTTCCCAGCTGATTGTTACGGTAACCAAATATCAAGAGATAACTTTATGAAATTATTGTCTGGAAAATGTCATGTGACTTTCTAATTTTCTTTTCTCAGATTCATAGTGACCACTTAGTAGCTAGTGAGAAACAGCATACGCTCCAATGGGACGACTTCATGAAGGAGCAACCCAACAAAAGGGCTGAAGTGGATGAAGAGCACAGAAAAGCCATGGAGAGGCTTAAAGAACAATATGCTGAGATGGAGAAGGACCTAGCAAAATTTTCAACTTTTTAGGAACTTGAACCATAACAATCACAAACTAATGTGAATATGTTCACCTCTCTCCTGAAAAATATTCCCACCAAACCATTTAGCCTCTGCTTCAAGCTTAGCAATATATTCAGTGGCACTCTTGTATCAGAAGAAGGAAGCTTCTACTGGCATTCTGATTGGATGTTTAAAGAAAGGTGCTACATCTTTCCAGCTTTAAGTGCCTATATGATTATTTGAATGAAGAGGAGTAGGAAGGACAATGGAATAAATGTACTCTTTGTTAGTCAGAATTGATCATCTTTTCCATTGATTAGCTCGGAGAACTGTAGGTATAGACTTCTTAAAAAGATCATTTAATTCATTTCTATATAGGGTTAATAATTGTTTATTGTTGTGGCTTAATGGGCAGGTATAGAAGCTAGCTGTCATGGCCTCCTTGGCTGTTGGAAGAACGTACAAAGTGTTACTGCATGAGTAATGTAGACCAAAAAAAAAAAAAAAAAAAAAACCCAACTGTCCTTGGAGCAGACATCACATTTCAGAGAGGTGAGAGTGAAAACATTGTCTCTACTGCAGCAAAGATGACCATGTTGGTATTTGAACTGCCTTTTGGGAAGGGTTGCTCATTTTACAGTGCAGCGTAATGCCACGGGCTTCCGTGGATGAGAAGACACATGTTATAAGTTTTGTGGCCTTCCAACACTTAACTATTTTCAGCTTTTAAATCATGCTTAGTAAGAACAGCTTACCAAAAATATATTTTGACATTTAGTTTTTCCAAGAACTATAATCTTGCCCATAGTATTTACCTCATTTTTGTGTCTGTTTTGCTGTGGGTAAGCTTTATAAGATAAAAAATATCTATACGTGTTTCGACTGTTTAGTGGAGTAATCAACAAAATCTGCCAGGGAGTCCCTCTGGAACCATGTAAAGTTCCTGGCTTTGAATGAACCAGAAGTGTTTGCCCACATGGCAAATGGTCCATGTTAAATGTAAATCCTTTTTAGTGCTAATGTCTGTTCTCATAAGCAGGTATATTATGATGAAACATGGACCAGTTCTGTCATCACTGTGATCTTTAAAAACCTGCATTTAACAGTCTAATTTGAGGCTGGGTGCAGTGGCTCACACCTGTAATCTCAACACTTTGGGAGGCCGAGGGAGGCGGATCATTTGAGGACCAGGAGTTCAAGCCCAGCCTGGCCAACATGGTGAAACCCCGTCTCTACTAAAAATACAAAAATTAGCCCGGTGTGGTGGTGTGCGCCTGTAATCCCAGCTACTCAGGAGGCTGAGGCACGAGAATCACCAGAACTTGGGAGGCGGAGGTTGCAGTGAGCTGAGATGGCACCGCTATACTCCAGCTTGGGTGACAGAGTGAGACTCTGTCTCAAAAAAAAAAAAAAAAAAAATCTAACTGAAGAACTAAGTTGATTTTTTATTTGCCATAAACCAAGCAAAAGTAAATGCAATAATTTCAAGAGATTTATGGTAAACGAATTTGAGGTATGGATAAATCTTTCACATATTTTTTATTGCTCTTTAGTAAAGAAAGGCACACGAAAGAAAATATCCAGCTCTCTTGTGTTATCTCAGTGTGGCGACTGCAGAAAATTGACAATGCCTGCCTGTGTAAATGTATGGCTTACTGTCAAAGCTTCATTCTTGGCTGCATGTTGAAAATGTGATTAAACTTAATAGAGGAGATGAAATAAGTATTTGAGATTTTTTTTCAGTAACACTGAACTTCTGCCAACTTTCTCTATCCGCTACTGTAGGCTTGACAGGCTCATCAATCATTTGCTGGTACCTGGACTAAAAAGCGCACTTGCTGACACCAAGGCATGTTGGAATTTTCTTAATTCTCTTTCAGTGGACGGAAAAAAAAATACTTCCAAAAATATCCTACACATAAAAGGGGAGGGGAGCCTTAAATGAAAATTCCCTTTGTACTGTAGACACTTTTTGGAATGCAATTAATTGCCAACACATCATTGAACGAATGCTGTAACCAAGAAATTAAGATTGTATGTGTGAGGGGAATATATTCTTAACTGTGGCTACCCAACTTGTATAGCAAAGATTTCTGATAGTTTGTGTTCATCTCATGTGAATAATACTTTACCTTATAAGTTTGTATATATTCCATAAATACCTAAGGGACTTCCTAAACCAAAATGAATTCATGGGCTTTTTGAGCTTTAGACATTAAGATACTCAATTGTTTCCTTGTAACATTTTTAACTATTCAGCATAGCTTCTATAAGAGTTGGTTTATTTACCTTCCTTTTGATATTTTTAGTGGTGAACACTTTTGCTTCTGTTTCCCAGTTGCCAAATCACTTTTAATATGTATTTTATTTACATGTAAAAAATAATTTTAATAACTGCATAATTTGTAACATTTCTTTACCCCCCTTTTTTTTTTTTTTGGAGGCAGAGTCCCACTGTGTCACCCAGGCTGGAGTGCAGTGGCGTGATCTCGGGTCACTGCAAACTTTGCCTCCTGGGTTCAAACAATTCTTGTTCCTCAACCTCCTGAGTAGCTGATATTACAGGCATGTACCACCATGCCCAGCTAATTTTTGTATTTTTAGTAGAGAAGGGGTTTCACCATGTTAGCCAGGCTGGTCTTGAACTCTTAACCTCAAGTGATCTGCCCACCTCAGCCTCCCAAAGTGCTGAGATTACAGGCATGAGCCACTGTGCCCAGCCAGTTTGTAACATTTCTGCTGTGTTTATGCTGTTGAGCAGAGATACTATGGGTTCTACGTAGCTCATCGGATTACTGTAATGATCAAATGAAATAATGTTCTATAATTTTAAAGCACCATAGAAAGATGTAAGTTCTATGTATTTTTAAGTTTTAATTATGATTTCTTTCTGGACTAACATATGTATGAGGCTTTTTTTCCCATTTCCTAGCATGTATATTTTTAAATTTTATGTTTATTGATTTCTGTTTTAATTGAATTTGAATTGTGGACAGAAAATAGGTACATGTAAGACTGATCTGTTAATATTTGTTGAGATTTGCTTTATGACCTAGATTATAACTTGTTTTTGCAAATGTTTCATGATTGCTTGAAAAGTATGCTTGTTTTTTAGTTGTTGGATGTCCATTAGACCAAAGTTGTTAATTATGTAGTTCAGTTTTTTTCCATTTTACTATTCTTTTGTCTTCTGCTTGATCTCAGACTCTGAGATGTGTTGAAATTTTCTATTCTAGTGAACTTACCAATTTCTCCCTATAATTCAGTCAATTTTTGTTTTATATTTTTATATATTTTGAAGTCCTGTTATAAATAATTATAAATATATACATAAAAATACGTAAAATATATATATTTATATAGATTATGCCAGCTAGCTAGATTTATACGATATATCTTTTTTTTTTATCCTTCTGTTAAACCTTGCTGTTATGTTTTAGATATGCCCCTTAAAAACTGTGTGACTGGGGCCAGGGTGGTAGCTCATGCCCGTAGTCCCAGCACTTTGGGAGGGCGAGGTGGGCAGATCATGAGGTCAGGAGATCGAGACCATCCTGGCTGACATGGTGAAATCCCATCTCTACTAAAAATACAAAAATTAGCTGGGCATGGTGGCGTGCACCTGTAGTCCCAGCTACTCGAGAGGCTGAGGCAGAGAATCGCTTGAGCCCAGGAGGCAGAGGTTGCAGTGAGCGGAGATTGCACCACTGCACCCCAGCCTGGGTGACAGAGCGAGACT
This sequence comes from Rhinopithecus roxellana, assembly GCF_007565055.1. NCBI lineage: Eukaryota > Metazoa > Chordata > Mammalia > Primates > Cercopithecidae > Rhinopithecus > Rhinopithecus roxellana. The sequence continues at coordinate 12,024,907 of NC_044552.1, forward strand.
CTTTCTTAAAAAACAAAAAAACGTGTGAGTGGATGTTTTTCTTTCTTTCTGATCATTTGTCAGCTAAGAAGTTCAATCCATTTACATTTGTCAGAATTACTGATATATTAATATTTATTTATATCTTATTTTGTGCTTTTTGTCCCACCTTTTCTGTTTCTTGCTTTCTTTCAGCTTGAGTTTTTGTTTTGTTTTTCCATCTACTTTTCTTCTACTTTCAAAGTTAAACATTTCCCAGTTTCCAAATCACTTTTGATATGTATTTTATTTATATGTAAAAATTAACTTTTAATGAAGTGCTTAGTAGGAAATTTAACTTGCATAGTTAACAGAATCTAAAGTAAACATCTTTACTCTCTTCCTATACATTAGAGATTTTTGTACAAAGTCTGATTTATCTCTTCAACTTACAAATTGTTGCCTAGAATTCTAGTTCTATCTCCGTTTAACTACAAAAGTAGTTATTTTGTACAGTCAGTGTTTATGTAGATTTACCTAGAAGTTTACTATTTTATTATCCTTGAAAGTTAGCTAGGTATACGATTATAGGTTGACAGCTGTTTTCTCAGTATTTAATAATATTCTACTGTTTTCTTGCTTCCATTGCTGCTTCTGAAATGACAGTTGCCAGTCTGATCAGTATTTGTAGCTAATCTGCCTTCTTTCTCAAGTCATATTTAAGATCTTTATCTTTAATGTTCTACAGTCAAATGTGGCCATACTACAGTATGTTTAGCTGCATATTTCTTTTCATTGTCCTGTTGGGATTCATTGAGATTCCTGAATCTGAGAAGTGGTACTTTTCATAAATTCTGAAAAATTCTCAGCTACTGTCTCTTGGAATATTGTGTCTCCCTCATTCTCTCTATTCTCTCCTTCAGGAAATCAAATTACACTTCCGTTTTATGATATCACCGTCCTCTCCGTATCTCTTAATCCCTGTTTCGTATTTCCCATCTCTCTGTCTCAGTGTTGAATTCTGGATAATTTCTTTAAATCTATTTCATTAATTCTGTCTTCACTCTATCTCTAACCTATTTTACCCATCTATTAAGTTGTTAATTATAGTTATTATTTTTTTTATTTTCAGAAGAGTTGTTTGGTTCTTTCTTAAACTTTCCTGGGTTGCCTGGGATAGTTCCATTATTCCCTCTTTCTCTTTTCTTTAAACATATTAAAAGTACTTATTTTACATTCTGTGTGTGGTAATTTCAATATTTTTTGTGGATCTGAATTTGTTGCTTGTTGATTTTGCTGAAACAAGTTTATGGTGACTAGTTTCCTCATGTGGTCAGTCATTTTTTATTTTAAGTTCACATTCCTCTGAACTTTCTTTTGGGAGATTTTTTTAGAATTTCAAGTATAGTCCTACAGAGAAGATTTTTTTTTTCTCCTATCGCATCAATTTGTTTCTTGCAACACTACAAACCACAGACCACTTCAAAATCAGTTTTCACCTTGGATTCCCTGCCTCTCCCTTTTCTACTCCTTAAGCTTTTGCACCCACACACCTACGTGTATGCACACTCACAAAATGTGGATTTCAGCCCTACACACCTGTGACTGTTGGCTGTGATGAGGCATTCCCAAAGGAGACATTTTTCTTCCTCTGTATCTCTTCTTGAATAATGAAGAAGGGTAAATTTAGGTGTTCTCCTAGTTTACTTCCTGAGGACAGGACCCTCTGAGGCTTTACAAATCCTCCTGCTCATCCAGCTCAGTCCCTGTTATGGACTGAATTTTGTCTCCCCTGGACTCATCGAGTAAAGCTGTAACCCCAGTGTGACTGTATTTGGAGATAATATGGCCTTTAAGAAGGTAATTAAGGTTAAATGAGGTCATAGGGCATGGAAGTGAGACCCCAGAGCTCTCTTTCTGCACGTAGAGGAAAAGTCCTGAGATCCCAGCAGGAAGGCAGCCATCTGCAAGCCAGGAAGAGGGGCCTCATAGGAACCACATTTTTCAGGACCTTGACCTTTGACTTCTTGCCAGCACATCTGTAAGAAAATTAATTTTTATGTAAGCCACCAAGCCTGTGGTATTTTGTTACGGCAGGTGGGAAAGTCCCTCACTTTGATTCCTGTTCCTCACACAGGTATGGCTTCTAACAAGTGAGGCCTTCCTAGGCTGCAGGGATGGAGATGCCTTTAGGGCAGTTACCCAGAGCTCAGTGACCCTGTAGAATGTCCCTGTCTCCTGAGCTGCCCTTCAGTTGTTTTCACTAATTTGCCTTAAATTCAGCCAAGAATAATAAAGTGTACATTTGTTTTCTAGCATTACTGGTGTTCAGTGGCTAGACAGATTTCCCTGTACAGAAATGGCATGTTAGACAAGTATATGGTGATTTTATTATACTAAAATTTCTCCAAAAGAGAACATGCCCATATTCTAGTGTAAAAGATAGTTTTTGACTTTTCTTTCAATATTATACTGAATCTTTTATATTAGATTTTTCCTATTATCCATGAACTAATCATGGTTGTCTCTACTGCTTCTATTGGATTGACCTTTTACTGTTTATGAGCTAATGAAGGCAAAGAAGAGTTCAGTAGTGTTCTAAACCTGTATAACTCTTATCTGAATGCTCAATTTTGGAATTTTTAATCTTTAGGACATTATTGTGGTTTGTGAAAATGTCTCAGGCTACTATTATGGGCATGTAGATAGAAGGGGCTTGATCTGTGCTATTAAACCCAAAGTGCCATGAAAATCTGGAGGAGTCACAGATGCCTCCAAGATACATAGGGAATTCTCTTCTTTGCTCTTATAATACATAAACTTTCTATCTGAACATTTCCGTGTGCTGTCTGTACAGTTTTCTACTGTGCATGTGTCTAGAGGTAGTGAGTTTTCTGGTTGCCATTGCAAATGAAAAGGTAGAGGGTTTTATTGCTTTGGAATTTAGTATAGTGTCTGCCTTTCTTGAAATTGTACCCTGGAGGCTTTTTTTTTTTTTTTCTTTTTCCCATTTGGGGCTGTAAGTCTATCTCTCAGGATGAAAAATACCAGAAAAATACTTTAAACATTAATTCAGTCAAAATATTTGAAGCTTCCATTACAGACGATATATTTTCTAGTAGCTTGTTCTTAGTCTTTCAGAAAGGTTTTATAATTATTTCATAATCAAGGTCATACAATGAATGGAGAATGGAAATCGGTCATATCACTTACTGCCTGCTCTTCCTCATTCTGCCTTTTTTTTTTTTTTTGAGATGGAGTTTCGCTCTTGTTGTCCAGGCTGGAGTGCAATGGCGCAACCTTGGCTCACTGCAACCTCTGCCTCCTGGGTTCAAGCCTCAGCTCCTGCCTCAGCCTCCCAAGTAGCTGGGATTACAAGTGCCTACCACAGCACCCAGCTAATTTTTGTATTTTTAGTAGAGATGTGATTTTGCCATGTTGGCCAAGCTGGTCTGAAACACCTGACCTCAGGTGATCCACCTGCCTCAGCCTCCCAAAGTGCTGGGATTATAGGCGTGAACCACCGTGCCCGGCCCTCTGCTCACTTTTGAATCTTAACTGCTACAAATAATGCTTTCTTGTGACTGGTCTGGCAACAATAGCAAAACAGCATTTCCTCTGGTATTTTCCTATTTATGCTCTATAAGCAAGAGAAAACAAACTTGGATGTTCAGATGTGATACACATCAAAGAGCAGTAAGTTAGTAAGTACATTAACATTTGATCCTCACAAAAACTCAAGGTTCAAATTATCTCTGAAGAAATAGTCAAAATTAATTTAAGGTAAGTTAAACACAATACTCATATTTGTATAACACAGCATAGAGCCTACTTTTTAAGTGCCTTATATGTAGTTTAATCTTTTTTTTTTTTTTTTTTTTTTTTGAGACGGAGTCTCGCTGTGTCACCCAGGCTGGAGTGCAGTGGCGCGATCTCGGCTGGCTGCAATCTCTGCCTCCCGGGTTCACACCATTCTCCCGCCTCAGCCTCTGAGTAGCTGGGACTACAGGCGCCCACCACCACGCCTGGCTAGTTTTTTTTTTTTGTATTTTTAGTAGAGACGGGGTTTCACCATGTTAGCCAGGGTGGTCTCGATCTCCTGACCTCGTGATCCACCCGCCTCGGCCTCCCAAAGTGCTGGGATTACAGGCTTGAGCCACCGCGCCCGGCCTGTAGTTTAATCTTATTTCATCATTATAACCAAGAAATACCCATTATATTCTTTTAAAGAGAGAGCAAAACAGAGCAGAAATACAAGGAATATAGTGTTTTGCCCACCTGATGTTGAGCTAGCAACAACACATCAGATAGAGTAAATAATACTTTCATGGTTTTTTAAAAATTCCGTAAGTGATATGAAAATCCATAGTACAGATGGATCCAAAAATTTTTCTTTAAAATTAACATCGCTTTCTAAAATGATAGTCTCATGTACTACAAACAATAAGTCAATATGTGAAATTCTGCTCTGAAATATTTTGAATCATTAGAGGTATTTACTATTATTTCTCCATTCGCTGTGTGGTCAGGCTTTGCCATAGCATAGAATATAACATGAGATGATGGATATGTTAATTAGCCTGATTGGATCATTCTATAATGTATGCATGTATCAACCCATCACATTGTACCTAATAAATATATACAATTATTTATCAGTTTAAAAAAGCCAAGCATAGTGGCTCACACCTGTAATCCCGGCACTTTGGGAGGCTGGGGCAGGAGGATCACGAGGCCAGGAATTCAAGACCAGACTGGGCAACATGGTGAGACTTTGTCTCTACACAAAAATAGGAAAAAAGAAAGAATGTAACATGAATGTAGGTAAGATTAAGATAGATAAGTGCCACCCTGGGAAGAGGCCAGTGCTTGATTCAAGGACATTTAGAGCAGACAACACCAGGCTCAAGTGGTGCAGCATTTACTGATAGCAAGAGAGAAGAGAGTGTGTGCACAAGATCCAGCCCTGTCATCAGTCCCCTGTGGCCAGCAGGTCCACTCTGCAGCCATGTGGTCAGTACTGTGTTTTTTTTAAAATTGGAAATGAATGAGGATATGTGCGTTCTAGCATTCCTTGGAGCAATTGTTTTCCCGTTTAAACTTTTTTTTTTTTTTTTTTTTTTTTTTTTTGAGACGAAGTCTCGCTCTGTCACCTGGGCTGGAGTGCAGTGGCGCGATCTCAGCTCACTGCAAGCTCCACCTCCAGGGTTCACACCATTCTCCTGCCTCAGCCTCCCAAGTAGCTGGGACTACAGGCACCTGCCACCACGCCTGGCTAATTTTTTTGTTTTTTTAGTGGAGAAAGGGTTTCACCGTGTTAGCCAGGATGGTCTTGATCTCCTGACCTCGTGATTCGCCTGCCTCGGCCTCCCAAAGTGCTGGGATTACAGGCGTGAGCTACTGCGCCCAACCTGTTCTCCCCTTTTAACTTTAAAGAAGAAAAGTTTGGTTGAGACCTGGCAGGCATTAAAAGTTAGCCTCCATTGCAAATATTATCACCATTTATGAGTGTGAAGTTTTACCATAATAGAAGTCAATGTATGAGTTTATCTGTGTTGTGCTTAAAATTTTCTCTACATAGACCTGATTTTTGACTTTTGTGAAATTGTTTATATTGCTAGCATTACCAGAGAAAATATTCTGTAAATGTTGATTTAATATAATAGTTTCCCTTAAAATAGAATTTGTAGAGAATTTGAAAAGAAAACCACTTTTTTAAAAACTTCATGTCATCTGAATACTTAAGCTGCTTTATTGGGAAAGTGTCTTTTTAAAGAAAATGGTTAATAAAATTACAGTAAGATAATTGTCACAAAATAAAAATCTTAGGTGGTCAGTTGTGTATTACATAGATTTGTTTGTAACAATTATACAAGTTATTTAAGTGGAAAACATTAATATTAAATTTTATTAAGAAAAATTTTGACACCAAAAAATCTGTCCTTCAGTTAGAATATAAAATTTATAACTGAACACCAGCAGGTGTCACTGTGATAACACGTTTTCCCCCCTCTGAACAGTTTTATGTGGATGGGCGCATGCCATCTGTGGACAAAGATATGTAGGAGATAATAAATGTAAGTTATATAGCTGAATAAAAATACCGAAATGTAGGAAAAACCTATGTGTTCCGTGATGGTTATGAGTGCTATATTTTTTTAGGAGTGCTGTATTTTTAGGAGAATTGTGTTTTTTTCTCGCTTTCTTCATGTCATAAACATACAGATTCTTTCATTATGTAAGTGATGTGCGGTTTTATTAGCAATAAAAGTACAGTGAAAAATCCCTTTATATTTGGGCTATGTTGAAGTATAGAATGGTACACAAATCAGTAAGTTAACACCTTGTATAACCAAAATTAAATTAAGAAACGGAACATTCCTAATAATGTTTTCATATGGGTTTTGGAAAAGTTGGCTGGGCGCTGTGGCTCACACCTGTAGTCCCAGTGGTTTGGGAGGCCGAGGCAGGTGGGTCACTTGAGGTCAGGAGTTCCAGCCTGGCCAACGTGGCGAAACCCTGTCTCTATTAAAAATACAAAAAAAAAGTTAGCTGGGTATGGTGGCGCACACCTGTAGTCCCAACTACTTGGGAGGCTGAGGCAGGAGAATTGCTTGAACCCAGGAGGTGGAGGTTGCAATGAACTGAGATCATGCCACTACACTCCAGGCTGGGTGACAGAGCGAGACTCCATCTCCAAAAAAAGAAAAAAAAGAGAAAAGAGAAAAAAACTCTTGGTTCATTCCTCCAAATTAAGGCAGTTGTAATTTTTAAATTAATGTTTACAGGCACAAAAATACAGCAGTTGGTCGAAAATGGAAATTTAAGAGCTGTTGTCAGTATTTTTTTCTCCACCTAGCATGGAAGCCAGAGTAGGATTTAATAAACATACGAGCATTGTTCTCTGTCAGGATTGTATTCCAAAAGGCAGAAAAGTCAGAGAAATAGCACTCTATCATAAAGGAATTTATAATTGAGTTGTGCACATGTAATAATAAAGTAGAAAACCAAGACTGTAACATTATGTAATACCACACCAAAGACTGTGATATGCTGAGCAGGCCGTGTATGACTAAAATAAGAGTCCCAAGTAGAAACTGTGAGTTGTGATCAGGGAATCATTTGTAATAAAGATAAAACTTGAATGCAATAGGATTTGCATTATGAAAAGGATGGCAGAATCTTTCCAGCTCTGTTTAGTTCAGCAAGCACCTGTGTTCCAGGAACTAGGACTAAGAAGCTGGCTGAAGCTTGGTTTCTGCCCTTGTTTATCAAAAACATAGGTGGACATACTTTTGGGAAGTTTAGACAATGATCCATAGACTTCTTTGATGTTGAAGCAGTAGTGGATCAGTGGAAATTGGAAAGTTCACTGGGTTGAGAGAAGACTTGCATTTTGGTCATGCGTCCATCACTAAATTTGTACAGAGACTTTAAACACATTACATAGATGGTTTTCACCTCATTTCCAACTTTAATAATTTGTGCTTATCCTGTAGGTAAGTAACTCTTAGCGTAAGTGACACGATGGAAGTGTTACAGGAAGGTTACTCTGTGGACTCAGATGTATGACTGATAGATCGAGGAAATTATTAGCCTGCATAAGGATTTTTTTAGAATGTAGCTGAAAATAGCAATTCCTAGTCTAGACAGGGCAGGGATAGAGATGAAGATCTTGGTTTGGAATTTAAGATTATGGGAATTTTTAACATCCATATATAGATATGTCTATGGACTGTTTATGTTACTTTATGACAATTACTGGCATGGCTTCAGATTTAGATAATCTCTATTTCTTTTTTATGTAAAATAGTAATTCTTAGCCCAAAGTGACTGAATTTTTGCTTTTGAGAACACCATTACTATAAGTAGGAAATCAAGAAAGTTATTAAATGGTCTTTGTCTTTTAGGCAAGTATTTTGCTTTTTATAATCAGTGTGAAAACACATCAGGCTTTACTAAGCAGCTACCTCTATTTAAGGATTTCCCATTTCCTTTCCCAGAAGACTAAATTATTCAAGGACAAAGAATGTGTTTTATGCTGTTATGGTGTTTTATATCCCTTTCATAGGACATGTGCTGACCACATATTAAAAAGGGAAGTTTGTGGGGGCTAAGCTATGAGGATGCAAAGGCATAAGAATGATTTAATGGATTTTGGGGACTCGGGAGGAAGGATGTAAAGGAGTGAGAGATAAAAGACTACACACTGGGTACAGTGTACACTGCTCAGGTGATGGGTGCACCAAAATCTCAGAAACCACCACTAGAGAACTTCTCCATGCAACCAATTCCCCAAACACTATTGAAGTAAACAGAAGGAAAGGAGGTTCTTGCTGTGTTACAAGGCTCACCAGGTATTAGTTTGATGAAGGAAAACTTGAGTTATCCTTGCTATTTACATTACATTTATGTTTTACAATAATTGAATATGACGAATGCATAAAGACTAGATGAATGTGTTTCATTGTTTTTAATCAAAACTTCAGGCTCCTCAATAGTCTGTCATCACCTGGTTTATAAAATTTGCTATTTCTCTCTGGAAAGGCTTGTAAGCTTTTAAAATAAGCTATATACTGCAAAAGTAGAAACTTGAAATATTACCTTTTTGGAAAAAAAAATTACCCCAATTAGCAGTATTTTCCCCCAAAACCTCACTTAAGTCATTTGTTTGGAACTTGGAATGCATCTAGCAATAGAAACAATGATGTACATGGTGATTAGCTTTTAGCTGGCCCACAAAGATGGTATCATGCCTCAAAATACCATAGTGCCAGTAGTGATATGTAATGCTCTAAGCGGATTATCAGCCACTGTATTTGATGTTTGTTTGTTTTTTTTTTTAAAGAACTGTATTCAGAGTCTTAACTTGTGGGACCTGGGATGTACCCATTTGGCTGCAGCTCTGAAAATCATATTGCCAGGTGGGAAAGCAGAGCAGAATCTCTTAGCTCCCGGTCCCTGAAGGAGGCGTCTGCTGTTTAGTACCATTCACTCTGCAGCCACAGCCCCAGCCTCCCACCGGCCTGCTTCCCTTTGTGTTTACTTCCTACCTCAAAGCAGTTTGTTCTTCAACTCACCTTCAGAAAAAGTCTCACAGTTTCCCTTTTATCTGGTGCTGAAGACATTTTGAGGTTTTTACTAAGATTTTTGACAGAAAGGAGAAGCAGATGAGAAGCACCCCTTTCTACCACCACTAGACACACACACAACTTTAAGAGCGCTTAGTGACACTGATGGTTTGGTTCCCTAAACGCATCACTGGATAAAAGCATCTCCATGTGCACATTAAACGAGCTCTGTAACATTTTCTTCTTGGTTTCCTTCTTGCGGGATGTTCTGTGGGGTAAGTCGGCCCTGAGGTTGCTGCCTACAGGATTCCCCTAGGGCTGAACTAATGACTAGTGAAAGTGCAGAGCAGTCCCCAAGGATTTATTTTCATCCCTTCCTTCTTGCTCCAACTGGCTCCTCCTGGCTTTCACAGACCTAGGTATCTTATGAAGTGAATTAGGCTCCCACTTGGAGATCCCAGGTCCCAGATTCCAGGTATCAGAAATCATGAGAGCATAACAAAATCCCTCTTCTCTTCTGTATCTGGTGTGTATGTGTGTGTGTGCGTGCGCGCGCGCCTTGTATGGATGTTGGGTTTATTGTATTAAAATCTTATGTAGGTATCTAATTAAGGCCACAGAATAATTCTATACTTAAGTCCTGAAATGAATAGACCTTACTAATGTTAATCACCTGAGAAAGTGATGCATTCTTAAAGAGGACTAGGTGGGTGTGAGAACCTACTCTCTCTCTCTCTCTCTCTCTCTCTCTCTCTCTCTCTCTCTCTCTCTCTCTCTCACCCTCTTTCTCCCCCTGCCCCTTTTCTTTCTTCTCCCTCTCCCTCCGCAGTGGGCAGGGGTTACAGATAACCTCTGCCTCATGGAAGTGGACTACAGGTCACACGGTCATCTTTGTAGGAGCACCTGAACCAGAGATGAGTGAGTTATGCTTTGTAAACCAGATTCTCTAGTTATATTTTATTGTGTGGCCATTTCCACGTTGTAACCCCCAAATTCTCCATGAAACTTTTTTTAAATGTTCTCACATGATCTCGGCTATGTAGAGGAAGTTAAGCAAGGCGCTGTCCCTCAACACCAAATGTATTGGATAGTGGTGATGGCAGGGAGCAGTCTCAAAGGAGAAGGTGGATGTTGTCCCATGAGGTGTAGTTACTGTTCTCCATGTGGACATTTCCCCTCCATTGCCCACCTAGGAGCATCTAGACCAAGTTTTCATGAAGAAAAGAGCAAGTTCCCTCTGTAAGTATTAGGGACAGCAAAATTGCAGGCTATAGCAACTGAAAAGTAATCTGGAACACTCATTGCTGAGGCTGACTGACTGGCTGAACCAAGTGTAGACAACCATTTGTAACCTATCCTGCTTCTTGCAAAACAAAACAACATGGATTAAATGTATGCAGAACAAAAATGCATGTTTTGAACATTAATTATCAAACTAATTTTATTTTTTCAGAAGACGAAGAAAATTTAGATTATGCAAAATCGTTAATTCAGCATATTATAAATGCATTATAACTGCCACCTAACCCCAAGAAGCCTTCCCTATGCTCCCCATTTTCCCTTTAGCTACTGCTCCATTTATCTGCTCACGTTTATAGCAAAATACCTGGAAAGAGCTGCCAGTGTTTGCTGCTGTGTCCACTTACCTCATTCTGTATTCTCCCTTGAACCCTTGCCAGCCTGGCTTTCAGTACCGCTCCTCCCCTGAAACCACCAGCCACCTCCATTGGGCCAAATCCAATGGTCCTGAGTTTTCACACTATTTTTCCACAGCAGTAGGTACAATTGATTACTCCCTCCTAGAAACACTTTCTTCACTTGGCTTTTTGATGACCAGCTATTCCTGGTTTGCTTTCTGCCTCTCTGGGTGTTCCTCCTCTTTCCAACCTCTAATTATTGATATGCCTCAAGGCCAGACCTCCAACTATCTCTTCCCTGCAGATACTTCCTTGCAGCCAGTCTTAGGATGTTAACTATAAACTCCCCAATTTGTATCTGCAGCCCTGTTTTTTTGCGTCACATATTTGACTGCCTGATTAATATCTGCACTGAGATGCCTAATAGGCATCTCAAACCTCAATATCTGTGCCTCAGTTTCCCCATCTGTAAAACAGGAATGGTAAAAGGACCAATACTTAACCTCATAAGTTTGAGAATTAAATGAGTTAATATATGTAAAATAGAACCTCACAGGTGCTATATTTAATGATTCCTTTATAACAGTTATTATCATTATCAATTCTAGATGTCCATTTGGGAATTTGCTCTGTGTAATCCATCCATTAAAAGGTCGACAGGTCATGATCATAAGAAATTTAAGCTTCTTAGAACGAAGTCCATAACAGTTCCCCCTGGACCACTTAGTTGGATTAGACTTTTTTCTGTGGTCTTAAAATACATATTAAACCAAAGAAATACTAGTTTAGTAAATCCTTAGATGGCACACCCATACAGCTGGTGCCACAAATGATGTCACATTTCAGGAAGATCAGCTAATATATTCCATGGAATCAAAGGTATTTCTCAGAATGAAATGTGTTTTACTTCTAGTTCCCATGCTGGTCTTTGACTCAGACCCAAATTAGAGAAAAATTTAGCCTTTCAAATAGGGCTCTGCTGAACCCATTTTGATAGCACTTAATTTGTCGAAGTTATTTATTACCACATTTAGTAATTTTGGTAAAAATTTCTCACTTCTTAAAACAAATTTTGCTTACACCCTTTCAAAAGAATGTTACTGGTATGTGGGTAGGTTGTCTGGGGCCAGCCTCTTATCTAGAGACCAGATTTTAAAAGTCTGAGTTCAGTGAAGTGACTTAGACTGCATGCCTTTTGTTTTGTTTTGTTTTCATATGCATGTATGGGTCTTGCTAAAACACATTGCTCCCCTCATCTAGGAACAATGCCGCACACATCATTTCCTGAAATAATGGAGTTGGAAGGCAATTATCTACTCATAAAACAGGCTGAAACAACAGTTCCTGATATTCTTCTCAAATACTTTAACTTCCCAAGGAATCCGGAAAAAATAATTCCATGAGACAGTGTTGTGAATGAAGGTATGACATTCCAGTTTCCTTCACTCCAGTCCAGAGACCAGAGGTAATAAATCAGCAAGCACTCGGCACTATTGAGAGGGGCTCTGGCCATGGTGAGCTCCTTGTCTTTGTGCTGCCTTCCAGCCTCTTGGGAGATGATGACGCTGGGTTCCTTTTCGTGCACGTTTGGGAACCATCCCAGAGATTACTTTCAGTTTATTGAACTATTCTCATTTTATAGCCTTGTTTTCCTTTCACTCCTAAAGAGAATTTGGGACTTCTGTTTCAGACTCTCCAGATAAGAAGTGCAAACTTTCTAGAAAGAATGAATATCAGCCGGACACAGTGGCTCATGCCTGTAATCCCAGCACTTTGGGAGCCCAAGGCGGGCAGATCACGAGGTCAGGAGATTGAGACCTTCCTGGCTAACTCGGTGAAACCCCGTCTTTACTAAAAATGCAAAAAATTAGCTGGACGTGGTGGTACACGCCTGTAGTCCCAGCTACTTGGGAGGCTGAGGCAGGAGAATCGCTTGATCCCTGGAGGCAGAGGTTGCAGTGAGCTGAGATCATGCTACTTCACTCCAGCCTGGCGACAGAGCGAGACTCCATCTCAAAAAAAAAGGAAAAGAAAAGAATGAATATCTATTTCAGCAAAACATGTGTTGAGGTAGTGTAAGAGTTTTTGGGCCCCGTAGCTCCTTTACCTTGAATGTGGATTGGTAGATACTCCTATGAAGAGGCATCTTTATAATCCTTAGCAATCTAAACATCACCAAGGTAGCCTGATGGTACCCATGGCAAAGAATAACAATTAAGAAGATTGCTAATGTTTAGGCCATGCTTTCTGGAATTCTCATTTGAAGGGAAGTCAGTACTGTAAATTATTTAATCAGGGATGAGAAAAAATGGAGAATAGTCATCTGGCTGTTGAGCCTGTACAAGGCCAGCTAGGAAGCTGTTTGGAAACTAGATTGTGTTTTAGATTGCATCGGAATGTTTGAATTTGCCTTTGTGTTGACACATCCGGTGAGTGAAAGGTATAATAAATCGTATATAAGAATCACAGGGAGGGACACTGAGCAGACTGAAGAGGGACTTGAGACACTGCAGCATTACTTATGGGGTTTCGTCGGCTGCCTCTGGACATTTTTCCCAGATACACAGACCATTCTCTGTCTGCCTTTCTGGGTCTTTGTAAATCATCTTCCCTGTGTGGAAGCTTAGGTATCGATGTCGCGTCTCTTTATTCCACCGCAAAATCAATTTGCTTGACATTTACTGTAGTGAAATGTATAACTTTTTAAAGTATAGTGTGAAACTGGCATTTAAAACTACTTATTTCAGGCATCCGGGTATGATGGCTCCAGCGTCAGGAGACTGAGGCAGGAGGATTACTTGAGCCCAAGAGTTTGAGACTAGCCTGGGCAACGTAGTGAGATCCCATCTCCACAAAACAATTAAAAAACAAAAATGCTTATTTCTGATTGTATCTGAAATTAACCAATTCCTCATAAATTATGGAAATTGCTAAATTGAGGTTTTCTTTTTTTGAGACATCTTTCCATTTGGCCTGGCTGCAGCCCGGCTGAACAGTGTGGTTGGCCACACGTCCATGTTAGAAAATCCCTTACCTTTCTCATTGTTTCTTGACTCCCACTGGCTCTTTTCAAGCCAGGAGACTCAAATTGAGAAGCTATAGGTGGAATGAGGCAATTTGTTTTATTAAAAAGGTAATAGGTCAAATTACCTCTTGAAGAAGAGTCAGTGACAAAAGCTAAAAGCAGAAGTAGGGTTTGTGCCACCTTGCCCCATGGGACAGCAAGTGGGGCTGTGCAGCCTGCCATGTGGGGAAAGCAGTCCTGGGTGGAGGAGGACCAGGCATAGGTCTTGGCACATCGTTTATTCCGTGGAATATGCTGGAACCAGATTTCAGTGGTCTAGGCCTAGTTAAGAACTTGAGAATGAACAGTGTCTGGAGTCTTAAATCAGTTGTCTTCATTGTTTGGCTTTAGTTTATAGCAGTGGAATCATTTTTGGCTTTCTTATCTTGGCTCACTCCCAGGATTGGCTTAACACAGTAGTTACCCAATTCTGTAAATTCCAGTTACCTTACTAGTCGTCATAGCTACCTCAGAGGGCAATCGCCAGCCATGAATACTCAACTCTATGAAGCTGTCTATGAAGCACTTAAGGCCTAATGGGCTGCTGTTTATATTTAAGGATAAGTGTTATTAATGTTTTCTGGAACAGTCATTTTCTTGGTAATACTGAATTTTGGCAAGATATAGTATAGCTTTGTAAGCAAATACCAATTGTCTGTTAGTCTTCAATGACTAGGGATAGCACAGGCTTACACAGGTAGCAAAGTTAAATTGAAGTCTGTATGAATTTTTAATTCATTGTTACCTATACTGCATAAATGGTGGATTATGAATTTGTATTTGCCATATACCTTTTTATAAGCATTGTTAAATATAGAATGAAATTTTTCTAAAGCAACATCTGTCTTAGACTGCATGCAGGGACTGTATCACTAGGCCAGTCACATGTATCCAGTACTTGGCTAATTACAGCGGATGTAAATGAGGTATATAATATGTGATTACTGCCTTGTAAAAAACCTTTGTTGAGGACGCAAAGGCTAAGTTAAATGAAATCGTTGGGAAACAGTTTAAAACTACATTTTAGAATGCTTGGATTTTACAGGAGGAAGAAATCACTGTAGGCTGAAATAGGTCATTGCATCTTCCAAAGAGGCTTCATGGAAGAGGCAGGATGTAAAAGATGAATGGAATGTAATTGGGCAGAAAAGAGACAAGACAGAAACATTTATGGAGCCTCTTTTGAACGCCAGACTCTTAGATAGCAACTTTATACACATAATCTCATTAATCTTGCTGAGTAGACATTTATATCCCTGTTTATACATGAGAATATTAAGGACTGGAGAGGTTAAGCAGTTTGCTCAAGTTTATACAACTAGTGAGATGCTCTTAAGTCATGGTTAGGATGATTGGCTCTGCATTCCAGGCAGTGTTATATTTGAATCTCAGCTCCTCACCGACTGGCTGCCCTTCATCTCCTTGTGCTTTCATTGTTTCATCTGTAAACTGGGAACTTAATAATAGTGACCTCATAGGTATAGAGTGATGAATAAATTACTTAATGAGACAAAGAACTTAACACAGTTTTTCATATGCTGTAACCACTCAATATGTGTTTAAAAATACAGAGAGAGACAGAGAGATAATCTGACTGAGAGTCATAGCTGTATCTTGTCTGACTCCAAAGTCTACATTCTTCGTAGTATATTACCCTGTAGAGGGAACAGGTAGAAAATTCCAGATGGGAGAATAAGAATAAGCATTTTGTCTGCTAAAGAAAGGTGACGTCCCTTGCATGCCTTAAGTAGGGTTGGGCTGGTGAAGTCATGAAAAAGTAATTGGCTAAAGTAGATGAAAGCTAATTATGTAGGACCTTGAAGGGAGAACTTTAGACCAGATGCCACAGAGACCAGGAAAGCCAGCTAGTTCCTAGACGGAGAATAGCATGCTGCTATTCTGCCAATAGTGTGGCTCCAGGCAGCAAAGAGGGGAAGGGTGGGGGTGCTGGAAGTTTACTTAGGAAACTGCCAAGTAAAGTGTGAGGTAATGTGGTCTTGTGCTGGGGGGAACAAAACCAGAAAGTCCAAAGAAAGGATGCACATGGAGGATGCTGGTGCTGGCCACACCCCTGCACACAGCTCCTGGACTCTGGATGCTGTCCTCTCTACTAGCAGACCCTGCCCTGGCACTAGTGCCACATGCTAAAGCCAAAAGCCAATGTTAACTAAAAATGATTCTGCCTTGAGTAAAAGAAAAAGTAGGTGATGTTTTATTCTAGATAAATCACAAAATAAAATGAATGAGAAAAATATAGCATACCACAGAGTCACTTAACATGTAAGTTTTCAGCTCAGCAAGCCTCATATCCTGTTTTAATGCATGTGTATAATTTACTAAAGATTTAGCAAATTGACTACACTTTTCAAAAGGCTTGACATTTCTGATTCTGTATCTCATTTTCCCCCCATTTTTTTACATCTTTACCCAATGACATGTTTCCAGCTTGAGTGCGATAATGCCCAATCCTTTTACTTAGCAATGTAGACTAGTGCTCTACCTGCTAGGGCATGTCATTATCTACAGAGGTTAATATCTGAACATAAAAAAGTGGCGTCTATTAGCTGAATGGATCCTGAGCAAATCCTTTGTTTATTAAACTAAAAGCTATCATCTGGAGGTCTTGCTGACTTGGAAGGGCTTGAGTCTGACAAATTGTTAATTAACATTGCATGTTCAGCCAGTAGCTAGAGTATTCAGCCAGTAGCATACAAGAATTGCAGTGATATAATTATATCACTAATTACAAAAGAGTATATCATAATGATTAAGAATATGGAATTAGTCCATGTTCAGTGGCTCATGCCTGTAATCCCAGCATTTCGGGAGGCCAAGGCAGGTGGATCACCTGAGGTCAGGAGTTCAAGAGCAGCCTGGCCAACATGGCAAAACCCCTTCTCTACTAAAAATACAAAAATTAGCTGGGTGCAGTGGCGGGTGCCTGTAGTCTCAGCTACTAGGGAGGCTGAGGCAGGAGAATCACTTGAACCCGGGAGTCAGAGGTTGCAGTGAGCCGAGATTGTACCACTGCACTCCAGCCTGGGCAACAGAGAGAGACCTTGTCTGAAAAAAAAAAAAGAATATGGAATTGCAGCCAGACAGTCATGGAGTCCAGTCCTGACCTTATTCCTCACTAACTGTATGAACTTGGCATGTTCTTTATCCTCTCTGAGCCTCAGTTTCCTCACTTGGCTGCCAACAGGGCTAGATGGGATACCATTTGGGAAGCATTTAGAACAGCATCTGGCACTTTAAAAATGCTTGATAAATGTTAGTACTTAATCATTATATTAAGCATGGTAGTTTACAAAAAAAAAACTCTCTCACATATTAATTTTCTTTGAACCGGTCAGTCCTGTGAAATGGGCAGGAAAGGTGTTATTCTTATCTGATATTAAGTACTGAAGTTCATAGAAGGGTTCAGTAACTGAAGTTAATTAGTGGCAAATCCAGAACTGAAAATCGGGGGCTCTCTCCTCTAGATTTCTTTTTCTTTTCTTTTCTTTTTTTTTTTTTGAGGCAGAGTCTTGCTCTGTTGCCCGGGCTGGAGTCGTAGTGGTGTGATCTTGGCTCACTGCAAGCTCTGACTCCCAGCTTCACGCCATTCTCCTGCCTCAGCCTCCCAAGTAGCTGGCGCTACAGGCGCCCACCACCATGCCTGGCTAATTTTTTGTATTTTTAGTAGAGACAGGGTTTCACCGTGTTAGCCAGGACGGTCTTGATGTCCTGACCTAGTGATCCACCCACCTCGGCCTCCCAAAGTGCTGGGATTACAGGCGTGAGCCACCACGCCCAGCCTTGCTCTCCTCTAGATTTATTTCTAAACTACACATATAAAATACAAGACAGAGGAAAGAATCCCTGGCTTTTAGAATTTAAGAGAAGGTTCCTGATAGCAGTAGTTTTCAAATGTCAGTCCATGGACAGTGATCCTATAGGACAGAGTTTTCCTGTGTGTGTCATTTGGATTCTCAGACTGGATGGTGAAATGAGAACATGAGGGTTAGAGCAGTGAACTTGAGATACAGTTAAATTTACCCACCTTAAGGAACTGCCTTTTACTGTCATGTTACAGCTTTTCTACTTTTTGGTATTGAAATTACCTTATGAAATGATGACAGATCATGGTAGCTATTTTTTGGTTAATGCCTCTATCTGAAGTAAGAGAACTTTGACAAAGACCACTTTGGGTTGCATGTTTTGTTTTAGAAATGTATCTAGTCCCAAAATAGGAGAATCACTGTTTAGAGTGATTTCATTATTTTACATATTAGTAGTTAAGTATACCATAATACTTAGTTTATCTACATTAAGCCATAAAATCAGGCATTTGGATTTTTATCCAATTTTTTTCCCTCTTTTTTTGTTTTTAGAGACAAGGTCTTGCTCTGTTGCCTGAGCTAGAGTGCAGTGGTGTCATCATAGCTCATTGCAGCCTTGAATTCCTGACCTTAAGCAGTCCTCCTGCTTCAGCCTTCCAAGTAGCTGGGACTGCAGGCACATGCCATGGCACCCAGCTAATTTATTTTTGTGTAGAGACAGGGATCTTGCTGTGTTGCCCAGACTGCTCTTGAACTCTTGGCCTCAAGCAATCCTCCCACCTTGGCTTCCCAAAGTGCTGTGATTATAAGCATGAGCCACTGCATCCAGTCCTCCAGGTTTAATTTTCTTTCTCTTTCTCTCTTTTTAATTATGTAGGTCACTGATGCTTATCTTTTTTAAGTAGCAATCGCAGACCATTTTAGGAATCATTTGGTAACTCCATCCCCCAAAACACATACAGAAACAATTGCAGGTGCAAATTGGCTAGTTCACAAATTTGGTGATACAGAAGCCCAGGGACGTGTAGGTGGCGCTGGTTGGTTGCTTTATGTAACCCGTTTTCTTTGTTTTTTTTTTTTTTTTTTTTTTTTTTTCATCTTGCTTCTTTTGCCTATTAGATGTTAGGGCTTATACAGGTGAGAGTGGTGTTACAAGAGACTGGGCAAAAGGCTTAATGTCAGGACCTGATGGTTACGCAGAGGTCACTGCACCTTGTGTGGTTTTTCAGGCAGAACAGGAATATGATGGAAGATTGTAAAATATTATTAGAATATATATGTTAGCAAAGAAGTGAGGAAGAGGACTCCTACATACTCCTACATACTCTCAAAGGAGAGTATAAATTGATACAACCTCTTTGGAGGGCGATCTGAAAATATCTATCAACATTTAAAATGCACATACTGGCTGGGCGCGATGGCCCACACCTGTAATCCTAGCACTTTGGGAGGCCGAGGCAGGTAGATCACCTGAGGTCGGGAGTTGGAGACCAGCCTGGCCAACGTAGTGAAACCCAATCTTTACTAAAAATACAAAACTTAGCTGGCCGTGGTGGCACGCGCCTGTAATCCCAGTGACTCTGGAAGCTGAGGCGGGAGAATCACTTGAATGAGGGAGGTGGAGGTTGCAGTGAGCCGAGATCAGGCCACTGCCCTCTAGCCTGGATGATAGAGTGAGACTGTCTCAAAAAAAAAAAAAAAATACAATAAAAAATAAAATACACATTCTTAGGCCAGGTACGGTAGCTCACGCCTGTAATTCCAGCACTTTGGGAGGCTGAGGTGGGCAGATTGCTTGAGGCCAGGAATTCGATACTAGCCAGGGCAACATGACAAAACCCCGTCTCTACTAAAATACAAAAATTAGCCGGGTACAGTGGCACATGCCTTTGGTCCTAGCTACTTGGGAGGCTGAGGTGGGAGAATCACTTGAGCTCGGGAAGCAGAGGTTGGGGTGAGCCAAGATTGTGCCACTCCCCCGCCGCCTGGGTGACAGAGCAAGAGCCTGTCCCATAATAAATAAATAAATAATGAAAATAAATGCATATGCTTGCATTTGTATGTTAAGATGTGTACAGGGGTCTTTGTTGTAGCTTTTCATATGAGAAAAATACTAGAAACAACATAAATATCCATTAATATGGAACTGGTTAATCAATTGTGTGGTATATTCAAATGGGAATACCATGCAGCCATGAAAAAGGATGAGTTAACACTAAACATGATAATATGAAATGAACTCCAAGATGTTATTATGTAAAAAAGAAAGATACATTTTAAAAGGAGAAAATGCACACATGCTTGGGTTTGGATATTTCTAGAGTGTACACCAGCAGCTGGTACTGATGACTGCCTCAGGGTAGGGTCTGGGGAATCAAGGGTCTGCAGGTCTGCAATGGAAGGGATACTTACTTTTCCTTTTTCTATTTATTGTAGTGCCTAAATCTTTTAATCAGGTCCTTGTATTACTTATTCAATTAAAAAAAGAGCTAGTTAAAAGGAGTTAATTTTAAAAATTACTATGCAATATGAGCAAAAGAGGTCAGTGGATATTTAAATTGCCTAACTGCAAGGAGATAAGGCAAAATGAACAGACTTCTTTTTTCCTTTTCTTTTTTTGCCTCATTCTCTAATGTGAGATCAAGGGGCACCTAATGGAGTTAAGAACTGGGAAATGAATAAATCAAAGGAAATAGCTTTTTGCACAGCATGTAGCTAGTCTAAGGAATTTACCGCCACAGGCAGTCATAGAGTCAAATATTGTGGCTGGATTTTTTTTTTGGAAGTCTGGTCACTATGACCAGTCATAACATTTGTAGTTATGCAAGAAAAGATAAGGATAATCAAATCTGATGGTGCAGGATGTAAGCTGATCATTGCAGAGGAAGGAATTTCTCCCCAGCCTCCCTTCTTTTTTGGCTTCTCCCAGTGCCTCAGAATAACATTACACAATTAGCTAGGTCTGCTTTGAAGAGTTGACAGTACTTCCTCTGAATCATTAGGTATTATCCACAGCCAAGGGAAGGATTCCAGACCTGACAGAGCAGCAAAGCTCATAACTCTTTTTTTGCACCCAGAGCGATGGCCCCTTCAGTTCCAAGTTCAGCGTTTTGGCAGGACAGCCCTCCTGCTGCTTTGCTCCTCCTGCCATTCCCAGTGAAGAACATGTTCAAAGGCAAATAATGGGTTTCAGCTCTTCTCCCGTTGAGCTGGCACTCGCGTATAAACAACAAACCCAAGATTATTGAGGAACTGAATAGATATTCAGGAAATAATTCATGCTTTTTTCTCTTTCTCTTTCCTTCTTTGGCTCTGACTAGTAATGAATCCCTCCACCAGGGGGTAGACAGAAGACATAAAAGAAACCAGCACTGACCGATCTCATTTAGGCCCCAGTAACAGATTTCACATTGTTCTAGATCTCATTCATCCATATAACCCAAGAAATGCTGCACCCATGTACTGTCTTATATTTTAAGATCAAGAGTAGGATGTATCAAATTGACTTCGATTTGAGCAAGTAAGTAGAGTGTAGAATAGTGTAGTATGTCAACATGAGCCAGGTAAATGGCATTAACTAAAATCTACTGCAGATGAGTCCATTCTATTCCTTCCATGTGACTAGTTCAAAGGCAAAACTTTTAGTGTCCAGTCACATAAATAAGAGGACCTTCTTTTTAAAAAGTTTCTCCCCCATGTTATGGAAGCTGGCAACAGGCAGACAGAGTATGTCTGTGTGCATGTATATGCATGCAGGGTGAATGTCCTTCCCTTTTCTGTCAGCCAGCAGCTGGATGACTCCGAGACAACACAGTCAGTGATCTCAGGCCCATCTGGTAGCCACACACAGGGACACGGCTTCTTGCTTGTCCCCCAGACAAGATTCAAAACAGTCACCCAAACAGCCAAAGTTCCAGGAGAAAATTTGTATCATTTTTGTTTGGCTAAATTATGTGTTTAAAAGTTCCAACAGAATTTTTAAAAACATCTCTTATTACATTTAATTATAATTTTAAGGTAATTTCTTTGCTACTCAAACTCTTGGACACCATGTACAACCTTACCTTTGAAGCTTTTTAGGAGACCCATTTTACTTCCAGCATTGTCCAGTAGACTTTTCTGCAGTGATGGAAGTGTTCTAGATCTGTGTTGTCCAATATGGTAGCCACTAGCCATACGTAACCATTGAGTACTCGGAATGTGGCTAATGTGTCTAAGGAACTAAATGTTTAATGTGACTTAATTTTCATTGACTTATAAGCAACAGTGCCACCTGAACTTTAGCTTTCGTATATCCTCAGCCCATTTTTACCTTAGCATCCTAGCAAACATTCAGAAGTGACGTGACCATTTTCTTCCTTCTGGGATAGAGCATTGGCTCTCTTTATTGTCATGAAGATCTTTGAAAGCAATAAAAAAGTATAATTGGCCGGGCATGGTGGCTCACGCCTGTAATCTCAGCACTTTGGGAGGCCAAGGAGGGTGGATCACCTGAGGTCAGGAGTTCAAGACCAACCTGGCCAACATGGTGAAACCCCATCTCTACTAAAAATGCAAAAAATTAGCTGGGTATGGTGGCGCGCACCTGTAATCCCAGCTACTTTGGGGGCTGGGACAGGAGAATCTCTTGAACCTGGGAGGCAGAGGTTGCAGTGAGCTGAGACTGCGCCATTGCACTCCAGCCTGGTCAACAAGACCGAGACTCGTCTCAAAAAAAAAAAAAAAAAAAAAAAGAAGAGGATATAATTTTGCTGTTTTCACACAGCTTTAGGAAAAGTGACACAGACTTTTCATTATGCAAAGGCTACAGTTTTTACTCAGATTCTGTCATAGGGCCTGTGTTGATACCTAATATCCCAATGGTAACCTCAACCTGCAACAGTAGTGAGGCTTTGTTCTCTAAATGGTATAACCCATAATTTTAGACAATAATAAAAGTTCAAAAATCTAATTTTTGCACAGCCAAGAATAACATGGGGTACTAGGAAATTCCATCAGCAAGCCAGGCAACTTCTTGGCATCAGGGATTATGTCTTTTATCTGTTTCCTTAGTTCTAGCATAAATTTTAATAAGTGCTTCTCAAATGAGTGGTTTAGTATATGAGTGGATGAATAAATGTGTCTCAGAAGTGATGCTAGTAACATAACATTAAAGAAGCCTCTCATTAAGGCTCCTGGTACTCTAGCAGGTATGTTTATTAGCAGATGTGTTATGGAAAGACACACTGTAAGAAATAGTATTTTGGGCTCATGAAAGAACTCATATAAAAACATTGAAAATTCATCTATGACTAGTTTGGGTAGTTTGAAGAATAAGTAGTACCCTATGCTTATAAAGTATATGAGTCCAGAAAAAGGTTCTTTTTCACAAAATAAAAATTGTATTTCTCTCTGCATTTATTTATGACAATGAATATCATCTTTCCTGGTCATGCCTTTTCACCTTGCTCTGCCTTTGCCTTATGCTGACAGACACATGGCATAGTCAGCTGCCTTCCTTCCTTGACTCCTGCTTTAAAATTATTACAGTCAGGTGTATTAAATTACAAACTAAGAGCCTTGCTTTCTGCTTTAAGATGCGTTACAGGATAACCTCAACGTTTCCTTATCCCTGTCTCCTATCTTCATTGTTATCAAAATGATCCATCAGTTTCTTTTTTTTTCTAAATAACTGATTAAAGTTTATTACATTAAAACC